>NC_134854.1:147643973-147953348 GCF_049852395.1 Peromyscus maniculatus bairdii | reverse complement strand
ACCACACCTGGAGATGCTTGGCCTCCGCATTTACTGGTACATTTGCAACCATTCTGTATAAACCATGGGGATTCTCTTGTCTTTTTAATCTGAATCCCCATGTTCTCTCGTCTGTCACTTGTTTTCAAGCACTTCCATAGACCTTTGTGTGGGGATGTGTGTGATGTCCGCTCAGCTGCCCAGGCTTCTAGACGTTCTTCAAGCTTAGAGAGTGGGTCCTGTGGGGAGTGTGTGGAAGGAACCTGAGGCACAGAACCCAGGTCCCTGTTTCTCTTCTGTCTGGGACCAGGGCTTAGCTATAGCATGGTTTGGACTAGCATGCCCTCAACGGCTTCTGTTTGAAAGGGTTGGTCCCCCAGAGTGGCACTATTGGAAGGTATTATGGACCCTTAGAACTTGGGGCTTAGTGAGGGGCTCCCAGGTCACTGAGGAGACACCTTCACAGACAGTTGTGGGGTTTAGTCTGTCTTTCTTTTTCTCTTTGTTCTCTGGCTGCTGAAGGAAGTGGTTTGCTCTGCCACAATGTGCTGTTTGCCACAAGCCCAAAGCTAAGAGGGGTCACTTGATGATGGGCCAGATCCACCAAACCCTGAGTCAAAAACAAACCTCTTTTCTTTATAAGTTAAGTACCTTTGGTACTTGATTATAGTATTGAAACCTGACATCAAATACATTGCCTACCTATGTCTTGGATTCTTTGCTAATTAAATGAGAATCTTGGACCAGGTATGGTGATTGGTGCCCATAATCTCAGCCCTTGGAAGGCTGAGGCAGAAGGATTACTGCAAGCTGAAGTCCAGCCTGGGCTACATACAAGTTCCAGACAAGCCAGATATAAATAACAAAACACCATCTCAAAAAATAATAATCAAAAAACAAAGATAAGTTTAGATGAGATAACCAATTGCATCCATCATTTCACCTCTGATACATGTAAGCAGTACTTTTATTAATAATTAATTCTTATGATGCCTAACAAAGACTGACTGAGCACCAGGCACCATGTGACAAACACTTTCCTAGGTATTTTTCCATATCACTTAATTCTAGCACCTGCTCTATTGCAATATATTAAAAATCCTCATTTAGCAAATAAACCAAGGCACAGGATGGAGATGTAACTCTGTGGAATGCGTAAGCTGGGGCTCCTTCTCTGATACCATGAGAAAACAATAAATGAAGGAGGAAGAGAGGGAAACACAGGGGGTGGAGCAGGGAAAAGAAAGAAAGAAACCAAGACACAGGAACATTTAACACGTGTCCTAAGGTGATGTGAACAGTGAAGAGCAGTTATGGGAACCACAGGTCATCATCTGTAAACCTATCTTCATACTATGTCACACGGGCAGCTAACAGTAAGTAAAGGGAAGGGCATCTTGAATCTTGGCTCTCAGCAGTCAATGGACAACACAATACTCTTGTGGAGTATTACTTGAAGATGTGTTACATTTGCTTATGCTATGGAACACCTGTTTAATGATACAAAGATGTGTTACATTCTTTTATGTTGCATTTGTTTAACTCTGTGAAGCTGTGTTAATTTGCCTGTCTAAACTACCTGATTGGTCTAATAAAGAGCTGAATAGCCAATAGCAAGGCAGGAGAAAGGATAGGCGGGTCTGGCAGGCAGAAAGCATAAATAGGAGGAGAAATCTGGGAAGAAAAGTTCGAGGAGTGATAGGAGGAGAGAGGACAACAGGGGTCAGCCACTCAGCTACAAGCAAGCCACAGAATAAGAAGGAAAAAGGTATATAGAATGGAGAAAGATAAAAGCCCAGAGGCAAAAGGTAGTCAGGATAATTTAAGTTAAGAAAAGTTGGCAAGAAATAAGCCAAACTAAGACTGGGCATTCATAAGAAAGAATAAGTCTCCATGTATTTTTTCGGGAGCTAAATGGTGAGCCTCTCTAAGAGCAAAGAGTTAAAAAAAAAAAAAAACAATACTACTAACAATCAATGTACGGGGTGGTTCTAGCACAACCATAAGAACCCTGCAAAATTCATGAAAGCAGAGGGTGAAATTACAAGCTTCTACACGGAGCACAGGGGCAGCTCAGTTTCAAAGGTGCTATCCTCGCCCCGTTACTTGACTGGTCTCAAATGGGGGGTGGGGTGGGGGCTGCTGTGAAGGCCAAGCTGCTGCCACTGCGGACGGTCCCAGCTGAAGAGTGATGGCCTGGCCACAAGCAAGGCTGAAGGCAACGTCAGACCACTAGGGTCCAGAGGAGCCACACTTCCTTCCTCCCTCCCTCCCTCCCTCCCTCCCTCCCTCCCTCCCTCCCTCCCTTCCTTCCTTCCTTCCTCCCTCCCTCCCTCCCTTCCTTCCTTCCTTCCTCCCTCCCTCCCTCCCTCCCTTCCTCCCTTCCTTCCTTCCTTCCTTCCTTCCTCCTTTCCTCCCTTCCTTTTCATATAATATATTCTGGTCATGGTCTCCCCTCCCTCACCTCTTCCCAGATCCTCCCCATCTCCCTACCCATCAAACTCCAAGCCCTCTTTCTTCTTTTCCCTAGAAAACAAACAGGCCAATAAAAAATAAAATAAAATGAAGCAAACAAAGAAAAACACACAAAGAAAAGCAAAAGAAACATATATATATATATATATATATATATATATATATATATATATATATAGAGAGAGAGAGAGAGAGAGAGAGAGAGAGAGAGAGAGACCTGCATGCACATACACAAAAAACATAACACAAAATCAAAAACCATAATAGATAAACAAAAGACAAGTGAGGTAAGAAATGCCCAAACAAAGCATTATGAGACAAAACATCTCCAAAAATACCATTGAGTTTGTTTAGTTTGGACCATCTACTACTGGGTGGAAAAGCTCCCTTAAGTATAGTATGAATATCTAGTGAGGCTCCCTAGGAGAAAACTAATTTTTCCTTTGTGAGCAGCTATCAATGGGAGATAACTTCAGGGTTAGTGATGGAGGCTCTTGCAAAGCCACACTCTCTACACTTTTCAGAGGTGGTAAACCCATAATTGGTAACTCAGACACCCAGAAACAAAGGAATATAGTACCCAGGCAAATGTGCCCAGCCTGCTGTGATCTGTACAGTATGCAGTGGAAGAAAACCATGGCCATAGGGTCCTTCTCTCCAACACATACCCCAGGGCAGCATGCTGGACCTTCAGGTGGTTCCAGATCATGTGAACAGAAAGCAAACCACTGAAAAGTAAAAGAATACAGACAGATCCACAAATCCATTCCTCCCAGAGCACAGTGAGGAGGGATGAACCCAGCCTCAAGGCAAGCTTGCTACTAAGAGCGCCCAGGGGATCCTAAGGCACACATATTGCTTCCCATTTGCCATCCATCGCATTGGGTTTGAGCAATCTGCTTCCGATTTGCTGTCCACAGCCTGATCCTACCAAGAAGCACCACATTCTTGTACTCCTATTTCATCTCCCTCTGGTCCAGCCTGATCTGGCCTTGTGTCAGATTAATATTCCTATTCCGTAGAGGCCAGACAAAATGTCCTTTAGTGGTGCTGACCTCTCCAGTTGCCCCCAGCTGCCTGGAAGCTTACAAAGCCAGTGGCAGCCACCACCCCTTCCCCACCCTGGAGCCGGAAGTGTAAACACCCAGGGTGGCCTGACTCATACGGAAACTTATTAGGAAGAAGTGAGACTTTACAAGGTGTCAGAGATTTCACTAGCAGACAGGACCAGGGTGTCTAGGATTTGCAGAAGGAGAACAAATTCTTTTTCCACTGTCGCGAAGACATGGCCCAGGTTAGGGCTGAAGTTCTAGCTTCCTGACTGAGGATCAAGGCTGAGCAAAGGGAAGTGTCTGTAAGCATACAAACTGAGGATGACGGTAGCTGATATTTAAAGAGCAACTTACTGCAAGTAAGACATTCTACTAGGACCTTTTAATGCTTATCTCTAAAGTATTTAATTCCTCAGTGAATGCAACAAGGGGACACTATTCTTTTTCCCTCCCCTCTACTGATGAAAACAGAAAGTGAACCAAGGTAATGACTTTCCCAGAGTGTCCCTCTAACCCAGGTCTAAGCTTCTAAAGATTGAGCAGCACATGCCACCATGCCCTGAGATCTACAGAAGACCCCTTAGTACCATGCCATCTTTCTGGCCCATGATGAGGATAATTTTGAGGACTGAACATGGCTCGAGTTAGGACCATGTAGATAGCATATCCATGCTTCAAATTGGACTGTGTCGCCTGACCACATCCCTGAGTACTCCAGAAATGGGACATTAGTCCATCTGGGCTAAGCTCGATCAAAGGCAAAGCATGTTGCACCTTATGTGTCTTTTTGGAGCTCTGTGACACCTTTGCTCTAGGAGAGAGGTAATGAGAAAACTATTCCAGGGGAATCAGAAGTGGGTCAAGAAGAGTCTAACAGAGTCTTCAGTGCCTTCATGGTAAGAAGAGAGGCCCTGGACTGTCTGTCTCGGGCCCTGTGCAGCAGGCAAACCTAAGCCGCCTGACCCTCCCAACCACAGAAGAAAAGCAGACCTTCAAATAAATACATTGCACACTCATGTGCAGAGCAGCACTATCACAACAGCCAAAATGTGGCGGCAAGGCAAGTGTCCACCATAGATGAGTAGATGAACAAAATGTAGTACAGATACACTGTGGGGTTATTCAGTCTCAGAAATGAAGGCAACCCAGCCATGGGCAACAACAGCGGTCCAGCTGGATGGCATTACGCTAAGTGAAACAACCAGTCACGGAAGGATAGATACTGGGTGATCTGCTCACATGACTGTCAAATCCATAGGAGCAAAGGACACAGTTGTGGTTACCAGGGGTTCAGGGGTGGGGACAGACACAGGAAGTGGGTCTACATGTAAGCCTTCAGTTCTTTTGGATGAGTAAGGTTTAGTGGTCCGCTGTACATGTATGCCCATGGTTAATGTATCACTGTACATCAGCATGTAAAGATGGTGTATCTCATGATTTCCTGTATGCCCCCAGTCACCCAGTCACACACATTCAAGTTTTCCTTTTCTTTGGAAACTAGTTGTACTCCAAATAAAGCTGTTTCTCAAAAAGGGAATTCCAGCAGGAGAGAGAGCTGTCTGAGGAGAGAAATGGGGCCAGCTGGTGGGGTGGGTGGGTAGAAGGTCAAGGAGATGAAGAAGAGCACAATGACATCTATGTATGGCAATGCCTAATGAAACCCATCACTTTGGATGCAAATTGAAAATAAGATGCAATTTGGACACATGCTACAATATAAATGAGCTTTGAAGACATTATGCTAAGTTGGGGGAAAAGGGTATGAAAGAACAAATTTTAAACAGCACTCTCTGTGAGTTCCCTAGAGAAGTGAAATTCGTAGAGAAAAGAATAATGGTTCCCAGGGCAGGCAGGGATTAGTCCTGGATGGAGACAAGTTTTAGAAGGAGAAGAGGTGTCTTGTGGCAGTGGGGATGTATTCATTGCCACTCAATTGCACATTTCAAATGGCTAAGATAGTAACTTCATCCTATGCATATAACCACCATTTCAGTCTTTATTTCATATATTTATATTTTCTGAGACTGGGTCTTGCTATGTTGCTCATGAGTGTTGAGGATGCAGGCCTGGGCCACCACGCCTGCCTTAGCCATGGTTGTAAAAGATGTTTATAATAAACACTGTGTGTCTTGGATATAACAACAGCTAAAACTTAGGGCATGCATCTTTAAAAAAATAAATAAGCTGTAAGGTATTAGAAATCAATAAAATCCACAGTTAGACTGGCCTGAAATCCCAGTGAAATGGGATGACAGATTTGCTGTAATACAGATGAGTGAGAATTAAATCTTCCAGCATTAAATTATTTAATGAAGTAACCCTGCCTGTCTGGTAGCACCTTCAGTAAAAATGTATGATTAGAGATCACTCACAAAGAAGTCTGAGACTGATCTGAGGAACCATAGCTTCTTCCATAGAAAGCCAGGCCCCAGAGTTGCCCTCTTTCCTGACCCCAAGCTGAGCCAAGCCAACAACAGAAATCATGGTTTCGGTTTTATGAGAAACCTCGAGAAGTCAAATTTGTAGAAATCAAAAGCAGACACCTGAACCTATGAGGAGCCCAATGAACAACTTTTGATGTCACCTAAAAAGTGTTTGGAGAGCCAGAACTCCAGCCCAAAATCCTGTTACCACCACCATCCTCTGAGCATGTATCACATGCAAAGCCATGATGTCAGACTCAGGAAGTTGTGTGGTGTATGCTCAGGCTGTTCTTTAGTTCACTCTTTCTTAGGTAACCACTCCCCTTCTATACCTCATCCCACCTGTTTCTTTATTCCATTAGAGAGAGAGAGAGAGAGAGAGAGAGAGAGAGAGAGAGAGAGAGAGAGAGAGAGAGTTGATCTTGTTCAGTGACATTAGCAACCACATTCTAGAAAGAGACTTGCTCAAACATGGTCATGGGCTGGAGTGCCCAGGAGAGGAGTCAGGATGGTGCTGATCCTGAGTTTTATCAGAGAAAAACCAATTCCACCATTTTACTATTTGGAGCCAAATTTGAAGCAAGCTTTATTAAATACTAAATATTGGCCAAGATGGACTTTGGTCAGGGCCACTACCTGGAATTTCCCAGCTGAGTGGCCCCAAGACATGTTGTCGGGGCTTCTATGGACAAAACTCATAGGCCACCCTACTTTCCCATGAGGCTTTGTTGTTATTTTCAATAACAGCCTTCCAGGAAGTTACCTGGCCCTTGGACAAGTGGGGGAACCTTAAAAGTTACCATGTTTGAGAAGTAAACACTTTCTCAAGCAAATTATTAACTTTTTAATTCTTTGTACAGCCTGTTTTGGTGAAACAGCCATCAGAGGCTCTTTACCTCCTCCTGGTGGTTGGGAGGACTCATAGCAGCTGTACAAATGACGTGGGCCCTTGGCGTTGAGGATTCAGACAGCAAAGGCAATCAGACAACGTGTCTATGCACCAGCAAGGGCAGATGCACAGGTGGAAAAAAGGACTCCCCAGGTCTTCTCTAGTTTGTGACCCCTGGGGTTTAAAATTCCACATTCTTTTTTTTTCTACCCAGACTTGTATCATGGGAATAGCAGCCATACCCAGAAGTGATAATTCCCACCAGCTTTACATCCTTGGCAGCATGGAAAATTCCCCCTAGGGGTCTAGGGAAAGCACTGGCAAGGCCTCCTGTGGCTGCAGAGCTCATTCCTCTACTGTGACTACCACTGTGAGATGCCAACAGTCTAGGGTGTTCATCCAGTCAAGTTCCGCCTCCCACACTTTCATCATTGTCAAGGTGAACAGAGCAGCAGGGTTCCTCTTTGCCCAACAGCTTTTGCTTATTATTCAAAATTCATCCTAAGGAGACTTCCAATGTATGCATGTATGCGGCTAAACCTCCCTCCGTGTGATATGGTAAGTAAGAAGACTCAGTGTAGCAGGAAGAAGGACTGTTGTACAGAGCGAAAGGGTAGAGGTGCATCAGAAACCACAAGGAGGGTGATGGATGGTTGAAAAGTATAGAGAAATACAACAGCAACCGAGAAAAGAGCAAGCCACCATGGCTCCCTGGTCGGGGAGGCGAATCAAACGCATCTAAAAGGCAAATCAGCAGGCCCTGGTGAGGAGAGACTGGACTCTTAGCCAGAGTGAAAGCCCACAGTTGCCACAGCCTCAAATCCAGCTGGAGGTTTTGGTGAAATAGTGCCTCCCATTGTGTGGCGTGAGGAGTAGAGAAGGGGTCAGCATTGCTCCCTTCCAAGTCTCAGAGGACCGTGACCAGACAGTGTCTTCAGTGAGAACTTATTGTTCAAGGCTAAGCTCCTCAATAACCTAGAAGCCAGATGACATGGAACAACCACAAGTCATGGCATCCTGGTCAATTTCCACGGTCCAGTAGAAGGAAACGGCAACAGGAGGCATTTGTGGAGAGGGAGGGGTCCAGAGGTGGATGCACAAAGAGGCTGAGATACAGGTTTGGCTGGGCTAGTGAGGGATGCAGCCCAACCATCTCTGAGGTAACGTTGGAGTCCTGTAGACCAGAGTCTGGGGTCAGAGAGTGACCAAACCTCAGGAGTCACTTATCTGCCATGAGGTTCGCTGCCAGAGAGACCGGGAACTCGGAGTTCCCACAGGGTCTCTGGCTTCTGCAGCTGCATCCTTCCTCCGCAAAGTGTTTAATGCTTCATGGATTTGAAAACAGACACTGGTCTGCCTATGCAGACCAAAGTGCAGTGCTTCCTTTTCCCATCCACAAAACACTTGGGAAAGAGCCCTTGGCTAGACTGTTAGGTGCTCCAGTATATACAAAGTAGTAGTAAGTCTCCAAGATGTGGAAGAACTTGCCCAGCCCACAGAATACAAAGTCAGATACAACCAACAGACTCTTCTGGTACATGAAAAGAAGCTCCTAGGAGAACGACATCTCTGGTGGACTCTTCACTCTTGACCAGCCCAGCTTAAGCTCCAACCTAAGCAATAGGAAGGATGAGAAACCCTACTACCAGCTGACCCAGCCCGAACCTACAGAGCACATTTCAAAGAATCAGCTAGAACACAGTCTTATACTTCATCTGTTCTGTGCTCCTCGGTTTCTTCTTTTCAAGAGACTTTTAGTGGTAGTTTGATTTTTTTTATCTTTTTACCAAAACATTAGTATTTTTAGTCCTCTTTTAAAACTTATTTCATTTGATTTATGCACTTTGAGCCATCATAGTTCTACATTTCTTCCATTTTTCTCTTGTTTTATAACATTATTTCCCTTTCTGCTTTCTCTTATTTAACATTGCTCTGCATTTACTTTTTCTGTCTTTGCCTTCTTCTTCAGTTTACTTCATTCAATATTTTAAATTTTACTCTAGATGCTTTTTATCTTTATAACACATTCTATGTGATTTTGCTGATTTCTGTTCTATGATCTTGGTTGGTGCATTAGTTAGATCAAATTGATTGTTCTTATTTTTCTACATCTTCTTGTAGGTTGGAGTTGTAGCTCTTACAGCAGTATATTTTTCTCTTCTCTGGGAAGTACAAAAAATTGATTCCTCAAGAATATCCTGCTCAGTAAAATCAGCAGGTACTCAGATCACAACACAGAAGTGGAGATGTGAAAATCAAGGCAGTACAGGGCCTCTAGAGATCACAACTCCTCAATTATCAACTCCAGAGACTGAGGTGGTTGAGATGCTGGACAGAGAATTTAAAATCCATAAAAATGATAAATGACTTCAAGAGGAGACAAATAGGAAGATGAATGAAGTAAAGAAATCAATTCAGAGTGTGGATGGGAAATATAGCCATGTAGAAAAAAAGATGGTAGGGCAGACAAGAAACATGGCAAGGAAATTGATATTTTGAAAAAAATCAAACCAGAACTTTTATAAGTGAAAACAATCAAATTTTAAAAACAGTGTAAATCATCACTAATAAGTTAAATCAGGAAAAAGAAAGACTAGGCGATGAAAGACCTAAAGGAAATAGCATACTCAAACACCAGTAAATAAAATTCAATCGGTTAGTGGAGTGCTTGTCTAGCAAACATGAGTTCCTGGGTTCAAGCCTCTGTAGAAAGCTGGGTACTGGGACCCCGTCTGCAGCCCCAGCACTTAGAAAGACAAGGCAGGCAGCTCAGGAGCTGTTGGCCATCCTCAGCTCTGAGTTGAGGGTCGGTTGGCTGAGCTATAGAAGACCCTGTCTCAAAAACATTTTTTAATTGAAAGTCATGACCACAGGTTCTAAGAACTCTAGAACATGGTCAAGAGACCAAAGCTAAAAACTATAGGACTAAAAGAATAATGGGGGCTGGAGAGATGGCTCAGCCATTAAAGGCTAGGCTCACAACCAAAAATAAAAGAATAATAAAATAAAAACTAAAACCACAGAAAATTGGTTCACTAAAATGATAGCAAAAAAAAAAAAAAAAAGCCCAAATCTTAGAGGCTGGAATGGATATCCAAACACAAGAGGCATTTAAGGACCCCAAATAGACATGACCAGAGAAGAGTCTCTAAGTGAAACATCATGATCAAATGCCAAAAGTAACAATCCAGAGGTCAGGAAGGACCAGAGAAAAGCAAAGTCTATTGGCTGTGACAGGACCATGGTGCTCCTAAGAGTCCCATAAGCTACAATTGCCAGCACAAGATCAAGCTAATCAGTGTTCTAATGCTGCCAGGACAGGGGCTCACAAGCCTACACCGTCTGAGGAGCAGCAGACAGTTGATGGCTTCTGAGGTAGGAACAGTTGGTTTTCTTTAAGGGTATGACTCCTGGTAGGTTGACCATAGTCCAGGGGGAGGCCAAATCCAAAACCAGTTCATGGAAAGAAGTAATAAAGATTAACGCAAAAAATAACAAACAAACATTAAAAGAACAAAGACTCTGTGAACCAAAGATTTGGTTCTTTGAAAAAGTAAACAAGGTTGACAGGGAAGATTCAAATTCATAATGTGAGGTATGAAAAGAAAGACATTACAAGAGATATTTATAAAAGCCACTGGATTACTAAAAAATACTTTGAAAACTCATATTCCCAAAAGATTCAAAGTTGAGAGAAAAATAAGTAATTATCTAGATGGATATGACTCAACAAAACTGAGCCTAAAGAATGCAAAAAGCTTTGTATGTTAATAAATAAAGAGACTGTAAAGTAATAAAGTTTTGCCAACCAACAAGGTCTAGGACTAGACAGCTTCACTGCTTAGGATGACCAGATGTTTAAAGAACTAATACCCACATTCCTGAAACTATTCTATAATGTGGAAGTGAAGGAATGGCTACAATCCCTCTATGAAGCCATTATTACTTTGTTACCAAAAACAAATAAAAATACAACCAAAAATAGACTACTGACAGATATCGCTAACAGACACAAAAATCCACAACAGGTTTCTCATAAACTTAATTCAACCAATTATTTAAAAGATCATATACCATGATGTGTATGGGCAGTTTAATTACTGCTTTCATTCCAAGGATGCAAAGCCAAAGGAGCTCCAGTGACTCAGAAAACAGTAGCTGACAGTAGCTGGAAGTGACAAACAGGATTATATGAAATGTCAAGCAAGGCTCAACACACTCAAATCAATATTTGAAAAACAAGATTCAGTTCAAGAGTCACATGATCACCCTAATAGATGGAGAAAAGGCCTTTGGCAAAGCTCACTATTGCTTCATCATAGAAGCCCCAAAGAAACTAGAAATAGAAGGAACATAACCTGAATATAATAAATGTTATATATGACAAACATATATCCAACATTATTCTAACTGAGGGGAAATGAAAAGCATTTCCTCTAAAATGAGTAACTAGATAAAATATCCATTTGACCCATTTTTATTCACCCGGTGCTTGAAAACTTAGCCACAGCAATAAGGGAAGAAAAAGAAATGAAAGGTATAACTAGCAAAGGAGAAGTCACATGATCCCTATTTCATCTATGGCCATACCACTCTGAAGGCACAAAGTCTTGTCACATTATCCTCTTTGCAGATGAGATAATCTTATACTTAAGAAATTCTAAAGACTACACAGGAAAATTCTTAGGTCTGATTAGCACTTTCAACAATGTAGCAGAATACAATATGAATGTTGAAAAAATCCACAGTGTTTCTCTACATCAAAGAAAGAAATCAGAGGGGAATCCATTCACAACTCCTTAAAAAAAAAAAAACAATGCCTAGAAGTAAGCCTAACAAGGAAATGAGGGGGCTTTTCCTGTGAAACATCAAAACCCTGAGGAAAGATACTAAAGAAGATATCAGAGATGCCAGAAGACGGAAGCACCTTCATATCCATGGATTGGGAGAATCAATACTGTGAAAATGGCACGTCACTGAATACAATGTTCAGATTCAATGCAATCCCTATCAAATATTGTGAAATTCTTCACAGAAATAGAAAAATATCATTTAAAAATCCATGTGTCTGCACAGAAGATCCTGAACAACCAAAGCAGTCATAAGTCAAAAAAGCAATGCCGGCTGAATCACATTATCTGATTTCAAATTCTATCACAGGATCATGACAACAAAAACAGCACAGGACTGGCACCACGCCAAACAAACAGACCAACAGAATGGAGTGGAAGACCCAGAAATAAAACCATGCAACTACAGCCACCGGGGATTCACAAAGATGAGGAGACACAGCTTAGAGAAAGGAGCCTCTTCATCACATGGTGCTGGGGAACCTGGGTGGGGGGGGGAGGTAGAATCCATCTCTCTCACTCTCTATAAGAATCAATTTGTTTATCAAACACTTCAAGCCTAAAAAATTGAGCCTGCCAGGGGAAACACTCCTACACAAAAGGGAGAATTTTTCAGGAAGGACTCCAGTAGCTCAGAAAATAATAGCTAGAACTGACAAACAGGACTATATGAAATTTCAAAGCTTTTGCACATCAAAGGCAACATTTGGTAGAGTGAAGAGGCAGCCCACAGAATGGGAGAAAATCTTCGCTAACTTTGTATCTGACAAGGGGTTAATAGCTAGACTCTGAGAACTCAGAAAGTTAAACAGCAAAGGGAAATCACCCAGCCAATAAATAAGCAAACAAATTGAATAGACAGTTCTCAAAAGAAAAAGGTACAAGTAATGAATACACACACACACACACACACACACACACACACACACACAATCTTCAACATCCTTATCCACCAGGGAAATGCAAATTAAACTATACAAGATTCCATCTCACCCTGTCAGAATGGCTACCATCAAATGACAAGAAATGCCGGTGAGGAGGTGGGGGAAAGGAGTCCTTAGTAACTGCTGGTGGGGATGTGAACATGCACAGCCAGTACAGAATTCCTGTGTGAGTCCCTCAAAAAGCCAACAGTCAGACTACCACATCATCTATACCACCTCTGATTAGGTAGCCGAGTCAATCTAAGCCAGCACATCATGGAGATACTTCTACTCATTGCTGTATTCACAAATAGCCAAGATAGGGAACTCACCTAGAGGCCCATCAACAGATGAATGGATGAAACAAATATGGCATATGCACACAACAAATTTTTTTCTTTAATTTAGCCATAAAGATTATGTCATCTACAGAGAAATGGGTCGAATTAGAGAGAACTGGGTTAAAGGAAGCCAGACTCAGAAGGACATATGCCACGTGTTTTCTCTCATATGTGGTATCTAGATAGAAAAACATGTAAATATGGGACAAGAAAGAGAAAGGGAACTGTGGTGGGGAAGGAAGGCTTCTACAGGGAAAGGGGAGAGGAAACAAGAGAGGGGAATGCTGGGAGAAAAGAACAAACATTGCATCTTTTCTCTCATTGCCATATTCTGGATGTAAAGGTCTTTGCGTCCTAAAAACACAAAGGGAGTGTTCAGTGCAGTGAAGAAAACCATCGGCAGGAGGTGAGGGTTTAGGGGAGTATGTAATGAGGATGAACTTGAGAAGAACGCAATGATTGATGTCAGGTCCCAAAGAAACCTGGAACAAGTCTCACTCAGTACCCGTGGCTCCTCCCAGCACTTCTCACCCCACCCCTACCCTAAATCTCTCCCTCCCAGGGGCTGGGCTAACCTTCCCCCAACCTGTGGTCTCTCTGTAACTCAGTCATTTTGGATACACTCTCTCTTGGGCTCTTGGCCTCCTGGCTTGCTCTTGGGCTCTTGGCCTCCTAACTTGCTCTTGGGCTCTTGGCTCCTGGTTCCTCCCTCGTCTCTCTCTTTCCTTCTCCCCACTTCTCTCCTCTCATGGCCCCATTTAGTCTGCTGGCCCAGTTCACACTGGACCCTTCCAGATGCCATTGGCCATTCTCTTCCTCGTACCTACAATAAACCTTCTCTTCAACCATGTCTTGGAGCAGTCATGTCCTCATACTTCAATCAGTCAACACGTATGTAAATGTCATAATGAAGTCTATTGTTTTACGTGCTAAATTAAAAATTAAGATTAAAATGTAGTTATATTATAGTTATAACTTGGGATTAAACACTCAAGAGTTACCAGATATCCCATTATGTTCTTCTTTAAAGTATTATTCTTAAAGCAGATTTCTCTATGAGTAAAGCTTCAGTCATAGCTCTTATTGGCCATGTCATCTAGGGTGCACTCCACAGTTGTGAATCATTTAATCTCCTCAACTGTTTCTAGGACAACACAACAGGCATCAGCTCTCAGGGAACTTGAAGGTTCTGGGAAGATCACTGCCAAGAAAGATTTCAAAGTGACCCTATAAGCTCTTTAGTATGCCCCACTCTATAGGTCTGACACCTGACCCTGCCCCAAAAAAGCACTCTAATGTTCCTTAAGGCTTGACCATGTCATATTCCACTGCCCAGGTCCTAGTCTAGCCACTTCATAGCAGCTGCAGGCAGGTACACATACATGGCAGGGCTTTCCAAATGAAGCTAATATTCAAATATATCCCATAGACTCTAGTCAAAGCCTGCGGATGGAAGTCATGTGCGGTGGTGTGTGCCTGTAATCCCAACACTTAGGAGGCAGAGGCAGGAAGACCAGGAGTTCAAGGTCATCTACATTTATATATGGAGTTCAAGACCATAGAGAGCTACATAAGACCTTTCTTCAGAGAGGGAAATAAACTTACAGATCCAAAAAAAAAAAAAAACCAGATCATTTTCCTGCTGACACACATAGGGGATTTAAATAGGACCTCTAATATGTTCAGGATATAACTTAAAATTGCCAAGCATGCAGCGACTCATTAGACACTAGTGCTAAAATGACAAAGACAATGCCATTAACTGACGCTTTAGAGAACAAATTCTCTTGCAGTATACAGTCCGAACTGTTGGCAGAGAAACAGAAGACATAAAAATGAACCAAATGAAAATTTCATAACTTAAAACTAAAATGACTCAAAGAATAAAATAACTCAAAGCTGGCTGTGTGTGAGATGGCTCATTGGGAAAAGATGTTTGAAAATTAAATAGCTACAATTTTCCAAATTTTATGGACTGCATAATCCTGCATGCTCTAGAGTTTCAATAAACCTCAAGCGGCTGAAGCCTGGAAAAGTCCATACCCAGACACATAATAATGAAATGATTGAACACTAAAGATAAAGATAAGGAATGATAAGAGATAAGGATAAGACTAGAGATAAGGGATGATTTCTTACAAGGAAAAGGTTATCTGAATGGCTCCATGCTTCTTGTTGGAGACCACAGAGGCCAGGGGTGTCGAGCATGTGTAATTGCTAAAAGAAACTTGTCAGAGTGCCAAGAAGTAGCTGATGAGTGCTCAGCCTTAAAAACGACTTCTCTATCACCCCCTCCAAGGCCCAAAAACATCACAGAAAATGGGGACAGAAAAAAATGCAAGAGCTGGAAGAGGGGGGGACTGCCATGAAATGTTGTTTGTGCCCTGAGCATGACAGGACTGTGCACTCCTGAAATCACCAAAGTCAGGCTTTTCTGCACAAGATCGAGCCCTTCAGGATTCCATCAAAGAGGGATAGATGAGGCCTCATGCCTCTCTGAGGCAATAGTGACAGTTACTAGTATAGCTCAGAGAGAGTATCATTTCCTCCAGTGGTAGAACCACTGGTGATTTCCCATGCTCCAGAAGATAATCACCCACCCACCCATGTTCATGCAGGCCACCCTAATTAAACTCAGGGGCTACAAGGGAGACAAGGAAGATGTAAAAATAAGAAGGGGAACTGCTGGGAAGACACTGGCCAGTGGGAGTGGAAAGAGGATGAGAAAGGGAAATGGGGTGAACATGATCACAAAACATTCGGCACATGTACGACACTGTCAAAAGAATAAAAAGAGGAATATTCAAGATAACAGGACTGCCAGCTCCAAATTCTATATCCTGTAAAAAAAGATCCTGCAGGAGTGAAGAGAAATAAAGACTCCTGGGGTTGATAAGAAGGACATTTCCAGCTGGGGGAAGGGCTGCTGATCTGAAGGACTGCTGAGAAACATCCTTCACCGAAGGGAGCTGCGCCAACAGGACAGAGCATGGGGGTAAAGGATGAACACAGAAATGGGGAAAATCAGAGCAAGTGGAAGCCACATCACTCCTCTATCGACTTCTTTAAATAGGTGTGATGGTTGACAGTGAACACCGTACATGTGTTTGTTTTGGGCTTGTATAACTACAGCGCATGAGACAACTACAGGAAGTGTCATGGTGAAGGAGCTGGTGAGGTGGTCAAGTATCTATTCTGTTCAAAATTGTTATAAATTTATTGTAAAAGGACTATGGAAAGTGTGTCTTTTGGGACCCCTAGGGCACCCACTCACTCACTCTACACTCTGGGATTGTGGGAGGTGTTTCTAAATGAGTTCCCATTGTGATTCTGCTAGTGATCAGTGCTAAGGGCCAATGGACTACAGAATATAGAAATAGAATCCTGACTCCTATTCACCTGTGACACCGTTTCCCATCTTTAAGAGACACAGTGGGTAATTAGGGCCTAGAAAGAGTGGAATGTGATTCTGAATGCAGCATGGGAGATTAAAGGGCCTAAGTGATGGTTGAGGAAGTGGGCCAGCTCCTCAAGTTCAAATTCACAGGCAGCTCCCTGGTACCCCTTCCCTTCCCCTGGACTGGTAATCAAGACCTCAGAGTAGATATTTGCATTTCTTGATTCCTGAGGATTGCTAATGTTCCTCATGAGGGGATCTTCAAGGGGACAAATGACGAACATATTGTTGTGATTTGAATGATGCCCCTAACACTAAAAAGCTGTGCATGGGCTTTAACCAAACCCAATGAGACATCTAGGGAATTCATATGCAATTCTATTATATGTTGTATGTTTCTTTTGAGGAAAGTAGTGATAGACACATTTGGGTCATACGTATACAACCATAAGAATTAAGATTTGGGCCAGGCATGGTGGCACACACTGTTAATCCAAGTACTTGAGAGGCAGAAGCAGGCATTTCTCTGGGTTGCAGGCCAGCCAAAGATACAGTGAGACTCTATCTCCAAATATCAATTGTTTTAATAATAATAATAATAATAATAATAATAATAATAATAATAATATACAAATATAAAATATGCTATGGGATGGTCTGTATGACAAATTGCTCTGATTGGTCAATAAATAAAACACTGATTGGCCAGTGGCCAGGCAGGAAGTATAGGCAGGACTAGCAGAGAAGAGAATTGAGAGAACAGGAAGGCAGGGGAAGTCACTACCAGCCGCCGCCATGACAAGCAGCATGTGAAGATGCTGGTAAGCCACCAGCCACGTGGCAAGGTATAGATTTATGGAAATGGGTTAATTTAAGCTATAAGAACAGTTAGCAAGAAGCCTGCCACGGCCATACAGTTTGTAAGCAATATAAGTCTCTGTGTTTACTTGGTTGAGTCTGAGCAGCTGTGGGACTGGCGGGTGACAAAGATTTGTCCTGACTATGGGCAAGGCAGGAAAACTCTAGCTTCAATATTATTCAATTTTGATCATTCTTTAAAAAAAAAAAAAAGAAAGAAAGAAAGAAAAGCAGAGGTGGTAGTAGACAAGAGTGTGAGCTGCCTCCAAATTCAGAGTCCCTGAAGCTATAGGTCTGAGCCCCCACACTAGAGTCTGAGAAGGCAGGGTAGAGCTATAAAATGGATCCATAATTCAACAGACATTGCTACTTCACAGCAGCTCTGATCAAATAAGTCTGGCATGGACTCAGGTGACCCACAGATGTTTGTCCCTCTTTTCTGCCTTTTCCCTGGGGACAAGGAAGGTCCTTAGAGGGAAGTAGCTTTGTTTCTGGGAGGAGCTTTGCAGGCCAGGATGCAGACCTTCCTGGAATCCCAGAGAAGTATGCTTGAAGCCATGCAGCCTCTTGGCTTGGCGTGGAACTTGCCATCCATGGGACAGCTAATCCCTCTTTCTTTGCGCTGCACTCAGTCGGCGCATTCATGAGGTCTGTGTGGCTCCACAGATGGGGTGTGTGCACTTTCCCAGATCGTGGAGACAGGATGGAAGGGGAACAACAGAGCAACGCAGTGTGTGTGTCTGTTTCGGGCTGCAGCTGTGTATTTCCCCAGGTGAATTTTAAAACCAGTCCAAATTCATCAACCTCTTCTGAAGAACCCTTCACACCAGCAATGTGTGTCGTGCTGAGAAGCCTCTGTGGGTAAGAAGACGGAACTGGGAAGGGACAGGATGCAGGGCTTCTTCCACTGAAGCATCCCCACCGCCACCTGGCCCTCCCTGCATCACAGACCTGGATCTCCATTTCACCCTTGTTAGTTATGAGCTAGCACAGCAGCGGGCTGGACTGCTGCACCCAACGTTGCTTCCTAACTTTGGTTCAGAGTAAAAGTGAAGAACTATAGAAGCAAAGGAAACCAGAACACCTTGCAGACCGGGCTGTTTGATCAGGCATCTGTTACTAAGCTCCCTATCCCTGGTCCTCCCTTGAGACTTAACTTGCCAAGTCTTGCTTAGCACCCATCTAAGCAGTCAGGAGACAAGAGGAAGCACTTTCATGAACCTGAGTACATTGCTGAACCTCCACCGCCTCCATCTGCAAAATAAGATGAGGTTTAAAGACTCTCAAAGGTCCCTTCTAACTCTGATTTTCTGAGTCATTGGGATTTACAGTGAAATAAAATGGGACCGGGGGTCTAAAATAAACTCTCACTTTTAACAAAACTTGGGGAGGCTATCATTCAACCTCTGCATTGGACTCGTGGCCCCTGCCATCCGAGAAGAGGCATCCACAGTGCCTTTCCAGCCATGAATCCGGAAAGGAAATGGCCAACACAGCCCCGCCCCACCCCTCTTTGGCACTGGTTCACTTCATCTGCTGAGCATTTCATTAGAACTGGTGATGGTGCTCAGAAGGAGCCAAGGCCAAGGGGGCAGGAAGGAGTCTCCTTTTCTCACTTGCTCGAGAGAGCCAGGAAACAGCAAACAGCTGGGACAGGTCTCTGTCTAGGTCACTCCCCTGCTGGGAGCATTGGATGGCTTTCTGTGTTCATCAGTTCAGACATGTTCCTAGGAGGACTCTGACTTTGGAGGAGTTGGACCTCTCAGCAGGGTCACTGGCTGTCCCCATCCTGGCCCCACGTGGTGTCCTGGGAAGCCACATTTCCACGGCTGCATCTGTGGTTGCAGAAGGGACCTGGAGATGTCAGCAAACAAACCTAGGCAGGAAGCAATGTTGAGTGGATTCAACCTGGAAAAATGTGGCCATTGCATCTGGGGATAAATAATCAGAAACACAAATAACTCAAGTGGGAGGGGGATGCCTGGAACGGGGTGCAACCAGCCAGCATTTGGACAGGAGCTTGCAATGTGATCCAGTGACAGAGAAATTGCCAGGGGATTTGTGAACTGGATGCAAGGAGGTGATACCCCAATGAGAACCAGAAAGGAACAGGGGTGGGGTCAGGCAGCTGCTATGGGGCTCCTGGGAGGCTAGGATGGAGCCCAAGCTGAGATGGCAGAAGAGACCAAGTCAGACTATGGAGAGCAGAGGCCATGGCAGCTGTCTGGAAGCCTGGCACAAGGTCAGGAGACGAGGTGTGGCCGAAATGACCCTGAGACATGTCATGAATGTCAGCTATGACTGCAGAACTCCAGCAACTGACCTGTTGGTTGACACCACAGGACATGGTAGATGGAGGAACCCAACAGAAACCACTCAAGTTCAAGTACTGGGGTCAGTCACATGACCCGACCCAAGTCAGAAGCAGAGCTAGGGAAAGGGCTCTGATCAAAAGGCAATGAGACTTCTTCTTCCCCAGGCCTATAATCCTCTCATTGCTTCATTGCCTGGGACATGGGAGCCTCAAAATAAAGCTCCCGAGACAAATCTTCACGTACATTAAACCCAGTGGGGCCAATCAACTGCATGCCATCTGACCGGCGCCTTTGCCACCATATAGTTGCTCTAGAGGGATTTAGGTCAGACCTTAAGAAGAACTTACCTCTTGAGTTTTGAGCTATTACATGAGTAAGCAAAAAGAGATAATTTAGAAGCTCTCTTCTTTAAAAGGTTCATTAGCTAAATTGTACCTAGTGTATAGAGGGGAGGCATCCTCTCAACAGCAGAAGTTAGAAGGGCGCCCTGCTTTGAATGAAAATGAAATTTCAAATTCAAGCTTTACATGGCAAATAGATTAGTGTGAGTGTTCACTAAAACAATAGAAGACAGTCACTGTAGCAGTAATTCAGTTAAAAATTTTGAAACAGGTTTTCCATGTGGCAATCTAGATTTCTAGATCAAACTATAGCACAAAGATGGAGAACTTCTCAGGGGCCCAGGGATCCACAGCACTCTACAGCAAAAGGGGTATCTTCCTGGAGACCATCTTGTGGGAGCCTTCATGATGAATCACCAGACCTGGGTCCCAATATTGGGACAGCTTTAGGATGGAAGGGAGGGGCAGTTGCCATGGGTGGCCTCCAAATAGTCCAGTAGGTGTCAGAGCCCCTCCCTGGCCCACAAGAGGCACAGCCAGGGCTCTAGTTGAGACCTGACTTACACGAGGTCATCTCGGCTGTTAAGAACAATAAAGGCACTTGAAGAAACTTCAGATCTAAGATTAAGGATCTGGAAGAGCAGCGAGTGCCAGGGTTTCCTGGGGTCCTCCTGAGATGTTGATGAATATCATCTCCTATCACCATTCATCTCCTTGCCCAAGAGCTCCCCACCATACGATGTACCAGCTTCTTCAAAGTCACTCAACTAGGTTTCTGTAGAAAACCAAAGGCGTGTGGGACACCATACAATGTATCTGAAGGAGTGTGACATACCATACAATGTATCCAGGGGAGTGTGGGACACCATACAATGTATCCAAACCCATATCACTCACTGACTGAACTGGGGTAGAGTGGATCTGGCATTGAACAGAGCCTTCCATCAGAACTTCCTTCTAGGAACCTCCACCCTCCCCTACCATTCTCAGTTCCTGTTGTTATAGTGAGACAGGATGTGTGTGGAGAGGAAGGGAGAATGGAGAGAGACAGAAGACAAGGTCAGCGCAGAAACCTTGCAATTACCCATAGGGGTAAAAGTGTCATGTGGATAAGCCATAGCCTGGAGAGAATTATGCTGTGCATTTGGGGCCAGGAGATCCTAGCCTATCCATGTAATTCTGCCTGGCTTAGGTTTGGATTAATGACTGAATTAGCTTCCCTTCCCTGAGCATCCTCACAGCAGGCTGGAATGACCCAGAATGCAAGAGGCAGTGAGCAGATTAGGCATCTGCCCTGTGTAATTAGCCTCCATGTGGAGGGAACAGCGGGTGTACATGGTCACCCTTTGTGGTGCAGACCAATCGCCAGCCTTTTTCTTTCACTGAACCCTGACCTCCAAGAAGGTGCTCCCTGCTTAACTATGCTCCTCCTCACAGGGCCTGGGAGGCCTCTGCACTCAAGGTCCTCCATCCCACACAGCCACTAGCTGACACACATCGGGCTCGGAAGTAAGCAGCTTAAGAAGGCCAGGGTGAAGGAAGGAGGGGGCAGTCCCATCTGGGGCCAGGCCTATTGCAGAAGAGCCAGTACAGTGTGATTTCGGGGCTCTGCCCTACCTGCTGGTGCTGCTTTGATCATGGTTTTTCAGTAGGGTGGCTACAGTGAACCATCATGGGCAGTCAGAACAAAGGGATTAACTATGCTTGAAGGGAAAGGAGGACCCCTCAAGAGGAAAGCAGAGAGTGCCTAGGAGAAGCGCCTCCTGGCTCCACCTCATCCCTGCTGGTACCCAGGGGCAAAAAGGAGCAGGGCAGCTAAGGACAAGCCAGCTCAGTCCTGCTCCCATGTGCTGGCATGCAACACTGGCCCCTCTGTATGGCTGTGCCCTCACAAGGGCTCCAGATGCCACTGGGCTCCAAGCCTCCACAGCCCAGGCACTGACCCCACCTTAGGATCATCCTAACCTAGCCTTCCAGGAACCCTGACTGCCTGTCACTCCTGCCTTCTGGCTCCAGGCCCATCCATCTCAGGAGTAACCTGATGCAGATTGAGTCTGGCTATAAGCATAGCCCCTAGATACTTAAGGTCAATATAAGAACCCTCACTGCTCCCCAGCCCACCACCTCACATCCAGAATTGATAGGAAAGGAGACAATCTGTAGAGAGAGGAAGCCAGGAATGGAGCCTCTGTTCTCCTCTCCTGGCCCCTTCTAAACAACCAGTACTCTGATTCTGGGAGGCAGGACCACCTTCCTCCATCCTACACACAGAAGACAGGAGCAGAAGAATCCTGCAGCCACCAAGCTCAGGCTCAGGTCCAGATCCTGGATGGCACAACTTATGCAAGTCACCAACTCCCTGCCTCTTTGGACTAGAGAGCAAGCTGTTCGGGGATGCAACAGGCCCCCAGAGGTTCTGCCCACCGCCTCTCCTGAGACAGTTGCATTCCTTCAGAAGATGGAGAGAGGGGATGGAGAGATGGCTCAGTGGTTAAGAGCACTGGTCGTTCTTCCATAAGACCCAGATTTGATTGGCAGCACAAACATGGCTGCTCACAAATGTCTGTAACTCCAACCCCAGGGGGCCCAATGTCTTTCTGGTCTCTGAGGGCACTGCATGAGCATGCTGCACAGACATATGTGCAGGCAAAACACCCACACACACAAGCAAAAATAAAAGTTAAAAATTATTTTTTTAAATGAAGATGGGAAAGAGGCTCAACTCAGCTCATATGGTGGGAAACATACACGGAATTAAAAGTGCAAAAGTGAGCAAGGTGTGTGTGCTGGCTAGTTTTATGTCAACTTGACACCAGCCTGAGCCATTTTGGAAGAGGGGGACTAATTGAGAAAATACCTCCACCAGAATGGCCTGTGCACAAGTCTGGGGTGATTAGATTTTCTTGATTGATGATTGATGGGGAGGGCCTATCCCATTGTAGGTGATGCCACACCTGGGCTGGTGGTCCTGGGTGCTAGAAGAAAGCAGGCTGAGCAAGCCATGAGGAGCAAGCCAGTAAACAGCACTCCTCCATGGCCTCTGCATCAGCTCTTGCCTCCAGGTTTCCTTGCTTATGTTCCTGTCCTGATTTCCTTCCATCAAAGCGTAAGCAAAATAAACCCTTCCTCTCAAGTGATGATCACAGTGTTTCATCACACCAGTAGAAACCCTAACTAAGACACTGGGAGAGCCAACTTGTGTCTGTCTTATTATACTTTACAATTCATGAAATATTTCCCCAGGGGCAGCTGTCGGTTACAGATCACAAATAAGAGACAGAGCCAGTGTGGTCAAGAACTTGGACAAAGATGCACGTCAAGGAAGCTGCAATCATGGAAGCGGGCCCTTCACTTTCTACACCCAGATTTCATGCCAGGGTGGCACCCTGATAGGAAAGAGGACAGAAACCACTTCCTGATTTTCTAATCATTTAACAAGTAGCCCATGCTCACAAGCTATGGCCCAAGCCACCCTAGACTTATCTTCCCACCTACAAAGTGCATCCTGGGAATAGTAGATGGCAACATACTCAACACTGTAATCCCACATGGATAGTGTACACAGGGAACCAGAAGCAGACCCACACAAGCTCTAAGGGGCCCATGGCTTCCACCCTGAAACCTTTGGGAGTTCTTGTATTTGCATTTAACAGAGGAGAGAATACATCAGCACATCGGTCATGTTCCTCCCCTCCTGACTGAACATTCCCAAAATGATGCAAAAAGCCACGGGCCCTCCCTGAGGCATGAGAACGATCAGGCCTCCCATAGTGTGTGGGTGAGCTAAGCAGAAGATCCCAGACTGGAAGAGCTCTGAGATTCAGGAGCATGACCTCAGCCTCAACTCCTGCAAATCATTGGTTCCTAAATGTAAACTCAATGCAGCAGAGAGAACACCATCAACACCTGGTCCAGGCCCAGACTCCAGTCCCTAAAGAGTCCAACATAATACAGTAGAATGCAGCAGATGGGGCCCCACCCAAGCCAATGATTCCCCAAACTGGTTTGACATTCTGTAGACATCAGAATGACCCTAGGGTTCCCTGTAAGCCCCAAGGCCACATGGTAAGTCTCCTGAATCTTGTTAAGAAATTCACAAACCCTCTGACTTCAGCTGAGCTTCCAGGCAGGTGAAGACAGAAAACTGAAGGTGGAGTTCTGTCCTAGTTTGAGTTCTATTCTGTGATTAAACCCCAGGGCCAAAGGCAACTTGGGCAGGAAAGTGTTTATTTGGCTTGTACTTCCACATCACTGTCACCGAGGGAAGTCAGGGCAGGAGCTCAAGGCAGAGACCATAGAGGAGTGCTGCTCATTGGCTTGCTCCCCTTGGCTTGCTCAGCTACCCTTCTTATACAACCCAGGACCACCTATCCAGGGGTGGCACTGCCCACAGTGGGCTGCCTCATCCCACATCATGCATTAATCAAGAAAATGCCCCCCCCAGACTTGCCTACATGCCAATCTTGTAAAAGCAACCACTCAATTGAGGTTCCATCTTACTAGATGACTGTAGCTTGTTGACAGTAACCATCCCAGGTCCCCAGCATGTATCTGTCCTTTTTAGTAGACACTAACTCAGCATGCATCCCTGCCAGCTGCCCCTGCCTTTATTCCCATCATAACTTCCATCTTGTGACCACTTCTTCTCATCATCCACAGACCAAGGAAGGCTGGGAGTACATAAGATAAGCTATGACTTTTGTTGGTGACCTGCCCACAAACAAATACATTGTCACCTTTGAAGAAAGGCCACCATTATACCCAAACCTACTAATCCACACACTCAAAACAAGAGTCAGCCTTCCAAACACAATGCACAGTTGGATGTTGTAGGTTTGGGGAAGGTAGGACAGGAAGGGGCCTTGAAGACCCACAGGACCCAGTTCTCTTTGCAAAACACTTTGCAAAGATCTGTAAACTCCCTGAATATTTAAGTCCAACATTCAGACTCGGACTAGCCTTGTGGATAGATCCATGGAGCACAGAACCACAAAAAGCACAGCCCAGATTAAGTTGTGAAATGAAATATGGCTAGCCAACTCTGTGACTTTCTGTGCATACGCTTGCGATTTTCTGCCCTCCTCTATTGTAAGAAGAGTAATGGCTTCCAAGGGTTTAACAGAAGATACATAAGCAAAACTAAATACTGACAAAGTTATTGTACTCATGCAATTGCTCAGTGAGCCAGGAAAGCATTCTCAAGTCTTACTTCAGTTTGGAACGCTTTCTGCGGTACTAGTTCAAGGTTTGGGGCATGCTAGGCAAACACTCTCCACTGACCTACATGCCAGCCCATGAATTTTTTATTTCAGTACAGACTATCTCAACCCAAGCTGTATAAAATCAGTATTGTCAGACTCATAATTTGGGAGGCCATGATTGATGACTAACCTTTTCCTGTCCCACAAGAAGTATCAGCTCCAGGAATCAGTAAGTAGGAGAGAGCAGGACTCAGGAATAGATGTCCCAGCCTCCTGCTCACTCCTTACTGGGCTCAAACAGACTGAGGCACTAACCACCTGCCTCCAAAGCACAGCGGCTGCACTAGTGACCAGTTCACAAGTCCCAAAAGCCATGCCCCCAAAACAAGATTTCCTGGGGCCTCTTAAAGCCATCAGTCCCCAGGCAGAAGCTGTAAGTGTCCCCAGCTGGCCTCCCTCCGCACAAGGCAGGCAAGGCTCCTGATAGGTATATAGGTCTGGGGGAAGGTATTCAATAGTTTGTCAACTTTTTTGAGGCATGGAAACCCAAGGCATACCAATGAAACACATTTCATCCTTGGAATGTTTATAAATGGATAAGGACAAGAAGACTAAGTTTCTAGGAAGGGACTTTTCAAGTATAAACAGACTGGGAATATAGTCAGTTAAGTGCTCGCCCAGTGAGCATGATTACCTGCATTAAGGTTCTCAACACTCATGAAAAAGCAGGATGTGGCAGTACCTACCTGAAATCCTGACACAGCGGGTCAGGGGGTGGGTGAGGGAGAGGCAGGAAGATCCTTGGAGCTCACTGGCCAGCCAGCCTAACCTGCTTGATGAGCCCCGGGCCCTAGTGAGAGATGCTGTCTCAAAAGATAAAGTGGGTGGCTTTGCCTAATGCCCAAAGCTGACCTCCATAGGCACACATATGCACACATACACACATGCTTACACACCTGCAATCACAGGAACGTGTACATCCATGCACATACATTTTTAAAGTGTAAATAAATTTGTGAAATCAGTAACATACTTACTTCTATATCCACACATTAAATAAAACTTACCATGCCAAAAATATGTCACAACTCAAAAAAATTACATAGAGATGAATGCAAAAGTTTTTAAAGATTTCCACCAGGGCCAAGATGTGACACAAACTTATGGTCATAGCCGCGCAGTGGTGGCGCACGCCTTTAATCCCAGCACTCTGGAGGCAGAGCCAGGCAGATCTCTGTGAGTTCAAGGCCAGCCTGGCCTACAGAGCAAGATCCAGGACAGGCACCAAAACTACACAGAGAAACCCTGTCTCAGAAAAACAAACAAACTTATGGTCATTCCTATTAGTGACAAAGTCATGGAAACATATAAATAACATAGGGATTTGTCTGTAACTTTAATTGCAGTGAATGCTAACTTTCAATTGTGTTGTGGTTGGTTTCCTGCCGTCTGGGTTTCTGGATTCTAACCCTGAATTCCACTCACAAAATCTACAAGAATGGAAAACTCCTACTGCATCCTGATGGCCCCAAGGGTCACCAGGTAGAGCAGGCCAGTGGTGGCAGGAAGGCTCTCTCTGCACAGAAAGGACATTAACACTGAGGTGTCCCCCCCAAAAAAAAGAAAAAACAACACTCACCATCTGTCAATGGAGGTTGACTGGTTCTGCTGTGCACAAAACACAGTTAAACTCTTTGGTGGTTACTCTTCGCTGTCAACTGCGTTAAGAATCACCTCGGGGATCGGTGAGGCACATCTGTGGGTGTCTATGATGGGACTCCCAGAAAGGATTAACTGAATGAGGAGACACACCCTGCCTGTGGGCAGCTCCATCCCATAGGCTGGGGGTCCCGACTTAACAAAGGGAAGGAGGGAGACAGCCAGCCCAGTGTCAGCTTGCCCTTCTCTCTGCTTCCTATCTGCCATAGGAAGACATTCTCTGATACATGCTCCCACTACCATGATGCTCTTCCCAAGTACTTGAGGACAAGGAACCATGGAGGGAACCCTCGGAGACCGGCAACCAAATCAATCTTCCCTCCTTTAGGGTGTTTCTACCAGGCTTTCAATCAGAGTGGCAATAAAAGTAACTAGTCCCAACATGCACAGCACACACCAACATCTTGGGGTACTACTGGTGAACCCTCCCTGAAGGTTTGGCAAGCATGGGGACACAGCCCACTCACGTCTGCCTGGACCCCATCACCTGGATGGTGGCTTAACCAGGAGCCTTAAGGCAGGGTTAGGAGTGCCCACGTCGCTCTCTGAGACTCTCTCCACATTTCACTGAGCTTCCGTATGGTTCTCTCATTAAGTATGGCCCACCTTGAAAGCAGGAGCTGAGTCTCATTAGCCCCTGTGTCACCAAGCCCAGGACCCAGTGCTTATGAGGGGCTTCAGAAACGTCACAGTTGAGAAACAAGAGAGAGGGGTCCAAAGACTGAGTCCACCAAGTTCCTCCCTGGCTGCCTTTTTGTCTCTGCAGTTGGAGGAACAGCACAAGCATGGGTAATGAGCCTCGACCCTCAAGTGGCAAACGGAAAGGGGACTTCTTTCACAGCACGTGTCTCCCAGAGCCCAAAACACCCAGCAATGCCGCAGAAGGAATGATCTGCAGGGAAGAGACTGATTGTTACCCAACTCTCTCTTCACCACAGAGATGGGGAAATGGCCACAGGAAACTGGAATGATGTGTGGGTGCCTGGCAGCCAGCATAGCCTATTATCGGGGCCCCATCTGTGGACCCCTAGTGCCATCAGACCTGGAGCACCAGCAGGATTCCAGGCTCCGGGAAGATAACTTATGGAGACAGACTGACCAGGGTGGAAGCTAGCTCTTCCTGCCGTGTGTGCACACGTTGTCTGTGGTCAGCTCACACTGACTAGTGGTGTGAGCTGCAAGCCACATTCTCTCCCAAACTACACACTTGCTACTCTCTGATGTGACTGAAAGAAATCACCCCAAATCTTCACAGTTGTAATGCTCTATGATCCCATTTCTTCCCGAATAGCATGTGGTAACAGAAAACAAGCAAGACATACAGCCGGAAAACTGGGTGCCCCAGGCCAGAGCCCTTCACAAGGATCAGTGTGATTGGTGCCCTCTGGGATTGTAGATTGGATATGACAAGTTAGATCTGGGGAGTCTCTTTCCAATGCTTTTGAGAGATCCAACAGATCACTAGAGGTGCCTGTTGGTAAATGAGAGGTGCAGATTAGGAGACCGGAGAAAGAACTCACCCAGACCCCTCTGTCTGCTCTCCCTAGACCCTGCTCATTCAAATCCTTGACAATGTATTGTTTCCACAGCTGGGAAGGTAAAGATCCAAAGACTACCCCAGGGACTGGGAGTGAGGTTGTTGTGGTGGGGTGAGCACTAGATGGAGAGACCAAATGCCCGTTTTTGCTCATTTTTTTTAAATAAGGAAATAGACCCCTGGCTTGGGGTGGGGGTGGGGATGGGGCTTCACCTCCATCCTTGCTTCCTTCTGGGTCCCCACCCCAGCCTGCCCACTGAGATCTGGTCCCACCTACCCTTCTGTGGCTCTGCTCTCAGCTGTATGGTCCCAGGGGATGGGTGCTGGGCTGTCTTGTTGTGTCCCTAAATATCCCTCAGGGTAGAAAAGAGGCGAGAGAGAAGCCCAAGGCTCCAGCATGCCGCTCTGGGGTGGGAGTGAGGAACACATCCGAGGCCAGGGAGAGATCCTCACACTCCTCAGAGCACAGCAGCCACACAAAGACAGGATAGGGGGCTAAGCATCACCGAACCCTGTGTCAGCACTTCCTAGTGCTGGCCAGGCCCTTCCTGGGAACACACACCCAGGGGTCTCATCCCTGCAGAAAAAAAAAGGTTTTAGGCCTTTCTTGGTTCTCACCTGATGCTAAGTGTGGGAGAGAAGAGCTTGGCACCTGGAAGGAAACTAGGGTTCCTGGGGCCCCCAGTCAGCACATTGCCCACGCAGTGTCTGACTCTACCAGGAACAGTTCAAAGGGCTGTTGACAATGATTCTCAATAGTGTCAGCATCAGCAATCAGTTCTCTGGTACCCGAACCCCAGGAAAGCTAACCTCCTCAATCCAGGGGCATCTGGCGCCCCACGGATACCTTCTCCTCCACTCCTGTTTCAAAGATATACCTGCACGGGCTTTGAGATGGCAAAGCCTGAAGGATGCAATGAGGTCTTGCCTGAAAGTGTCGGAACAGTCTCCCAGCATCTGCCCACACTGCATACCACACACGGCTCTGGGACTCCCTTCTGCAAATGCCCCTGGTGACACCATGCATCTCAGTCTCCATTCTGTCCTGCTGGCTCTTTAATCCAATGTGGAAGGCTTGGAAGGTATGGATGGACTGGTGGGACCTCCTAGCACTTCCACAGAGACCTCATCCAACTTACTCCACAGCCCCACCTGAACTAGAGGAGTGTTGGTTCCGGCAGAGCGCACTCCTAAACTGCTCCATCTGGCCTCCCATTTAGAGAGTCATGCATATCTGAAGGAGTGGTCCTCAGGTACATCAGAGGGTAACAAGGATGCAAGTACCTCTGTGAGCCACACGCATCTCCCAGGGTGGTCCTAACATATTATCATCAGCTGGCCAAGCAGGCAGAAGCACACAGGATAGTTGCCATCCCTCTGATAACACTCAGAATTGCCTTCGAAGGATGAGCATGGATGAGTCAATTCAATAAAATTCACACTCAAAGCAAAACAAAACCAAAAAAAAAAACTGAAGCAACACCTGTGGGGTATGCAGCAGCCCCATCCTGACCAAAGAAAGGGACAGAAAGGGATGCTGCCATATTCAGAGCCTGGTGGACACGAAGTTCTTTTCCAAGTGAATAACTTTAGTGGGCATCTGATTAAAAACCCTTTTTTTCCATTTCACTGCTCTTAAAGTCAAAGTGAAATCAGCTGAAAAGACAACCCAGCCCAGAAGAGGAAGAACAATCGAGCAGGTGGGACCCGTGCACCTGCTCTTTAAACCGCCGCTGGCTAAGTTCCGGCAAGGCCCCTCTCCTAAGAAGTACCCACTCTCCAGGCTCGTGCTCAAAGGCTGAGGCTGAGAACCTTGATGTGGAGTTGTTCAGAAGCCCACAGGCTCTATGGGTGACTCTCCCCCCAAAGTTTAGCAGCAAAATGTGGGGACCAAGAACATGATGAAATGCTTGCTGGCCCTGCAGGCGCTGGCAATTTACCCTTGGTCCTGTTGGGGGAGCCTGCAGTGAGTGAGAGGCATCCTAACGTCCCTTTCTATGAGGGGGGTGATAAGGTCAACTGTGGTGACTGCCGAGGACCCTTTGGAATACGTGCAGAGCATGAAGGGTCTGGACTCCAGCACTGAAACAGAAAAGCAAGCAAAGGGAGCTGTAAAAAGTGCATTTTAAATGAATTTAAAATGCGCAGAGTCCCTGAAAAATGTCAGCACCAAAAGGAACCTGAAGAAATAAGATGATGAAATACAATGAATACAGCCCAGAAGGGGAGTCTAGAGTAAAGGACAGGCAGTCAGAAACAAATCTGAATAGAACATGGAGTTTAGTTAATAACAATGTGTCAACGTTGACTCATTAATTTAACAAGAGTGCCACATTAATAAGAAAGTAATAACAGGGGAAGCCGGGCACAGGGTAGGACCACAGAGCTCTGTATACCACTTCAAATTTTCCTATAACTATAAAACAGTTCTAAATAATAGTCTATTTTTAAAACGGAAAAAAATACAAAATTGCATACATTTTGCAGAACCATGATGTACTAGAACGATTGCCTATGGAGAGAGTAGGCAGTGACAGCTGAGGGGAGTGTTTGCAGATGATGAGAATGATAACGGGGTGCCGTGGGTGCGGAGGGCAGTAAACTTTTCCCCCGTGTAAGCCCAACACCAATTGGGAGTACTTATCAGAGAGAGGGATCTTACAAGAGAGTGGGTCATGATGGCGCCAGGAGTGGGATGGCAGGAAGGTTCAGGGAGGCTGAGTCCAGGGAGGAGAAGAGTTCACTGGACCTTACAGCCAGGATGGAGCTGGGAGGGAGTGTTTGGGAGTCGTACAATAGAGACAACTATCTAGGACAAGATCCACCCCCTTATCTAACAACAGTCACTCCGCTATCTCTGTGCCCTCGAGATTCTCAGCCTTTGAGCACTGGGTAGAGGGCACCGAGGATTGTGCAGATAAACTGATGGCTGTGATAAATGACCAGGCCCACCACAGTGGAACTCAGATCAATGTCAAATACCACACGAAGCACATTTGAGCTATATTTAAAGAAATTCTGCAAAGTTACTCACAGTTGACCTGAAATTCAGTTTTAATGAAGCATCTGCACTTGTTACATGTGGAAGTTCTGAATAATAACAGCAGCGTGCTGCTTGGGCTACTTCCTCTGTTTGATTTGTTCCATCTTTTTACCAACCCTGGGAAGGATGCACCGTTCCTGTTTATAGGCAAGGAAACTCTGACTTTGAGGTCAAGCAACCCGCCCAAGGTCCTGAGTTAGTAAAAGATGCATGAGAGGCCAGCACACCTAATCAGCCTTCTGAGGGCCCCTCCTGAGGGTGACCTACACTGTTTCCCAATCAAGTCCTCTACTCCCTGACATCGGAGACAACTGTGTGGACTGCAAGCCGCTCCTTGTATGGCCATGGCCTTGGAGACACCTGCTCAGGTGACTCCTAGAGGAAGGACCAAATGAGCTTTGGGTTTCAAACAGCAAAAATCAGTAGCCCACAGTAAAGAGGCCCAAAGTAATCCAACAGGTTACAGTCTCTCCTACTCGTGAGAAGGTGACCTAGAAGAATACCTCCTGCCACATAGGGTCTGGATGAGCCATGTAAGTCAGAACCACAGGGCCTGGGCCATGAATCCCACCTCAGGACACAGAAGGAATGATGTCCTCTGAGGTCCCCTTTCAGTATGAAGACAGCCTTAATGTAAATCTTACAAATCAGGTTTTGGATGAGAATACCTTCCCAACTTTCAGCACGTCACTTTTTAAAACAGCTCAGTCCCAAACATGATGCCTTCATCGAACCCCTCCCCTCAAGGCTCAGGGACCTATTTGGAAGAGGCAAAGCACAGACTGTAAAAGGTGATGGATGGGTACAAGGAAACGGTCTTCCAGATGCAACAGGACTGATGCACATATGGACTTCTGGGGGCTGGGGAGCAGGCACAGAACCTGTGCAGGCTCAAGCCAGATGGGTTTCCAGCACTGAGAAGGGAAAGTAGTCCAGGGCTTCCACCCCTAACCAAGAAGCTATTTGCAGCTGATACCTGCTGCCAGAGGGGAAATCAGTCTCCTCCAATACAGTGTCACTGGAACTATCCACCACACTCTAGGCAGGCCAGGTGCTCAAGAGCAGGTGGCCAACACAAAACAAACTCCTCGGCCTTTGTGCGGACTTTTTGTTTCGTTTCATTATGGCATTTTGTATCTCACTGGTATTTTGTTTGTTTTGATTTCTGTTTGATTGTTGTAGGCGGTTGTTTTGGTGGGGGAGCACATAAAGTTGGGTGGGTAAGGAGGTGAGGAGAACCTGGGAGGAGTTAGGGGAGTGGAAAAACATGATCAAAACATTGCATGAAAAAAAAATAGTATAAAAATCAATAAGCCGGGTGGTGGTGGGTGGTGCATGCCTTTAATCCTAGCACTCAGGAGGCAGAGCCAGGCGGATCTCTGTGAGTTCGAGGCCAGCCTGGTCTACAGAGTGAGATCCAGGACAGGCACCAAAACTACACAGAGAAACCCTGTCTCAAAAAAAATCATATAAGCACTCAGGCTCCTTATTTGAAAAGTAACACCCTCCTTGCTGGGCTGTGGTAATACACTGTGGTTTCAGTGTTAGATGGGGAAATGAAAACACCTAGCATAATATCTTGTATACATGAGGTGCTCAATAAGTTCCTCTAAAGGGCCAACCATTTACACAACCAGTACTTATTAGACACCTACTGTGAGAGAGATTCTATCCGCGGTTCTGGGGATGTAGCAGGAAATGAAACAAAATCCCTACTGTCATGGAGTTGGTGGGGCACAGATAAGAGATAAACCTACCACACTGCTGTAGGTAGAGGTGCTGGACTAAGTAGGACTGAGAAACATAGAGCAGGGGCCAGGGATGGAGAGTGAAAGGCGTGATGAGATTTTATTGGGGGTGGCCAGAGAAAGAGGAAAGAGCAGGGACCTGAAGTGAGGGCATGAGCGTGCCTGGGTCTGAGCAAGGGTCCCTGGAAGAGAGGACTCCATCAAAGTCAACACGCCGAAGCCAGAGTGACATCAACCCACAACTAAGGGTAGGCTGGTGGCTGGCCTGGAATGGAGGAGGAGGAGGCCAGGGGAAATTAGAGATAGACAGGTTTGGAAGAAACAGTAAGGCAGAATATTTAGAAAAGATCAGAGTGTTAGAGATAGGCTGATATATGGATGGATGGGTGGATGGATAGTTGGGTGGGTGGGTGGGTGGGTTCCCATGGATTTCCTTAGTCTGCTTACCAGAGGTGATATACAGATGTGCATACACATACACACACATACACAAACTTGCAGATTTATAAAAATATATTCAATGGTGTCCCATTCAGTCCCCTAAAGTATCTCATGAAAGATTCCTCAAGGAGCTCTGAGAAAGCCCATCCCTTTCTGAAGGAGATCCCTATATCCCACCAGAGGAACTTAGATCCAAGTTCAACAGGAAAATCAGGTCTTCGCGTAAGGAAACCACTCTGGAGAAAGCCACAGACCTTCAGGCAGCCTTGTCCTTCCTTCAGTCTCTAACCAGACTGTCAGGTGCTTTGTGTGTGCATGATCAGGAGTGGGCATGGCACACCACTGCCACCCCACAGCAGCGTAGAACCTCTTGGCCAAAGTCACCACAATGCCAAGACTCCCCTGCAAGGCCTTGGGCAAAAGAATCTGCTTCACACAAAAGAAAAAATAAGCTGTCTGCTAGAGCAAGGCCAAAGCTTTCTTGAGGTAGCACTGACCACCAGGGGCCCATCCCACCCTGAGACCTGTAGCCTGGTCGGCCTCACCTCCAAGTCCTTCTCCAGCTCCAGTCCGGCCGCCATCAGGTTGTGTTCGAATTCATCTCTCTGCTCCCTCCTTTCCTCCTCCAGAGCATCCAGCGGCCCAAGTTCAACATCACCGGGACCTCCTGTGCGGCGCTCCTTGCCTGTCTCCCCATTGGAGATAACAGCCAGTGAATGTCCAGGGGAGCCATGACCCTGCTGTGCTCCTCGTTTCCGGTAGTGGTATGCAAGCACATAGTCAACTTTCCTCTGGTTGTCATGGAAGTGCATTCGGCTCAGACGGGCTTCCGACGGGGCTTCATTGGCGTCCAGGTAGTTATTGATGACCTGGCCAGAGAAAAAAACACAGGTTAGATCAGATGAGTAAGGTGGCTAAGAGGATGACCTGGGTCTCTGGGACAGACTAGGAGGCAAGGTTCTCAGATCCAGAGGCCCTGTCTGTCCAATGAAAGGATCTGCAGCCTAGGCCTGCCTGTCACATGTAGCCCTCCACACACGTGTGCAGCGAGGTCATCAGTACCTTCCCACATGCTCTGGTATCCAGTGCATGCATACCACACAGAGAGAGAGAGAGAGAGAGAGAGAGAGAGACAGAGAGACAGAGAGACAGAGAGACAGAGAGACAGAGACGGAAACACAGAGACACAGAGGCAGAGAGAGAGAGAAAGACAGAGACAGAGACAGAGGAACAGAGACAGAGAGGCGGAGAGAGACAGGGAGGTTGCACACACAGCAGCACACTCTTGCCAGTCCACACGGCCTGCCCCCAACCCTGAAGCCCATGTGCACTCCGGCTCATCAACACATACCTAACACCTGCAGGCAGTCCCCTCCACTCACGCCTCCCTGATTCAGCACTTCTGCACACATGTCAAGGCGTCCATGTGCACAGGCACACAAAGGCAACCCAATGCACAACCCTCCAGGTGCACCCTGGCACACCCACACATGTGCCATTCCTTGCAGAGCTCTGCGCTTGAGCCTGCAAACACTCTCCAAAAGCACACGCAGAATACTCACCGGCAGGTGCTCTGGATCCATCACAATAAGGACCAATTTCCAGTCTCCTCTCCCACCCACAGGAATTCACTGGACACTCTGCCCCTCACAAAGCCACATCCTCCTCCTCTCCCTCCTCCCCAGCCACTAGAAAGGATTCTGCTGGTGACAGAAATGGAGCAACTGAGGGCTCCCCTACCCTCCACTCTGGACTGGAGAGGTAGAGAGAAGAGGAGGAAAGAGAGCGAGGCGGAGCAGGCCAGGGACCTGCCTCCCTCCCTCTGGGTGTTTCCTTGTTTATTACTGGTTTGATACCCAGCTGCCTCAGCAGCCACCTGAGAGGTCACCGGGGCAACCAGATGAAATGCCAGGCACAGGAGAGAGGCTCGGAGCCACCACAGCTGAGGAGATGGGGTTTCTCAGGCCTGTGGGAACGGAGCCTGGGAGCCTACAGCCCAACAGGTAGGAATCATCTGCCTCTCACCTCATTTCCAGCCCCTTCCCTGAAGAGGAAAGCCAGGGTTGCTGGAAAGTGTGCCTGGCTCGGAGAAAGAGAAGATTAAAGGGCTCGACCAAAAACCCAGGGCTTTTCACGTAAGTACACGCAAGCCTCAAACGGCAGGGTGGCCAGGTGGGAAGCTCCCTCAGGATGTACTCACAGCGCTGTCACGGGAACACGCTCTCCTGGAGACGTGGCTAGAGTGTTGGCTAGAACTGTCCCTCTGGCCTGGGACCCGCGGACTTGGCACTTTGAGGTACTGTTTGGGACCCTGGCCTCCTCTGGCCACTGTCCTCGAACTCAGCCGTCGTGGAGATCCAGGGAGTAGAGGGATGTCTGTGAGAAAGACAGGAGAGGTACCACAAGTTCAGGTGACAGGACTCTCAAGACACAGAATCTAAGGCAGTGAGAAAAATGCCCCGTGGCTCCGTGGAAATGGCCTGTGCTTAGTTTACAGCCTTATCTGCAGCCTTATCTCACCACATTTATTTTGGCTGATGGGAGTAAAAGTAGTTGGTGACTCCCCTACCACACACACACACACACACACACACACACACACACACACGTCACAGCTGTCATAATCTCATGAGTGCATGTATGTACTCAACATGCAATGGTGGGGCTCAAACCCAGGGCATGGTGCCCGCTGGGCAAAGCTCCCCACCACTGATCCACTGTTGTTCTGTCTCTACTTTGTCCTCGAGACCATGAGAGCTGGCCAGCAAGTCTGCAGTCTGGGACAAGAAGAAAGCATCCCATGAGCCAGGGTGGGTGGAGCACCTCCCTCCCAGGGACACAGGACTGCAGGGTCTCTCCCAGGGCGTCAAGGCCAGTAGGCATCCTGGACAGCCCTATACCTGCAAGGAAGGAGCCAGGGCAGAGCAACAGTGGACCCACTGAGGCAGCCGTGGACCCATGGAGCAGGAAACGTCTTTCAGTGCCCTTGGGAAGTTCTCATACACCTATTATTCAGGCCAACTTCTAGGAGACCTGCAGCCCTTTTCTGGCCCTCTCCAGCCAGGGGCCCCGAGTCACCAAAGTCTTATAGCTGGTCGGACACACTCTACACTCTATTCTCATCTCCAGGAATCTCCAGCCAGCCAGTGTGCCTGTGCCTGACCCTCAGCTCCAGCCTGTGTGCCTGTGCCTGACTCTCAGCTCCACCATTTCTTTTCTTTCTTTCTTTCCTTTTTTGTGTGTTTATTTGTTTTGTTTTGTTTTTTCAAGACAAGGTTTCTCTGTGTAGTCTTGGCTATCCTGGAACTCACTCTATAGACCAGGCTGGCCTCGAAATCACAGAGATCCACCTGCCTCTGCCTCCCGAGTGCTGGGATTAAAGGCGTGCACCACCACTGCCCAGTAGCTCCACCATTTCTTAACGCTGCAGCCATGTTAGGCTTGTTTCTTCAGCTACTTGAAGGGCAGGTGTGGAGATGAGAACAGAATTCATCCCAAACACCTCAAGTAGTGATTAGCTTCTGAGTTCACAATAAAAGGTGATGGTAATGATTATGGTTCTTATTTTCATTGTAAGCGCCCCATGAACAGTAATACCTGTACATTTAGATTGGTCCTAAGTACCTGGAATGAATGCATGGCAGTTCTTGAAACACAGTCAAGGCTGTGGGGATAAGTGATTGGTAGAGCATAATCCCCCACTTGGGAAAAAGAACATCTCAATCACCATGAGATCAGTTGCCAATCCTTAGGCATCCAGCTATCTGCCAGATTGTTTGTTCCTAGGAGTTTAGAACACATGGTCACTGAACTCGAGAAGTATGGCCTCCTTAAGATGTTGCTGTATCATTATTCATAATAGCCAGAACCTGGAAACAACCTAGGCTCCCCTCAACAGAAGAATGGATAAAGAAAATGCGGTACATATACACAATGGAGTACTACCTACCCAGCAGTAAAAAACAATGACATCCTAAAATTTGCAGGCAAATGGATGGAACTAGAAAATATCATCCTGAGTGAGGTAACCCAGACTCAGAAAGACAAACATGGTATGTACTCACTCATAAGTGGATACTAGATGTAAAGCAAAGGATAACCAGACTACAACCCACAGCTCCAAAGAAGCTAGGTAACAAGGAGGACCCTAAGAGAGATGTATGGATCGCCCTGGGGAGGTGAAATAGATGAGATCTCCTAAGTAAACTGGAGGTAAGGGGGGATTGGAAGGTAAGGGATGGGGGATGAGAACATAAGGGAATGAATGGGATGGTCGAGCTGGAACAGTGATAGAGTAGAAGAGCAATGAAAGAGAGATCTTGATAGGAGACATCATGGGAGTAGGGAGAAATATGGTGCTAGGGAAGTTCCCAGGAATCCACAAGGATGACCCCAGCTTAGACTACTGACAATAGTGGAGTGGGTGCCTGAACTGGCCTGCCTTGGTAATCAGATTGGTGAGTACCCTAACTGTCATCATAGAGCCTTCATCCAGGAACTGATGGAAGCAGATGCAGAGTTCCACAGCCAAGCACCAGACTGAGCTCCGGGAATCCATTTGAAGAGGGGGAAGAGAGGTTTTATGAGCAAGGGAGATCAAGATCATGATGGGGAAATCTACAGAGACAACCGAACCAAGCTGGTGGGAACTCATGAACTTTAGAGCAACATCTGTGGAGCCTCCATGGGACTGGCTTAGGCCCTCTGAATAAGCGAGACAGTTGTGTAGCTTGGTCTGTTTAAGGGGCCCCCTGGCAGGATCAGGATCCATCCCTGGTGCATGAGCTGGCTTTTTGGAGCCCATTACCTATGGTGGGTCACCTTGCACAGCCTTGATGCAGGGGGAGGGGCTTGGACCTGCCTCAACTGAATGTACCTGGCTTTACTGACTCCCCACAGGAGGCCTTACCTTTTCAGGGGAGGGGATGGGAGTGGGTTGCGGGGAGGGGGAGGCTGGGGGGGAGCAGGAGGAGGGATGAGAGGGGGATCTATGGTTGGTATGTAAAATGAATTAAAAATGTCTTAATAAAGAAAAAAAAGATGTTGCTGCATGCGGGGAAACTTGATTTTGACCAGCAGGATTGTTATGGCTTGAATGTAAAATGTCCCCCACAGGCTTGGATGTTTAAATGCTTGCTCTGAAGCTGGTGGTCCTATTTAGGGAGACCATGAAACCTTTCAGAGGTGGAATCTTGCTGGAGGAAGTGGGTTATTGGAAGCGAGTCTGGAGGCTTTGTAGCCCAGCTTCACTTCCGGTTCATCCCCTGCTTCCTGACGACCTGTCTTCCCTACTTCCTGCGATGCGAGCAGCCAGCCTGCCATTCCTGCTGCCTGCCGTGTCTTCCCCAACACATTCCTTCAAACTCTAAGCCAGAATAGTCCTTTCCTTCCTTAAAATGCCTCTCTGGCACTTCATCGCTGCAACTAGAAAAGAAACCAATGCAAGGCAAATGTCCGTGACACACTCTTCTGTATGGAGGCTCTTAACTGTGGGAGACCAAAAAGTGTAAGACATCAAATTAGGACTCAAACCTGGGTCTCAAAGCCTGAATAACTTCTGAAGATCGGGGAAAATCATAAAGATCCTCCCCAGAGACAGAACACACATCCTGGCAATGGTCGCCCAGCTCAGGACACTAAGGGGAGGGCTCCATCCTTTGGTGCCATCCCGCCCCATTTTTCTTCCTTTGTGTATTTCTGCATAGCTATGTCTCAAGTGGCCCAGGGCAGAACTTAGACCAGAAAGACTGTATCTCAGAGAAAGTCTTAAATCTTCTGCTCTTAAAGCCCCACGATAGTCCAAAGGCACAACTCTGCGGTGATAAGGATGATTCTCGTCTAGAACCCACCCCCTGTCTCTGGCAGTTATCTTCCAATAATCACAATTCACAGCTGAGAAGCAACCCAGAGCTTTGGTCAAACCACTGTATACCGTCTCCTAGGAAACCCGGGGGCCTCCAGAGCACTCACCGGCCATCTTGGCTACACCCTCTGCTTCCTCTGGGCTGAATGCATCACAACCGCCTGGAGTCTCTGCTTTTGTGACCATCCCCCAGCCTCTGTTGATTAGGATGGAGCATATGGTTCAATTTCCCCCACTCTAGATAGGGATACCAAGCAGAGATCTGGAGACACACACCTGTGTCTCCAGCAGGGGATGGCTGTGGAGGTGTGAGTGAGACCTGGCCATCAGGAAGGAAGGTCCACACACTCCTAGAGACTCCCTAAGAAGCTTAGAGGTGAAAGAGGATCCATGAGAAGTCAAGACCATCACCCACAGCCTGTGAAATGGGCTAGCCCATCCGTCTGGAAATACCCTTTCTCTTCACTCTTTATTCTCTCGGCTCTTACCACATGTTATATTAAACATCAAACAGATCCCTGGGAACTGGTGTGTACAGGTGCCATGAGGATAGCAGATACAGCTTACTCATCTCTGCATCAGTTAGATGCTGCCAAGGGTAGGACCTGGAGCCTCACCACACTTAACGTCTTCCTGGATGCTATCATCCACTCCTACGAATGTGATAGAATTACTGTCTGTCACTGACTTCTAATTTTTGCTGTCTACCCTTAGTCTTCCCTAGGCACAGTTGCACACATTGCCCTACCTGCATGGCTGAGAGCCCCTCAAAGTCAACATGCCCCAAACCAGACTGCTGATCTTCTCCCAGCAAGATTCTTTTTCAGGGTTCCGCACCCCATCCATGCTCGGGATGCCCTGTACACTCAGAACACAGCCAGAAATCTAGAAGCATCTGGAGATCCATCTGCCCTCATACCCCATATCCCATTTGACACCAATCCTATACATTTGACTCCGAAACATTGGCCAAGCCCGTTGTGTTTCACCTTGGCACAGCCTGGTGCCGACCCTCCCCCTCATGCACCTGGACTTCAGTGACAGCCCGCTAGCGACCATCCCTGCTGTCACGCTTAACCCCCCCCCCATTGCTGCTGTGAGTACATAAGGACAGTGATCCTATCATATCCAGAAGACGCTGTTTCACCTCAGTCCTCCTGACCTCTGGCTTGTACAATGTTTCCACCCCCTCTTCCATGATGGTCACTGAGCCTCGGCAGGGGAGGATGACACAGGTGTCCCATTCACGAATGACCACTCTGCAGATACTTATTCCCAAGGATATTTCTGAAAGCCCCAAAAAGATCTGTAACAAGTAATGACACCAATGCAGCACCAATAACAAGCATCCCAGGAGTGCTTGCTAGACTTCATCAGGTCTGCCAGGAACTACCGCATACATACTTCAAACCATTCCATAAAACAAAAGGGAAGAAGTGCTTCCAGACTCCTTCTTGAAGCCTGGATTGCCTTCCTACCTAAAGCAGGCAAGGATCCAACTAAAACACAAAAGTATAGACTAATTTCTTTGATTAATATAGATGCCAAAATCTTCAGTAAAATCCCCACAAACAGAATTTGACAACGTACTTTAAAAATCATATACCATGGCCAAGACAGTTCAACATGCACAAATCAATAAATGAAATACAGTATTTAAGTAGAAGCAGGACAAAAAAGTTACATGATTATCTCAATAGTCACAAAAAAATCCCTGACAAATAACCCCATCATCACAAAAGTCCTGAAGAAACTAACTATAGTTTACATCATTAGTTTACATAGTTACAGTTCAATAGTTAGTTTATACTGTTAGTTTATATAGTTATAGTTTAGTAGTTTACATAGAGTTTATATAGTTTAATAGTTTATGTAGCTATAGTTTATATATAACTGAAGAAACTAACATACCTCAACACAAGGGCTGTCTCCAACAGGCTGACAGCCAACGTCATTCTGAACGAGGAAAGATGAAATCACTTCCTCTAACCTCAGGAACAGAATAGAGGTATCCTATCTCTACAATCTTGGTCGATATAGTACTTGAATTCTTATCCAGAACAATAAAGTGAGAGAAAGAAAAGAAATAGGGAAAGAACAGAATCGATCTCTGTTTGCAGACAGTATGGCCCTACACTTAGAAGACCCTACAGTCTCCATTAACACTTTTAAGACCCAATTTCTTTTAATTTCAGGAAAACAACAAGATATAAAACCAATATACAAAGATCAATACCTTTTATATACTAATAAAGGACCTAGAGAGAGAGAGAAATCAGAAAAACAAACCCATTCATCATAGCCTCAAAAAGATCCTGTTACTTAGGGATAAATCTAACCATAGAGGCAAGAAAAGGGGAGGGGAACTCTAAAACAAACACTATAAGATACTGAAGAAAGAAATCGAAGAAGACACTAGAAGCTGCAAAGTTATTCCGAGTTCCTGACTCAGAGGAATTAGTATTTTTATAAACAGCATGCTACTGAAAGCAATCTACAAAGTCAATGAAGGCCCCATCTAAATTCCAATGACATCACAAAGTATCCCCGCCTACCCAGCTCCAAATGCCCAAAGCTATGGGCTCCCCAGGCTCTTGACCACTCTCCACAAACTTGCCCCACCTTCCCAGCTTCTGGTGCTGACAGGTAAGGGCTTCCTAGACCTCAATTGCTCAGCTCAAGCTTTCCACACCCAGGCTGCATCCAATGCCCACAAGTAAGGGCGACACTCTGATCACGAGCCCCAAACTTTCCCCATTCGCTTGTCTCCAAGTCTTACGTCTTCTCATCCTTCCCAACCCCATCCCACTACTCTGGTCAAAGTCTCTGGCATTGTCTGTAGCTCCCATATGCCTGCTTGCCATAGCTTCCTACAGAGCTTCCCAGACTCAGTTAGGAGAAGCAATGGCCATTGTCTATCCCACTGAAGTCCGGGCGGACGGACTTCTTCCTCATCTGAGACTACCACATTTTATCCTTTGGGCTCAGTCTTGGCTATTTCAGTCCAGTGGCACCAAAGAAGAGCTCTGTCCCCTCTTGCTGAGGACAGCTCCAACCTCCACACTTCATAAAGCTACAGGTGCCTTAGGTCGAATGGAAGATTTGAAGAGAAAAATAAAATAAAGCATATGGAATTCAGGCCAGGAGAGGTTCCTGTCTAAATGAGCAACCAGGTAGAGCCAGCTTTCAGAGCCTGCCTACACATGCCCTGAGCTCCTCCCCTCAGGCCTCTCTGTTTTGATATACTTCATTCTATTCCATGATTCCCCATTCCCCACCAGAGATCTCCCATACCCATCCCTTCGTTTAATCCTTGGTTGCCTTCATGACTAAGTTTATTTACACTAAACTAATAGCACAAGGTGACATTCCCATATAGCATAAGTAAAAAAGCATTTTGAAAACATTAGTAGGTTTGTTGGGTAGTGGTCTTAGTCTGAAGGCATAATCACTAATGAGGACATTGATGGAGGGTGGCACTTGAGAGAAGAAATGCTAGGAGGCAGGAGTTCCATCTGAATCCTTCAAATCATACCAAATACACACAGAGAGAGCGAGAGACAGACAGACAGACAACATGGCAGGAATCTTCCAGCTTACTGCATAGGGTTAGAGGCAGAACATGCATTCAAACAGTGGCAAGAGACAGGAGCTCAAGAAAAGTTCAGGCAGGACCAGAGGCACTGCCAGGAGCAAGGTAAGAGGCTCACTGGTCAGAGACAGAACAGGAAGTGGGGTCAGCAGGTGCAGAATAGAGGGCAAAGTGAGTCATCAAGGCCCTGGAGCCTCCCCAGAGGTGGCAGAAGCAGGCTTCCCTCCCAAGGCTGCTGGGCTTCCCCCTTAGCATCATCACTGTCTCGTCACTAACTACTGATGAGTGAAGCATGAAACACCCTGATTTTTTAAAAGGGCAGCCTCAGCCAGATGTTCAACACCAGCACTGAGGAGGCTGAGGTAAGAAGGCTTCCACGACTCCATGGCCAGGCTGGAGATCATAGTGAGTTCCAGGCAAGCTAGACAATGAGACTTTCTCTCAAAAGTAGAAAGGACAGTCTCCATCACTGCATCTCAAGGTCACTGCTTCTGGCAAGAATAGTCAGATCCAGGACATCAGAGGGAGACAGAGCACCCTCATCCTCCAAGGCTAAGAACAGGAATCTGGGTAGCAAAGGTCCTGAACATGGGTGGCTCTTCTTGGGAGACTCAGAGAGACCTGAGCATTTAAAGGCCCTCACCCCAGGTCCAACATGGTTCATCTTAGGATGGTTTTTCAACTTTGTGGTGGTGTGAAAGTGTACCCATCCAATTATTCTCACTATCACTGTGTCATTTAACAAATTACCTGAGATATCAACACTTTGTTATAAAGACAGCTCTGTGATAGGTGAGTTTGCTCATGTGTACAATGTCAGCATTCTGAACATGTTTAAAGGCAAATAGAATATAGTTCTGGATGGATGGGGAGAGCTGAAACAGGGGGATCAAGTGGGAAGGGGGGGAATAAGCGGTAAGGGAGAGACTAGAGAGAGATAGCTAAAATTAAGGGCCATTTGAGAGGTTGTATGGAACCCTAATACAGAAGAAGCTTCCCAAAATATATACATATATGAAGAGGATCTAAACGAAATCACAAAATAATGGGGGTGGACAGAGCCCTAACTGGCCATCTCTTGTCACCAAATGAAGCATCCAGTAACAGAGATGGGTTACATCTAATTGAGTTGTTGGTCAAAGAGATCCCATAGGAATCCCCAAACAACCCAGGCTGTTGCCAAGACTACAGGTTGTTCTCCACAAACTGAGAGCAAGGTCCCATTGCTGAAGACAGCACCTACACAACTCACTGAACATGGAGAAGTCGAGCTGGTGCCTACATAGAACCTTCACCTCTACGTTCTAGCATCTTTGGTACAGGAAGGTACTTTGCAGGGTACCAAAAGAGAAATGTGAACACCAAGCCAACCACAAACCCTTTTGTCTACAATGCTGTCCCACCTGCAAAATATGCTAGGGCAACAGTGGCCCAAAGCTTATGGGAGCAACCAACCAATCTGATTTGACGTAAGGTCCACTCCACGAGATGGAACCCATACCCAACACAGTTTGGATGACTGAGAACCAGAGACCCAGGGCCAAATCAAATACTACTGTTCTAAAAAATAAATGTTTTTAAAAATGAAGCAATAAAACGATTTCTACTGGCATTCTGCTATACTTATAGATCAGTGCCTTATTCAGCCATCATCAGAGAAGCTTCCTCCTGCAGCAGATGGGAACAAATACACAGACTCACAGCTAGTCGTTATGCACAGAATGAGAGACTTTGGAACCCTCAGCCCTAAATGGGATGTCTCTATCAAATCTCTCCCCTCAGGGCTCAGGAGACCCCAAAGAAGAGGAGGCAGAAAGAGTGTATGAACCAGAAGGGACAGAGGACGCCAAGGAAACAAGGCCCTCTACATCACCATGAGCAAAGCTCATGTGAACTCACAGAGACTGAAGCAGCGTGCACAGGGCCTGCATGGTTTTGCACCAGGTCCTCTGCATTTATACTGTGGCTTCCAGTCTAGTGTTTCTTTGGGGTTCCTGAGTGTGCAAACCAGTCAGTCTCTGATTCTTGTGTCTTCTTTTGAGCTTTGTTGTTGTTGTTTGCTTGTTTGTTTGTTTGTTTGTTTGTTTTCAAGACAGGGTTTCTCTGTGTAGCCCTGGCTGTGCTAGAACTCAATCTGTAGGCCAGGCTGGCCTCGAACCCACAGAGATCCACTGCCTCTGCCTCCCGAGTGCTGGGATTAAAGACGTGTGCCGCTACTGCCCGGCTCTCTTGGGCTCTTTTCCTTCTGTTTATTTGTCTTGTCCAACTCCTATGTGATAGTTTTTGTTTTATCTTATTATATTTTATTTTGTTATATTTTATCATTATTTCTTAGAAGTCTATTTGTTTTCTGAGAGATGAGAAAGGGAGTGGATCTGGATGGGAGGGGAAAGGAGGAGGAGCTGGGAGAAGTAGAGGGAGGGGGAAACCATAATTGGGATTTATTATGTAAGAAAAAAATCTATTTTCAATAAAAGGAAAAATAAAGTAGTCTGGGGGAGGTGTATTAAATACATTTTCACATACAGTATTTTCCAGACTGGTTTGCTGGGATGTGGTCCTATCATAAATCAGGGAACATCTCTGTCCTGGAATGGATGGAATTCCACGTCGTCTTCATCATGGTCTTTGTTGTAGTTGGAACCAGCACTTCCGCTGAGCTCTCCTCAATGAACTTGAGGCATCAGTTTCCAGCTGGAGCCCAATTGTCTTGCTGATCACCCCACACCTTGCCCTGCAGGTCCTGAGGAGTAGAACCTCCCACAGCCTCCAATGCAACCACACTAAGCCGGTCCTGCCACACAAGAAAAGCCTTTTGCAAATCTCCTCCTTAGCCCTGCTTGCCTTACAGCTCAGACACAGATGAACAACCCCATTCCTGATGACAGTATTGCCACAGTTAGCGTCTTCACCTGGTACCAGCACAGACCCTAACCTTCTGCACAGACCTCCCTGTCACTGATCTTCTGCTCCTCCCTGTTGTGATTTGAATCGAAAATGTCTCCCACAGGCATCTGAACACTTAGTTTTCAGGTGGCAGCATTATTTGGAAAGATTGGAAACTTTAAGACTTGGGGCTTTGGCTTCATTGAAAAAACATGGGTCACTTAGAGGGAGGACATTGAGGGTTACAACCTAACCTCACTTCTAGCCTAAGTGTTCTCTTTCTCCTCTCCTCTCCCTCCCTCCTTCCCTCCCCTCCTCTTCCTCCCTCTCCTCCTCCTTCCTCCTCTTTCTCCTCCTCTCTCCCTTCCTCCCTCCCTCCCTTCCTTTTTTTCCTCCCTCCATCTCTCCTTCCTGATGGTGCCATGTAGCCAGCAAGAACTCTACACCCCAACACCACAGAGTCTCCAATGAATGGACTCACCACCCACAATGCCTTTCCACCGTAACGGACTGTATCCCCTCAAACCATGTGCCCAAATAAGTCTTTGCTCCGCTGAGTTGTTTCTTGCCGGGTAGGTACATAGTCACAGCAACGGGAAAGGGAACTAACACATGAGCTCTCCTCCTTGGCTCACATGGCTCAGCCTGCAGTTGGGAAGCAACTGGACCAAGCCATTCCCATCTGCTGGCTTTCTACTCTTGTGGGGAGGAAAAACAAGCTTTCTAATGTGTTCACATAGGGCTTTTCACGATCCGCTCCACACCTACCTGTCTGAACGGCTTCGTTTTTCTATTTATCAGTGAGGCTTTCTGCCTCATTCTCCCCCTGCCCCACTCTGTCCTATACCATACAACACCCTCCACCATGGTGTAAGCATACCTGGCCATCCCCTGGAAGGGTGGGGCTGCTACGTACAATCTTCTATATCTCTGTTCATCCATTTCCCAGAGACATTTAGCTTGCTGTGCACTGCAGGGATGTTGGGATTATAAGGCTGAATAGAATGCAGTCCTTTGCAACACGTCCTTGGTTCTCACAGGGAAGAAAGATAACTAACAAAGGAAGACCAAAGCCCTCCGCTCTGTCTAGCGGTATCAGGAAAGGCCCCAGAGAACAGGACTTGTTTTTTTTTTTTTTTCCTAAGAACTATCTCACTATAGCACAGGCTATCCTAACTCACAATTCTCCTGCCTCTACCTCCCAAAAGCTGGGGTGATAAGTATGAAACTCATCTGGAGGGGAGGCATAGGCACCTGCAGTGAGCAAGGGAGGAAAAGAGATTCCAAGAGGAAGGCAGGCAGCCCTTTGGTCCTGAGAGGCGATCCCTGGGCTCCTGAGATCAAGGACTCGTCTCTGCCTCTTCTTTCCCACCTACAGTCCTGCTGGTTGCCAGCTGTGTGAAGTCTGAAGCACAGAAAGGACCCTTTGAGATATTAAAGTAAACATTTTATCATGTCCTGGAAGGCCTTTATCATCTTTTATGTTCTTTTCAGCTTTCCTAATACTTTCTCCTGCTTGGTCATGCTCATGTGTATGCTTGCATTCTCTCTCTCTCTCTCTCTCTCTCTCTCTCTCTCTCTCTCTCTCTCTCTCTGTGTGTGTGTGTGTGTGTGTGTGTGTGTGTGTGTGTGTGTGTGTGTGTGTCATTCCTGCAGCTCCCATGGGATGACATGCTTTTCCTCTTCTTTGGTCTTTGGTATTGTCTTTCTTTGATTCTGAACATCTCTCTCCAGCTCCATAACCATTGCCAGACCCCACTGTTAATATTCAAGGTCATAATTTATATGAATGCAATATGATTTTAAGCAGAGGAGTAACCTAACATAATTAGAATTACATTCTAAAGACCACACTGGCTCTAGTGAGGATAAATGGGGTGTCTGTGGAAGAATGGATGGGAGATGGGCATGGATAGACAGAGGGCTCCTCAGGGCCTTACTGCTACAAATGACCTTCATGAATGGAGGGACCTTTTGTTGCATGGGTCACAGTGTTACTATAAAATCTTCATTGTCTTGGGACTTAGCAAGCAACTGAGCATTCTCTTTCCTAATGCCTCCATCAGACATAAACACTGATAGGCTGTTAAATTTCCAGATATCTGCTGGAACAGATACCTGAGTTACGTCAACTGAGGAAGAGGAAGAGTTTCTTTGGGATCATGGAGGTTTCAGCCCATGGGAAGTTGTCTCTGCTGCTTTGGGACCTATAGGAAGATAACCCGGGATGGTACAAGTTTTTGGTGATGGAAGCTATGTCTGCCTCATAGGAGCCTGCCTGGAAGCCATAAAAGTGGAGACACTGGGGTTCTGATATCCCTTTCAAACACATGGCCCCAAATACCTAACCGCATCCCATTAGCCACAGCCTTCTGGAACCTTCTGAAACTTCTGAAGTTGCCCCATATCCACGTAAGATGGCAAGTGGAGGGCCAAACCTTCAACACATGGGTCTTTGAGGGACACAGAAGATCCAAACTGTAGCAATTCCTCATTAGCCAAACCCATTCCAAACCTGATCTCCCTGGCAGGGTCAGGCATCTTGTTTGTATCAACTCAATTAACCTTTGATAATCCTATGAAGAATATGCTATTTGTGTCATATACTCAATGACAAAATCACAATTTAGAACCCAGACAGGTGGCCCAAATGAACTTACTCATTGGTAGCCCATCCTACACTGTGGTTTGGAGCATGACTGATCAAATTAAAGTGTACATGCCCTCCTTTGTCTACTGTGAGGAAACAGCCTGTCTACAAAATAATTGGTCAAAACTGTTCTACTAGCTCATTAATTAAGCCTGTTTTGAAAGAGCCTATCTACAACATAATTGGTCAAAACTGTTCTATTAGCTTATTAATTAGGTCTGTTTTGCAACAAGTTCACTGACTCTGTTTGACATGAAAGAACATGATGATGCATCATGAAGAATGAGCAAATGTCACTTCCCCCATCCTGCCATACACACACACACACACACACACACACACACACACACACACACACACGCCATTTTGGTTGACCTCATCTCTTTGGTGAGTTCCCTCAATGTTCCTCATGCCCCTCCACCACCCACAAACATCTCCCATATCTGACCACCTCTTTCTCCTGAATGTATCTACAACTTCCCCTAACATACTGAAGATGAATAGTCAGAACTAGAGATCGTGGCCTGTACATTAAATTTGGGATGGATTTGTATTTCACTGATGACCAATGATACTGGCCATTTCTTCACAGAATGTTGGTCACTCATGTATCTTCTTTGGAGACATACAGATTCTTTGCTCACTTAAAATTTTGGATGACTGTCTTTTTGTTGTGTAATTGTAAGAAATATTTACATATTCTGGAAACAAGCTCCCTATCTGGTCCATGACTTGCAAATATTTATTCCATTGTATGGGTTGTCTTTTCACTACTTGATGGCAAGGCATTATTTGGTTTTTGTATGCAGAATATGTGTGAGAGAGAAAGAACAAAAGTAAAAATGAGAGTGAGAGACAGATAGGGGAAGAGAGGGAGAGAGAACAGAATGGGTGCATGCATGCCATGGGGGTACTGTGGAGGTCAGAGGACATCCTTGGGTGTCCATCTCACCTTCTACTTTGTTTGAGACATAGTCTCCATTATTGTTCATGGCTGCACACCAAGGTAGCCAATCTGCAAGCATCCAAGGATTCTCTTTTCATCTTCCCATCATGGCACACTGGGATCACAGACACTTACATAACCATGTCCAGTAGTTTTTCATGTAAATTCTAGGAATCTAAACTCAGTCATCAGGCTTGTAAATCAAGCACTTCCCCCACTGAGCTCATTTTCTCAAATTTCCAGCATTTTATCCACCCATTCACAGTGTGTCTACTATGTGCCAGGTGCCCAATATCTACCCCCCAGCCCCGTCTTTGAGGGGCTCTCCCTGTTTATACTGTGTAAAAGTGTAAAAAGGTTGTTAAATTTATCATGCTGGGAGAATTTGGGGATGGTATTATTGGACAAGACTGAAATATAGGCATTTGAGATGAGTAGTACATCAGGGAACTATCCACATTGATGGCAAAACTATCCATGTAAGATATATAGTCTCCTCAGCTAACTGATACATAGCAAACACACTAAAAATAAAGCAATGTGGAAAGTATAACAATGTTCACTTCTTGCAAGGGTAACAGCCCAGGGTTGGTAACAAGGGTGGTGGGTGACTCTTTTCCAGGGAATTTTCCAGGGAGCCTGGATGAGGGAGGCCAGCTGATTTCCACATGACGAGTTGCTGAAGGGAAGGAGCGTGGAGGAGCTGGCCAGGAAGGGGTCTATGGGCCAGACCCAGAAGTAGTGAGCATCACCCTTCATGGTCTGCTGCCTAGAGCTCAGTCTTGTGACCACATCTAACTGCAAGGGAGACTGGGAAATGCAGCCTAGCCCCATGTTCAGGAAGAAGGGAACATGGAACATGGACTCAGATAAGCAGCGGCACTCTTATAACAGGGACCTACAAGAAAGGGCAAGTTTGGTGTGGCATGGTCCCACTTAGGGTACTATATTCAAATTACAGATTTACACATTTGTCTCCCAAGGTAAGGTATGAGATGTTCAGATTTCAGCACTCAGGACAAAGTAGGGTATATAGTAAGTTCTTATTAAAAAGTTCATGAATGGTTGTAATTTTTGGATCAAGAATGGTAATGCGTCACAGGCTTGTCCTCAGGGTGACAAAAATAGGGCCTAGTAAGAGGTCTTTAAGACACTGGGGGCGTGTCCTTGAAGGGGATTGTAGGACCTCAGCCCCCTCCTCTTCCCTCTTTGCTTCCCAGCCATGAGCTAAGTGTCTTCACTCTCCCATGTCTGCAATGGGTTGCCTCAACACAGGCCCAATGCAATTTGGCCAACTGATCATGAACAGAGCCTCTGAAACTGTGAACCAAAATAAGTTTTTCCTCTTTATAATTTGATTCTCTCTGCTCTTTTGTTATAGTAACAGGAAACTGACTAATGCAAACAGTGGGCTGTGAGCCAGCAGCTGGTCAGCTGGTTCTGTTGCTTCTTGAGACCCACATGGAACATCATGCATCTATGCTGCCAATAGAGAGGAAGGTGCTTGCTTCCCTCTTTACAACGGCAGGTGGCCATGCATCCAGATCATATAGCAAGTATACCAAGTCATTCGGGCACAAATTTTACCTATGTTTTGTGACATCTAGCATCTGGATTTCTTTGGTGTATAGAATCTATTCCTAGCACTATGACCAAGTCTCTGATGTATGTTCCATAAGTTAAGGGGCAAAACTGAAGCCATGCAGGTAAAAGGGCCTAATGTCTGTTGTGGCACACACCACTTCTCTAGTCCTGGAGTCAAACATGCTCATGGTTTGCCAGGTGTGATGGCTTTTCCTTCATCTCTAGTGACAGGCTTCTCTGGCTCCGGGATTCATGTAAAACCATGTGGTACACTACCTTTGAGAATGACTATACTACAAAATGTGAATAGTGACAAATATTTCTGAGTTGGCACAGAAACTGGCACCACTATAAATTGCTAGCAAGAACATACCATAGCACAGCAACTTTGGAAAATGCTTTGAGATTCTTTGAAAAAAGTAAAGCAGAATTGTCATGTGACCTGGTGATTCTTCTCCCAAGTATATACTCCAAAGGAGGAAAAACTAACTTTGTGCTTGATAGGTGAAAGAAGCATCACTCACAGTATTCAGGAAGTAGAAACCCAAATGTCCATCAGCTGACAAATGGAGTAACAAAATGTATTACATGCTTACAAGGGGATATTGTTGAGCCATAAGAAAGAACTGAGTATTGACCCATGCCAGGAGATAGCTGCACCTTAAAAGCATTGCGCTAAGTGAAAGAATCCAGACACCAAATGCCATAGAGCATAAAGTTCCATTTATGGTAAATATCCAGGATAAGTAAATCTATAGCATAGAATTAGATTGCTGCTTTCCAGGGAACAGAGGGAAGAGGGGAAAGGTGTGTGATTGTCACAGAGCATGAAGTCCCCTTTAAAATGATAAAACATTCTAAATTAGATTTGGGAGTGGATTATGCAACTCTATGAATATATTAAAACAAACCCATTGGATAGATAGGTTTTATGGTATGGAAATTATATATGAATACAGCTGTTTTTTTTTTCAAATAGAATTCCTAGAACTGAAAATTACAATGACTAACAAGAATAATATACAAGATGAGCTTAACTGAGGAATATAGAAAAATGTTCAGCAAAGTTAAAAAAAAAAAAAACAGATCAGTGAAGGTAATCTGGAGAGCAGAGGACTCAGGCGGGAAAGTGTTTGCCAAGCCTCAGGGACAGCATCACACAGGCCAGCACACGTGTGGTTAGAGTTCCAGAAGGAGGAGAGAAACAAAAGGGGACACAAAAAATGCTGCAGAACGACTGACTGAGTCACCAGCGTGTGGACAAAATACAGTAACTTCTAGCTCTCAGAATTCCAGCAAACTCAACTTCTCAAAAAAGTCCAAAGAAGACCACAACTACGTGCATCACAGTCAAATGACTAGAAAAGTGGGAACAAAAGCTTATATAATCCACCAGGCTAGAAGAGACTCCACCCGGTTAAAAACTAAACTAGGAACTAAGGCCAGCTTCTCCTCCAAATGCTGGAGATCACTCAGGGAAGAGTCTGAACAGAGAAAAGCCCACCTGTATTGTACAACCAAGAGAAACAGCCTTCAAAACAGAGGATGAAAGGAAGGCGTATTCCTGCAAGGCACAAGCTGCAAGAGGCTGTCACTGGGAGAATGACACCCCAGGAGGCACTAAGGATGGTCTGCGGCTGAGAGGAGAGGTCAACAGGTGGAAACCCGGATGAGAACAATCTGCTAGGTGTGGTGGCACACTCTGGGTGTGGTGTCACGGGCTTGTAATCCCTGCACTGGTGGGGCTGATGTAAGACCATGGAAGTTTGATGCCAGCCTGGGCTACACAGAGCTTCTACAGCGAGACACTATCTCAAACAAGGGAACAAACCAATAAGCAAACAAATAAACCGAGCCTGAGAGAGGTATCACAAAAGACACTGAGTGAGAGCCACTGGTCTACATGGCATATTAAATGGTTTCCTATACGTTGTACTTCCTCTCCCATGGGAGATTTAGCCAATTAATCCATTATCATATAAACCCAGTGGCTTGCAGTCAGCCATCTTAAAAAATGTAACAGAGAGGAGCTGGAGAGATGGTTCAGCAGTTAAGAGCACTGGCTGCTCTTCCAGAGGACCTAGGTTCAATTCCCAGTACTCACATGACCATCTGTAACTCCAGTTCAAGAGGATCTGACAACCCCCGGCCTCCAGACTCCAGGCATGCACATGGTGCACAGACATACATGCAGATAAAACATCCACACACATAAATAAAATAAAATTTATAAGTAACAGAGAAGACTGGCCCACATGAGACTAAAACAGAAACATCTATTTTAAATGATCAGAAGCCACACAATAAATATCCATGGATAAATAATACTCTTTAAAACCTACTAATGGGTGTTAGGGATTTGGCTCAGCAAATGGAGCTTAGCAGGTGCAAGGCCCTGGGTTTGGTTCCCAGCACTGAAAATTAAAATAAAATCTATTACTAAAACTACAGCTCTTTATGCTGGACAACATCTTACATAAGTATTGCTAAGAATTGTTTTGAGGAAGCCTCTTGCTATGCTCTCTACATTGGCCTGGAATTCATGGTTCCCTTGCCTCAGCCTCCTGAGTGCTAGGATTACTGGCATGTGCCATCACACCCAGCTTATAACATTTGTTTTAAAATTTAATGATGGTGAGCTAGTCTCCTTTTATAGACAGTGAGAGCCATGTGACTTACTTCCTTTTCTGACCTGTCAGAAAGTTCATAAATTTTTCTCAATGACAGTAGCTATTCTTAGTCTAGCTAAGTGCATACCCCTATCCTGCTTGGGCTTGAGCCCTTTAAATAAACTATCCACGATGATTCCAGGTTGGAAGTGGTGTCGGGGCGCACAGCCTCCCCAGTAGTATGACCACAACATTTAACTAAGCCCCTTGCAAAATCAATGCCTCCTTTAGCAGCCCCAGTTTTGTCCACATTTCCTATTCTCAATTACTAGTATCCACACTTCCTCCTAACGACTTCTTTCAAATAGAACAAAAGCAATAAGGTGAGTTGGTAGGGAAATATGCGGTCCAAGATCAGATCCAAGTTTTAATTGTGGCTTCATCCTTCAACGACAGAGGTTGGTGAGCATGTGATCACAGCCAGGGCCCTTAGCTTCTCTGAACATCAGGTTTGCCTTCCCTGAAGTAAGCTGAGTAGTGACTCCCAGAGTTACTGTGCCAATCATCTGCTATGTCAGGTACATGGAGATACTTGATAAAGATCAGTCTTGCTTTTCCTCTGGATCCCAGGAGCATTTGGCCTGAGCTGTAGGACACAGAGTCAAACTCACTTCTTACCACTCGCCTACTGATCACGCTGTTCCAGCCACTGGCCGCCCTATCACTTTCATGACATGGGACCTATATTTCCTTTGCTTTAAACCATTCTCTAGGTATCTCTGTGGCTTCTTTTTTATGCACTGTCTGTTCAAGCTCACCCCCTTCCTTAACCTCCTGGCCACAAATAGAAATTGACAGAGATTGGTGCTACTCTGTATCCCCCCTCCCCACCAACCCCAGTCTCTAGCTGTCAGATGCATGGTCTCCATTCTCCATGTGTTCTAGAAACACCATGCACAGACTGGGATAGGCTTAATTCATCCAGCAGAAAGGAGCCACTGAATAGAAGGACAAAAAAAAAAAAAAACAATAATCAGATCCTCAGAAAATAAGAATAGAGATGCTTCCTTGGGGCCCAAATGCCTCCTTCCTTCTACTTCTATCCCACAACGGCAGACAAAGAGAAAGTGCACATAGAAATTAAAGCTGAACCTGGGTTAATGTCTGGAGCCCATCCCCAACCCTCAGAAACCTCTTCAATCGGTGGCTAGCACAAGAGTGCTAGGACACATAGAGGCATGTCAGAGGACAGAGGGGCTGCTAGACAGAACCTTCCCAAGGCGTCAGATCCCAGCACAGCAGCATGGCAAAACAGTAACAGAATCACACAGGCCCTGGAGGTCCTGCTGCTGGAGCAGGGTGACAGCAAGCTTCCTTGAGATTTGGTGTCAGGTTGCAAAATTCAGACAGGTAAAGGGATCAAAGAGTGTCACTGTTATCTTAAAAAGCTGTTTTCTCCATCCTAACAGTAACACACACACACACACACACACACACACACACACACACACACACCCTTCCAAAGATCTTCTTGTCCCACTGGCCTTTGGGCTGAGATCTGACCTTGCTCAGTGGGACCTCCTGCCCTGGGCCAGGGCCCACAGAGTCCCTGGGAATACCTGTTCACAAAGTGACTAACACTTGCCTTCCAGTCCCTTCTCCCTGCTCCTGCCAAAGCCATAGGCGCCTCCCACTCCAGCACCAACCCCGCAGATCCCATTCCAGGCAAAGACAAGCTCCCAACCACATCTGTCTGTTGATTCAGATTTGGAGGGGGTGCAGTCAAATAATAGCCTTGTCCCGGGAACTCCACCTCAGTCAGCTTCTCTTCTAAGAAACACCTGTGGGAATGTCATACATTCCTGTGCCTGCCTGCAGCCAGGTAAAATGACTCATGCCAGGGCCCTTCCTAAGGATGGTTTGGGAGAAGAGGCTTTCTGAAACCAGAAGGCCACTTTGGGAGGCTGTGTCCTCAGCAGACTGTCGTGTCAACCTGGCTCCTGGATTACTTACCCCCAGACTGGACCACGTACAGAGACTGTAGCAAAGAGAGGCAAATGACAGGTGGAACTGGTGACCAGACCCTGAGAGGGGACACTGGTCCTTGATAAAATGTGTAAAGAAACATAAAAAGTCTGGGGAATTACCTGGGCACCCTCACCTTCCCCTCCACAGAGGAAAAGGGGTCAGCTTGTCACACCACCCTTTCCAGAGTCACCTGAAGTCACTCATCCCAAAGGACAGGTGTTAGAATGCCTTCTCCTCCACATCTTCCCTCAACTTTGTGAGCTGCTGAGAACCAGGGTCCTGGGCAGGGGAAACTTACCTCGTAGCCCAGGGGCTGCCATAGTGCTGGCTCCAGAACGCCAAGCCCCAACTGGTGGCCCTTGGCTGTATGCACTAGCCTCTAGACAGGCTTATGCGGCTGCTGCGGAGTTAATTCCATCGTGGCTCAGCTCAGTCTGGACGCGCCTGCCCCTCCCCTGCGGCTGCCACCTCCTCCAATCCATCCCTCTCCCTTGACAGTCCCCGCGCTCCTCCTGCGCTGAGAGCTAGCCTAACATCCAGAAAGGATCCCAAGCTCAGGTGCAGCCCGGTGACACGCTGGAGTCATGGGCTGCGGGCCAGGGAGTAAATGCTGCTGGCGCGCTCCTCCACCCGGAGCCTGAGCAAGCGCCACACGGCCGGCTGGCTCGCCTGTGATAATTCAGCCGGATTATCTCATGAACCGTCTGGCTGATTAGTTTCCAGTCCTGCCAGCGAAGCCTCCTTCCTGTGGCCCCAAGGGTCACCACTCTCCAGGCTACAGCCCTGAGCAGTAGTAGTATGGACTTAAACAGCACAATGGGGCCCCTTCACATACTCTACCCCATCACCAGCTGTCTGGAGTAAAGCAAGAAAAAGCCAGCCGCAGGCCTGGGATAGAGGACAGGTGCAGGCACACAGGAACGCAGGGCAGAGAGGAGAGGGCGTGGATTTACTCAGTTTCCCTAGGAGACTCTAGGACAATTAAGGGGGGCAAAAGTTAAGCTGTGGGACAAGGGTAATGTAATTTCCCTAGAGTGGTTTAGGGACCTGACCATGGACAGAGGGGTGAAGAGGCCTCCAAAGGGCCATTCTCAGTGATGTGAGCTGCATTCCAAGACGCCACAAGCAACCTGTGCTCCTCAATACCACGGACCCCCCCCCACAGAAAAGCATTGTCACCATCACGTACACTATAATGTGCTGTGATCACTGACTCTCAGAGACATCTGTACCCTCTTCTACAGAAGACAGTGGCAAAACACAGAGGACAGAAGGCATCAGGGTCCAACCTCGAGGCTTCATTCTATAAACTTCCGGTAATAATATTTATCTAAAACTCTGGCTTCTTCAGGAGTCCCTCAAGTGCTTCGCGTTATCCCCTGGGTTCATACTTCACTCCCAATCTTCATTCTATGATGACTTCCATACATCCTCTCACACATGAAGAGGCTAGAGCCTGCATGTCCCATGTCCCAAAGCAGGCAGCCTGCTCAATGTCCCTGCTCAGAACCCTCCACAGTTCAACTTCTCTCACCCTCTTCTTTCCCTTCACGATCTCCTACCTTCACAGTGCCCTCTTCCTGCTTCCAGGGATGCTCATTTCCATCCCTAAATGAATAAAGGGGACCCACCTACCATTGCTCCTTATCCATCTTTTAGCTATCCTCCCCAAGGAGTTCTTCCATGGCATTCCTCTAAAACCTGTTTGGGGACCATCCTGGTTACTCTTCTATTGCTGTGATTAAACACTCAAAAGCAGTTAGGGGAGGAAAGGGTTAATGGGGCATAAACTTCCAGGTCATAGTCCGCCATTGAGGAGAGTCAGGGCGGAACTGAAGGCGGGAACCTGGACATGGGAATCATGGAGAAATGTTGCTTACTGGCTCTCTCCAGTTCACTCCAGTTCTGCAAAGTCCCACCTGCTAGGGCTGGTATTTCCCACAGTGGGCTGGGCCTTCTGACAGCAATCATCAATCCAGACAATTCCTAGCAGACATATCCACTAGCCAGTCTAACCAGGGCAATCCCTCACTTGAGGGTCCCTCAGATGACTCTAGGCTCTGTCAAGCTGACAGCTGAAGCTCACTAAGAAAGGATTCTATCTCATTTGATCTAAGAGTGACCACAGCTAAAGGGTTCCTACCATGAAGGGCAGACTCTCCCTTTGGAAACCTGTAGGTACAGGAACACAGATGTGCACATAGACACACATGTGCATTACACTCATGCACTGGTTAGGATTTGTCTACTTGACACAAGCTAGAGTCATCTGGGAAGAGGGAACCTTAACTGAGGGATTGTCTCCATGACATTGCCTTTAAGAGAATCTTTGGAGGTGTGGGTGAGAGAGAACTGGCCCCACCCATTACCTGGGCAGCATGAGAGAGCTGACTCCAGTGGCATGGGCACAGGAGAGTTGGAGGGCTGACCAACTCAGCTACCACCCAGGTCCAGATCCAGGGCTTTTGAGTTGGCCCACCCCAACATCTACCCCATCTATGACCTGCTGGAGCACATGGAGGGACTGGTCCTTCAGAACCATAGCCACAGGATCTCCATGACTCAGGACAACAGCAGGATCTCCTAAAGGAGTCTCAGTGAAGGTCCAGTATTGACGGTATAGCCGAACCATTGGACCAGACCAATGACTCATTGCGATGAACTTTTGCAAGTAAAGCCGTTTGGGCAAAAGGGTAGACTGTGTGACACACCATGGCTCCCAATGCCATTATGACAAACAAATATGTGATGGAGAGGCTGGAAAGATGGAGGAGAGAAATGGTACCTGTGCAGCAGAACTGGAGATGTGACAGCTATGATGGGTATGAGAGCAGGCTGTGGTTGTCAGAGGAGCAAGTTGTTGCCCAGAAGGGTTAGCAAGTTTTTTTTTTAATTTTTTTTTCTTTTGGGGGGTAGGTTACAAAAGGTGGAAGGCAGATACGGAAGGACTTGGAAATGAGTAGGACTGGGGTGCATGATGTGAATTTCACAAAGAACCAATAAAAAAAATATGTAAAAAGAAAAATCTTCAGAGCATTTTCTTAATAAGGATGAGGGAGGGCCCAGCCCACTGTGGGCAGTGCCAATCTTGGGCAGGTGGTCCTGGGTTCTATAAGAAAGGAGGCTGAGCAAGCCATGATGAGCAAGCCCTGATGAGCAAGCCATGATGAGCAAGCCAGTGAGCAGCTCCCCTCCATGGCCTCTGCATCGGCTCCTGCCTCCAGGTCCCCAACTTGAGTTTTTGCCCTGCCTCCCTTCATGATGGCTGTGAGCTATATGCTGAACTACAAACCCTTTCCTCCCCAAGTTGCTTAGGGGAGGCATTTAATTACATTAGAAGAAAGCAACCTGGGACAGCCCACCTGTTCCTCGTCCTATGTTCTCAATTGAAACACGGCTTTCTTGACTTGGATTTTCTCTATGGACTAGCACCAAGCATTCATCATTCAACCACCAAGGTCGGGTCACAAGAAAACTGGCCGGCTGTCCTTGTCCACAGGCAGTGTTAAGTGATCAGTCAGAAGAGTGACAGTTAATCCTGTCCCTGGATCTGGTTTCCTCCAGAAACTGACCTTACAGGTGACTCAAAGTTGGGGAGGACGGGGATGTGGAGAAATGACAACCTTTGAATTATTAAGCAGCCATAGGAAGCATTCATCTATTCTTCCCTGTGTCTACCCTACTCAGCTCCACCAAACCTGCTCATCGTCATGGCGTGTGCCCTGTGACAGAGTTTCCTGTGCGCTTTGTCCTAGGCAGTGGCAGGTGCTAGAAACCTAGGGATGTAGCAGCCGCTGATCCCCATGAGAGTGATGAAAGCCTCTACGAGCAGCAGGGACCGTGGTGCTCTGGCTGAGTGGCCTGGGAGTTCCTGTCTAGATGTCAAGGCACTTGGGGTTTGAACCTGGACCTGCCATCCAGAGACTATGTAACCTTCGCAAGCCATTTAACTTTTCTGCGCTGTCTTCATCGCCTGTGCAGGGGTTAGAGAGAGATGGCAGACTAGACGCCTCAACCCTTTCTGACTCCATTGTCCAGGACTCTCATGAGATAAATCTCCCCTATGTGAAAGTCTTGGAATGAGCATCGGTACCCATCAGACTCCCAGAACGCAACCAGGACATTCCTTTTTTCTCCCTTCCAGCTGGAGTCCCTCCCGTTCTGCCAGCAGGGACATGCATGTTTTTCCCACACATTTCAAAGAAAGACCACCTGTACCTGGGGGTGACAGTACCCCCTAGGGATTTCAGAACTAGATGCTGTTTGTTGTTGACGCTACCCTTCCACTAAGGATGTTTGGAGCAGGTAGGGCCTGGCAGCTAGCCTAAAGCTCGGAGCACTCAGCATGTCAGCCATATAGATGCAGGAAATCCCCCAACACTCTACCAATGACGTTGCTGGAGTCACTTGTCCCTGCCTGTGAGAGTGGGTTTCTCATTTTTATGCTCATCGCTTACACTAGAGCACTTAGACGTCACCTAGGACAATTCAAGCTTTATCTTAGCACAAATAAGTGATCCTCACTACTGTATAAATGAGATGACCATGCTAATTTTACAGATAAGGAAACTTAGTCCGGAAGCCATGTTGGGATTGTTGGAGACCATACACTTGAGTGAGGGCCATAGGTAGAGCCCAGGTCTGCCCCTGAGCCCGGTGCCCATCTGCTGTCATTGAGCCCATGATGGGACCTGGCTTCTGCACCCGCTGGCATCCAGTCTCCAGGTACCTCCCTCCTGCAGGGGCCACTAAGGTACATAGGGGATCTGCCATGCCTCTCCACAACGTCATCCACCCTGACTGCAGGAGGCCAATTCCAGGGCCCACCTCTCTGCCATTCGCAAAAGCAACCTGAGAGATTTGAGAACTGGGTGCTCCAAAGCATATGTTTATAGGTTCAGGCCACCAGGCTAAGTTTCTGGAGAGGCATCTCCACCCTGTCCCTTCCCACCCAGAGGATGCTGCAATGCCACCACATCCTGGTATTAGGCGGCCTCAGTCCCATGCACTGGGCTAGGAGTACTTGCAGAAGAACCCTGTGCTTTTCTCCTCAAAGCCACCCTCAGACATCAGACTTAGGCCACAGATGTCATCTCAGACTCAGACACAGTCCACCACCAGCCTTGGTTAAGATGAGAGCTTGGCCTTTATTGTAGGCCCAGGAGGGCACAAGGGCAGGACACACAAGGGACAGAGTGACTCCGGCTGGTCAGGCCATGGCCCAGGCAGCAGCGGGAGTCCACTGCAGCTGCAGGGCCTCACTTGCTGCACTTCCGGGGAGCACACCTGCACTGCAAGGCGTTGATGACCTCGTGGTGCACCACAGAGCCATTGGTGCAGAGCAAGGGCACATGCATGGACTCCGTCCTCGAGGGCCCGCAGCAGGAGCACTGTTCCTGCACATCCTCAATGTCAATGGAGTAGATGGCTTTGCTGGCACACTTGCCCTGTAATACAGCAGAGAGACGAGGCATCACAATTCTGAACTCGGTAGCAGGACTGGGACGGCCTGCATCAACCCTCCTCCTGCCTTTCTAAGCAACACAGGCCCGGCCTCACCCAGAGGCACCTGGGAGAGCTAGGCAATTTGTAAAGGTAGATCTCAGGAAACAGTGAACTTCCTTTCTCCAATTATTACATACACCCAATCCCTCTAGCTGTGATTTCTACACACACTGACTGATCCTGGGCCCCCATCTTCTACAAACGACTCCCCAGTCTCTTTACAGATTTGTTTTGGTCTTTCTTCTGGGTCAAACAATCCTACTCCCTAAATGAAACATTCACTTTAAAGACAATGTCTACGATTCCTTATATCTCTTTCTTGTGACTTCCAGATCCTTCTAGATGATAACTAAGTAAACTTTAGCCTCTCCTACCCAAGTCTTCTTGAAGTCACACAGCCTTACCTGGCAGTAATGAATGTCCACTTCCTCTTGGGACTTACAGTCTCCCACTTTGACATACTTTAGCTTGGCTATGATGTCTTTGCAGTCGGGCTCCTCACCTATGGAACAGGTGAGAGGTGGAATTGGAGGGCTGGCTAGCTGGGGTCCTGTAAAACACTTTCCACATCCAGTGCCTTAGCTAAGTTGGACATGGTCCTCTTTCTATCAACAACTAACCAAAGCCAGTTGCGGGAAGAGGAATTAAGTTTTTCAAGCTCACCTCAGCTGCCCCTGGCTCCTCAGATTCAGAGATAGCATTACTACTGGATAACTCACTTAACTGTTCAATTCTAATTGCAGAAGGAGCCTGGGTTGACTGTATTTTGGTCATATAGACAGATGAGGCTTGCTTTTATATAATTTGAAATTCAGAAAAACATCATGGCCAAAGCCATCTTGTCATGCTGTAACTATACCCAGAAACTAATAGACAATGAAGTAGCCATTAAATAGAATTCATATCAGTCCACCCCTGTCTTTGGCTAAAAAAAATACAAATGTCATGGCCACATATATATTCAGTTCCTCTGTAGAGGCTGAGGAGACTCCTAGGACCCTTTGGGCCACCATCTCCTTGAGAGTTGTTACTTGCATGTCACCAGTATGAGCTTCCTTATATACAGTGACCTATATCACAACTGAAGCTCTGCGTGACTCCCTGGGAAGTCTAAGCTCCACTGCCAGCTCACTACTCTGATCTCAGTCATGACAGCTCTCCATCCTGCAAAGTTCCCCCATCTAGGCCAACCCCTAGAGACACATTAGCCTGCCTCCCAACTTCAGACTAATTTTATGGTAAAGGAAAAGTCTTCCAACTGCATAAGAGGGTGACTTTGGAGCCAATGTGCAATACTCTCTTGTTGCAGATTTAAATCCTTAAGCCCAGCTTTTTTTCCTTCCAGAAGGTCTTACAGCCTTCTGAACATGTTGGCCAACGAAGGCTCCTTATAGCTGGTTTAGGAGATAGTGGCCTCTGAACCAAATCCCAAGAATAGTATCTAGAGGGAGTGTTTCTTCCCTGATGGCTTCCTGAATTCACATTCCTAAACCATCCAGTGGGAAATCTGCAAACACTCTCAGAGTGTGTTTCCTCCGTCTGCAGTTTGGTGATAGCACTCACCGGGGCTCTCATAACAAACCATCAAGAAAAGAAGAAATGGTTGAGCGAATTCATGCTTCCACCCTTCTCTAACTTCAGCCAAGCATGAGCCCACACATCTAAAATGAAGCTAAACAAACTAAACCAAAAGAAAAAATATTAGTCTCAGTTTTTTAAAAAAAAAAAAAAATGTGACTTGTACTCACGAACACAAAAATGGATGGGGGAGATGGTGTCTGGTGCACATCTCCAAAACCCCACCTCTGATTGTCTCTGCCAATCAGAGCCATTAGTACGGTGTAACTAAAAGGTCAAGGGGGACCAAGGTTGATGAAAATAAGGCCATGAACTTGGACTAGCCTTGTGATGCTCCCTCATGATAGATATATGACAATCAAAGGTTCTAAGGTGCACATGAGGCTGGAGATGGAGCTGGAAGAGGATAGGAAGTAACATCTTCATAAGCAATTCATGGGAGATTTGAGCAGGGTATGGGCTAATGATAATCAGGAAGGGAAGGTAGTTGGTTGAAAGGATGAACCTAATGACCAACTGATAAACAAGAACTACTTTTCTGGAATAAAGTTTACTTCAAATAATAGTGCCTGGCCTTGGTCTAATGGACCTCAAAGCGCAGGCTGTTAATAATGTACTCACATGTGTCACAGCAGGTGCCTGGGATTTTCATGATTTTCCCCTTCAGAAAAAAGAAAAGTACGCGATCAGGCACAAATAATTCAACACGGATGAGTTCTCAGGTCACACGAATTCCTGGCTCTGAACTCCGAGCTCTGAGCTAAAATATCCAGATGTAAACTGCTTTCCCATCACAATTGTGAGGCAACTGAACATTTCACCTGACCACAGTGGTCAGGATCTTCATTCCCAGGAAAACATGAAAAAGGGCCAACGGAAGTGTTACAGCTCTGAGGGGAAGGTTCCCCAACGGAAGTGTTACAGCTCTGAGGGGAAGGTTCCCCGACGGAAGTGTTGCAGCTCTGAGGGGAAGGTTCCCCAACGGAAGTGTTACAGCTCTGAGAGGAAGGTTCCCCGATGGAAGGGTTACAGCTCTGAGAGGAAGGTTCCCCGATGGAAGGATTACAGCTCTGAGGGGAAGGTTCCCTGACGGAAGGGTTACAGATCTGAAGGGAAGGTTCCCCAATGGTTACAGCTCTGAGGGGAAGGTTCCCCGATGGAAGTGTTACAGCTCTGAGGGGAAGGTTCCCCGATGGAAGTGTTGCAGCTCTGAGGGGAAGGTTCCCCAACGGAAGTGTTACAGCTCTGAGGGGAAGGTTCCCCAACGGAAGTGTTACAGCTCTGAGGGGAAGGTTCCCCGATGGAAGGGTTACAGATCTGAAGGGAAGGTTCCCCGATGGAAGTGTTACAGCTCTGAGGGGAAGGTTCCCCGATGGAAGGGTTGCAGCTCTGAGGGGAAGGTTCCCAATGGAAGTGTTGCAGCTCTGAGAGGAAGGTTCCCCGATGGAAGTGTTACAGCTCTGAGGGGAAGGTTCCCCGATGGAAGTGTTACAGCTCTGAGGGGAAGGTTCCCCGATGAAAGTGTTACAGCTCTGAGGGGAAGGTTCCCCAATGGAAGTGTTGCAGCTCTGAGAGGAAGGTTCCCTGATGGAAGTGTTGCAGCTCTGAGAGGAAGGTTCCCCGATGGAAGGGTTACAGCTCTGAGGGGAAGGTTCCCCGATGGAAGTGTTGCAGCTCTGAGGGGAAGGTTCCCCAACAGAAGGGTTACAGCTCTGAGGGGAAGGTTCCCTGACGGAAGTGTTGCAGCTCTGAGGGGAAGGTATCCTGGCAGTTGAGAACCAAGGAATACCACAAAATATCACTCTGCACAACAAACCTCACACAAGAGATTTCTTGGGAAAGACACAAGAAGGCGGCTGCCTCTGCTCAGGGGAGAAGCAGCAGGGAACTGAGCCGGAGGCGGGCTTTACAGAGGGTTTCTTGGAGGTGGAGATTTCCAGGGTGGAGACTTCCAGGGTGGGGATCGGTGGGACTTCAAGGAAAGCCCAAGGATTGGTGGGTTTTCAAGCTCAGAGATCGGTGTCTTTTGGTGAGTTTTCAAATCCGGAATCAGGCTCTGACCTTTTAGCCTACAGTCAATGTCCTGCCTTACTATTCAAAGATCATAGCTTCCCTCTGGTGACCAACTATTCTCAAAGCATCCTATGCCTTGGAGAATTATCTCCTCATCTCCATTTCATTGACTCCTCAACCAGTACAGAGATCTGTCTTGGACACTATGGGATTGCGTAAGAGCTGAGCTGAACACTGCATAGAACGCCACCCGTGGAGTCATACAGTGAGATCTTCAAGACAAAGGCAAAATCTGAACTGCAGCTACTCACTCCTTCAGCCAGACACTTGTGTTCATCAAAGGGTGGGCAGCCTGTGACCCTCTTCTCCCAGATGTACTCCCCTCTCTCATTGACCTTGCAGAAATGACTGTCACAGCCATCCTGGAGTGTCTCATCTCGCTGAAAAGAAAGAAGAGAGTGGGTAGAATCAATGCAGCGATGGTGTTTGGATTACAAAGCTACTGTCAGCCATGGCCTTGCCTCCTTTGAACTGCTAAAACAATGAGGAGAACCAGAGAAGGATGAGACAATGTGTAAAAACTGCATACTCAGAGGACAGACTAGAGGTGCGGCCTCGGTTCCATAATTTGCTTACTATGAAGAGAGCTGCAGAAATACAGAAAGTCCTCAGACTATTCTGACCATGTGTCTACAAGATGGAAATGCAGTGACAGCAGCCTGACTAATTGATAACCAGATGGGATATGGACCAAGACCCCAGCTCTCAGACCCACCAGTTAGTTCCAGGAGTCACGGGTGGGTCTGATTGCCTGAACAGTCCCACCGAGCCTCAAGGCTACAAAAAATCTTTTTCAAAACAAAATAAAAAATCGATCCACTCCAAATGAGGTCATATGCCAGCTACACGTTTGTCAGGAAGAGCAAAAGTGTAACAAAACTCAAAGAGGAAACCCTGTGCCTTCCACAAGTCATCTTCACTTCCCTCAGAAAGGGAAGTGAGAGAAGAAGCCGACAATGAGCCCAAATAGTCCTTTGGCTGGAGGAAAAGACGCCCCTCCCAGGGAGAAACCAGAGAGTGGAGAGGGGACCCTGAGTCCAGCTCATTCCCACCTTCAGGGTCACGATCTGTCCTCCTCTTAGCTGAATAGTGCAAGCTGTAGGCAAGCATCTCCCACAGCATTCACCTGGGTTCTTCTCTTCACGGTAGCCCTGTATGCAGGAAAGAAAGCAGCCACAGTCACCTGCCCAGAGCACCGCAGTTATAACTCAGCTCACCTGACTTGCCCTGGCTATCCCATAGTCACTCCCAGGGTTCAGCAGACATCCCATAGTCACTCCCAGGGTTCAGCGGACATCCCATAGTTACTCCCAGAGTTCAGCAGACATCCCATAGTTACTCCCAGAGTTCAGCAAACATCCCATAGTTACTCCCAGAGTTCAGCAGACATCCCATAGTTACTCCCAGAGACTTTTGTCCAAAATGAAACTCGATTTTTTTTTTTTAATCCAAATATCGTCTTTTTCCAGTTTCCTTTATCTTGGCAGATGACCCAGCTGCTCAAACTGGAAATCCGGCAGTTATCCTGACTCCTCCATCTAGTTTTCTCAGTACTTTCCCACCACAGCCATTAAAATCCAAGTCTTGCTAACAATGCATCTCATACCCGCCCATTGTCATAACCAATCGCTTCTGTCATTCTCTCGTCTAAGCCATCATCATCTTCTCCTGACTCTGGTAAAGTCTCCTCCCTCTGTCCTCGCCTCCTACCACAGGCTTCCACATGTCCATTAGAATGACCTTCGTAAGATACATCCCGCCGGGCGGTGGTGGCGCATGCCTTTAATCCCAGCAGTCAGAAGGCAGAGGCAGGCAGATCTCTGTAAGTTCAAGGCCAGCCTGGGCTACAGAGTGAGTTCCAGGAGAGGCACCAAAGCTACACAGAGAAACCCTGTCTCAAAAAATGAAAAAAAAAAAATCCATCCTGCTTTGACACTCCTACTTCAGACCGAGATTCTCTGAGTGCAGTTCTGGTTCCAGAGGCGGCACAGGAGCTTGTGTTGGATGGACACACACACACACACACACACACACACACACACACCCTTCATATAACAATGGCAAATGACTGACAGATAGTAAAACAACTATTAAAGGCAAAATCAGAAATCAATTGTTGGTTACTTGACACTTGAAAAAAATGAAAAATAATGAACAACATTTACATTTTAATGCCTTTTCCCACCAGACAGTTTGTAGGGCCCTGGACTGTCAGAACTCAAGGAAATTATATGTGTCTTCTCCTGACGACTTAAAAGACAAGTTCAGAACTACAAGAAGACCTGGAAACTGAGGGGTGCGTCTCAAGAAAGAAGAAATCAAAACAAAAGCTCCATGTAAATTCTCCTCAAAGATTTGGTTAACCCTTTAACTACATGTGTACTGAGAAGTCTGCAAGAAGCCTGGGGACAAAGGATGGATGGGTGGGCATTCAAGAGATCTGAGCAGAAAGTTCATCTGCCGTGTCTCAGAAGAGACAGTTTGGGAGAGTGAGGTGAATAACTCGGGTGTCTACCGAAAATTCACAGGCGCGCACACACAGACATCTAAGGAATAACCCTCACACTAAAGCCTACCTAAAGCATCGTATATAAAAGAAGAAAATCAGAAACCTATTACTCTCCCACCATAGACATAAAAGTCTCATTTTTAATTACAAACAGATCTAGTAGTAGATATAGAAAAGAGCACCATGTCATGACCAGATGAGGTTTATTCAAAACAATGGTGACCTTACCACTTGAAACCAACCAATGTAATTCTTTGTGTTTCCAGAGCTAAGGAGAAACTATAATATTGTCTGAAAATATAAAGCCATCCAGCAAAATTCAAAGAACTATTCATAATTTAAACTCTCATCATCGTATGACTAGAAAGGAATTTCTTCCATGTGATAAAAAGTAATATACTTTGTCATGCTCAGAGAATTGGTTCCCAAGAGGTTAAAAAAAATTACACTCATCACTTCTATTCATTATCACACTAGTGGTACTTGCCAGTATGATAAACAAGAAAAATTGCTGGGCTTTTTTGGCGCATGCCTTTACTCCCTTTGGGAGGCAAAGGGAGGCTGATCTCTGTGAGTTCAAGGCCAACCTTGCAAGACTCTATCCTTAAGAAAGATGTTATCTAGTCTCAGTTATTTTCTTACAGTGGCACAAGCAAACTGAGACAAAACCTAAATAAATGGAGAAATATATTGTGTTCATGGATGGAATACTCAGTATAATCAAGATGTCCATGCTCTTAAGACTGAACCATGTACTACACAATCCAGTATACTTTTAAATTCTTTTCATAAAAAGTAAAAAGTTGACACTAAGTTTTTATGGAAATAAAATGGCATAACCCAATCTTGCAACAGAACAATTCTGAAAGACTTACACTATCTGATTCAAGACTACAGTATCTGATTCAAAGCTACAGTAATCAAGGATGTGACCACAGGATTTACACATTAATCAAATGACTAGAAAACAGAACCAGCAATAGATCTACATATCCACAAACAATTCTTTTCTTACACAGATATCTAGATAATTCAATGAAGGGAAGGTAACTTTTCAGTAAATGGTGCTGGAATCACTGGAGAGCCACCTTGGGGGTGTGGCTTAAATACTGTGAGAAGAGGGTTGTGAGTGTATGTGTGCGTGTGTGTGGAGGGATGCATTGGGGTGTGTGTTTGTGGAGGGGTAAGTTAGGTGTGTGTGTGGAAGTGTGTGGAGGGGTGTATTGGGGTATGCATGTATGTGTATGTGTGGAGAAGTGCATTGCATGTTGGGGGGTGCCAGTGGAGTTCTGTGTGTGTGTATAGGAATGAGTTGGGGTATGCATGTGTGTGTGTGTGTGTGTGTGTGTGTGTGTGTGTGTGTGTGTGTGTAGGGGTGTATTGCATGTGGGGGGTAGGCCGGTGGTGTGTGTGTGTAGTGGTGAGTTGGGGCATGTATATGCATAAGTGTGTAGAAGGGTGCATTGGGTGAGTGTGCACACGCATGTGTGTTCGTGTGCTTGTGTACAAAACTATTGACATAATTTAAGATCTCAACCTACAACAGAAAAAACAAAAATTCTTAGCAAAATCGAGCACTGGTAAGAAAGTCCCTGGAACCCTGACACACTGGAAGCTCTCCTATGCCATCAAGTGAGTCCCAAGGCATGTATGCTGGTCTCTCTGTGCCCAGGAGCTGGCACCTGCATCACCTGAGTTTGATGGTGACTCAGGATAAGAGCCCTTCATTCACATCTGCACTGGGGAAGGCAAAAGCTTGAAGATAGCAGGACTTGGCTATTTTGCAAAATGCCTTCACATTCTGAAGATACCATAAATTTGCCAATTTGTAGAATAAACAGATTTTAAACAATTTTATTTAATTTTATATAATTATATAAATCTACATATATTTAACAAAATAATAAATAAAAATGCTACCATCGACTGTCTCATCAGTTCATAAAAATAAAAACTCTTCTTCTCCTCTTTGCCCTAAAAGAAAGAAGGTGCTCTCAAAACCATACACTGTAGCTGTGCTTAGTAGTGGCAGGGATGATCGAGCACAGAGACCCGAGTCCAACCCCTAGTGTCCACATAACAAGTCAGGGGTGGCAATGCATATGTGTAATCTCAGTACTGGAAAGTGAGGCAGGTGATGCGCTGGACTCACTGGCCAGGTAGCCCTGCCTAATTGGCAAGGTCGCAGTGAGAGGCCATATCTCAAAAGCAGGGAGAAATAAATGAATAAAATAAAAATACAGATTTAGTTCTGTGGTATACCAATTCTTCCCATTCTTGTTTCCATTTGGCCACTTTTGTGGATCGCCACACTACTATTTACTGGGGTCCAGAGGACCTGTGACAAAGAGCTATAACACTCTAAGAATAGTGCCTAATGCCTGTAATTCTAGCACTCAGGAGGCTGAGGCAGGAAAAATATCCTTAAGTTTTATGACAGCCTTGGCTACAGTATAAGTACTTCTATCTTGAAGTACGGGGGGCTGGAGGGGGGGAGGCGGGAGAAAGACGACTCTAACCAATCAGTTTTAACACCCAGACGAAGCCTCTGTCAACATGAAGGGCAAGCATCAGTGAGCTTGCCCAGAAGTGAACTTCAATAATTTGCTCCCAGTAAATCAGCCTATGAACTCGATGTGCCTTCTGGGGGTTGAACATGAGGATGGAGCTCAGCACAGAGGCAGGGAACCTGGGCCAGGGGCCAAAAGCACCACTTTGAAATGATGCTGTTGGAAACTGAGGACCACAAGGTAATGTTTCAACGGTGAGGTTGAAACTGTTTTTAAAATGCACAACTCCTGGAAGGTACACTAGCAAGGGAAATGAGAGAGGGAGAAAAGAGAAGGAGCAGGCACTGAGTGAAACGGGAGTCAAATGAAGAAATAAGACACAGCTTCGGGGCTGCTTTCGTGGGAGCTTGTATCTGGGCATTTTCAGTGAGTATCAGCAGAGCATAGGAAATGGTACCCTGAGAAGGGCAGGGGGACAGTTTCTCTCTACCCAAGAAGCAAGAACGGCTGCAAGTAGAGAAGGGACTGTGGGAGGAAGGGGCAGACCGTGGCTGGAAGGGCAGTGGGTGGCATCCACACACCAGCGGGGCAAAGTCCAGCCAGGGATAGAAAAAGCAAAGAGGACCAGGAGGGCAAAGGAACAGAAAGGAGAGAGCAAGAGAGTGGAGAAGAAAGAAGCCGTATTTTTGAGGGATGGTGGGGGCTTGAAGACCAGAAAGGATGGACATTCATCAGCACAGGAACGTGTGAAAGAAAACAGGACCTTCCCCTCCCAATGCCCATGTCCCTCACCATGGCTGCTGCCCTGTTACGTATACTGCAGCCACTGCTGGGCCCAGAACAATGAGAGGACAGGAAGAGGACTTGCCTGAGCACACCTGGACACCAAGGTGGCCACTGCCAGCAGGTATGTATGTCATAGGATGCCACCATGTGCCACTCCCCTGAGCATCCCATGAAACATTCAATTCATTGTGGCAAGTCAGCTCACACACACACACACACACACACACACACACACACACACACACGCACGCACGCACGCACGCACGCACGCACGCACGCATGCTCACACACACAGGGGCCTTGTCTCTGGCTGTGACTGAATTGTCCAATCACCGCTGGAGGGGACCAACTCTTCCTCCACCAATGGGCCAGGTTCCCAGCCAGCCACTGACATCCCCGCTGCAGCCAGTGAGTCGTAGTTTACAGCCATGTTAGTTCTGCTTCCTCTCTTCCATCTTGTCCCAAAGCTCCGCCTTGCTAACCAGCCCCTGGCCACCCCTTCAGCTGCTTACCCAGCTCGTGCCCTTCAGTTCTTGCCTACTTCTCTTTGGTGACCTCTACTTCTATCTGCTGGCTATTCACCATCCTCTATCTTAGACATTCATATTGGACATTCAGCTCATGGAAAGCCAGCCGAGTAGCCCTTGGCAGAGTGGCCTTTCTTCTTCATGCTTTATTTATGCTCATTTTTCAAACTTCATCTCCACCACTCATTAGCAAAACCACCTTGTTCTGGTCTCTGTGGGAGGTGATGCTAACACCGTGTGTCTGGTGAAGGCATCAATCAGGTCTACCTAGATGTCACTCACTGCAGTTGCCCCAACCCCAGGGCCTTACTGAGGTCCTTCAAGGTGTGTAACAAGGCCAGTTAAGGATGCTGGTGTACAAGAGGACCAGCTAAGGCAATTCTCAGCGAAGCTTGAAAAAAAAAACATAGAAGGAAGACTAATCTAGTTCTTCTGAAGGGGGCACACTGCTTTAACAAGATATCAAAATATTGGAGGAAAAGGGGAATAATATAGAACAACATGGGCATGTGTTTTAAAGAATGTAAGCACCCTCTGGAGGCAGAGGAAGTGCCTGTACCACACCTTCTGAACACCAGAGGGCGCTGCTAGGGGAGCTTAATAGACCTCCCTCACCCACACAGACTACAGCCCTACCCCAGCCCCAGCTCAGCTTCCAAATGACGTGGGTGTGCATCTCTGAGTCTGTTTCCCTCACTACCTGAGATGCAGCTTAGTAGACAATGAAGGTGAAAGATGGCATGTAATTTGAGACGGTGTTACTCTGCTCCATGATGAAGGCCTCAGCTGTTGTAAGGGGAGATGTTTTACGTGCTAACCCCAAATCCTAAAACATCAACTGCAATTGTGCAAAAGATCAAGAACCTGTATTTAACTGGTTCCATTTTCATCAAAGCACATATATCCTCTTTGAATTGAAAGAGCTGTGTCTCCCATAGGGCCATCCATTCCACTGACCTTTCATTAAGTCCTGCTTTGAGCTTGACACTATATAAGTGTCATGGAAAACACAGATGTAGGTCACCTGTCCCTTATTCTAATAAATACAGGAAGCACCCACATGACCTCTCAGCTCCCACTCTGTCCCTTGTCCTAGCCCTGTCCTTTCCGGGTGCCACTCCCCCTGTGCTCTACCCTACTCACAAAGGCCCGCACTGCCTGCCACCCATCCTGTGGCTTTGTAAAGCTGACAAGGAGAAGCCCCCACGGGTGCCACCTGAGGTACTGTAATCCCTGCCTTGAGCTCACAGGAAGCTCATATACCAATGTATTGTCTAAAACAACTGAAGCCCAAACACAAAGGGTAGCTTGAGGGAGAAACTCAGGTCTCTTCAGACATTTAGGTCCCATTAGCCTGTGTGAGGCCTATAATATCCCTGTTATGTAGGACTAAAAGCCATAATTAAAATAATAACATTATACCCCTTAAATATATATAATTTATGTGCCAATTAAAATTACATTAAAACTAAGAGTAAATTAGAGCCGGTGGTGGCGGTGGCAGCGGCGGCGGCACACGCCTTTAATCACACTCGGGAGGTAGAGGCAGGCAGATCTCTATGAGTTCCAGCCTGATCTACAGAGTGAGTTCCAGGAAAGGTGCAAAACTACACAGAGAAACTCTGTCTCGAAAAACCAAAAAAAAAGAGTAAATTAAACTAAAACATACTTTCAAATTATTGCACATTGAGTTTTTTTCACCTACCAAACTAAAAATTATCTACCTGTCAGAATGATCCTTAAGAATGTATCCAGAACAAGTGAGAATCACAATCTGACCGGAAAAAAAAAAAAGAACATGTGTGTGTGAGTGTGTGTGTGTGTGTGTGTGTGTGTGTGTGTGTGTGTGTATGTGAGTGAGTGAGTGTGTGTGTGTATGTGAGTGAGTGAGTGTGTGTGTGTGTGTGCATTCACCTTCCACAGGCTCCCTGTGGAGGTCGGAGGACAACTGCAGGTTATCCACATTGTTTGAGACAGGGTCTCTTCGTTCCTCACCACCCTGTACACCAGGGCCCACAAGCTTCCAGGAACTTCCCTGTCTCTGCCTCTGCCTCCTGTCTCTCTGCAGGAGCAGTGAGATCACACACGTGCTCCTGTAATCAACTTTATGTGAGGTCCTGGGATTTGAACTCAGATCCTCACGTTTGCACTGAAAGTGCTTTACCCACTGAGCCATCTCCCCAGCCTCAGGATGAACCATTTCCATGACTGAAGTGTCTACTAAGGAAATTAATGTAGATTGTATACATTAGGGCTCATCCATTTAGATGAAGGTCATGAAGGGTCTTGAATGATACAAAAGTCTCACGAGTATTTCTTGATCAATTTTGAATGTTTTCAGAGTATAGTGGTAATGTTTCTTAAAATATGTCTTTAAAGATACAGAGCTGTGAGGCCAGCATCAAATGCCTTGAAAATATTGTGGGTATTTTAAAAAACACAAGAAGAAAATGCTTAAAACTTACAAGACTAAATTGTAATTATTTCTGAGGGATGCAGTTTGGGTAGTTGTTCTGATAGCTGTCGGATATTGGCCATAATCAATCAGAACAAAGGAAAGATTTAAGGAACCTTGTGAGGGCCTGTTGCTTGGGTCCCACAGAGACCGAGGCATCCTTTAGTCCCTTGGATCCTCTCTTACCACGGGGCAGGCTTCACAGGTGGTCTTCCTACACTCCAGCTTGAATCTGGAGATGGCCCCTGTCTGCACAGTGCAGCGGCAGGTCGTGCAGAAGTCAACCATCACACTTTTCCCCGGCTGCAAACAGAATCGGAGTCAGGTTTCCCAACGGGCCAGATACTCCTCCTGCCTCACCCCCTTAAGCCTGCCTGCTTGCCTGAGGCTCCCAGCAGCCATCACTGAGATGTATCCCCTGCATCTTGTGGCCATTCCATCCTGCATCCCCACCTTAAGTGTGGGCACGGCCAGAATAAAGAGGTGCCGAGACAATGGGAGAGAGCTTAGACAGAAATGGGCTCTGTGACCCTGATGTGCTTTCACGTGTGCAAAAACATATGCAAAAGACATGCCCACATGTTTGGGGGGCCAGCCAGGAAGTGAGTGCAGGGCAGCCGGCCCGTGCCCTGCAGAGGGGGAAGGGTGGCCCAGTGTGGATATGAGGCTGGAGATCCCTAAAAAGGTCTCCAGCTTTCTCTTACGTCCATCTTAGTCTGATCTACCCACCCTTCCCACACACACACCCCCATGCCATCCCAGCACCAGCTCCAACTCACCCCAATGGTGGTGCCATTGAGTAGGCAGGCTTCCACAGGCTCTGAGGACAAAAGTAACAAGTGAGTACAGACACACCCTCCCCAAACCTCCCTTACTAATCTTCTCCATGTCCTGGCCTCACTCTTCCGATCTTGACAGTTCTCCACATACCCCACCCCCATCCCTCAGGGTGTTGTGAGTCTTCCTGCTTGGGCCCTAGTGGCCTCTCTTTTCCTTTCAACCAATAGAACAGAACTGCCTGATCCTTCACTACCCATCCTAATGGAAGAGCCTCGAGGGCACTAGTTAGCTGAGATCGTGTTTAGGGGATGGGTGGGTCAGCTGTACTTTGGGCTTGCAAGAAAAAAAAAATAGAGCTTAAGATTTGTTATTGCTGTTTGTCTGTCTCCCTGCCAGCAGGGTTCAGGGATAGCAATGCCTTCCCCGAGCTGAAGCAATACTGCATTATAGAATTATATGTCGTCTCCAGAGTCAGAGAAACCTGGCCCAAGATGAGTCCACCACCCAGTATCATGAGGATGACACCACACAATGGGGGAAATGCCGTCACTGGGCTCAGAGCTAGGCACAGTGGCCTGCACAAAACTCCCACTGTCTCCTCTTGTCTGCCTTCTCGCAGCTGCAGGAGTAACGGTTGTGCCATTTCTCTGAGCTGCTAAAGAGGCAAAGAACTCAGGAGGGAAAGAGTCCTGAAGGTAAACCCAGGCCCAGGCAGGCCTGGCCAGCCAGACTCACCACAGCGACAGCTGGGGCAGCATGCTAAGGCCTCACAGCTCAGCTGGAAGCCTGTGGGACAGGTAGGGATAGCCAGCTGCGGGCAGGAGATGTTCCTCTGCTGCACAAAGACTGTCTCCTCCACTCGGACACACTCGTTGATGAGGCACGGGTTCTCAGGGACAGGCCACCGAGAGCCAACCTGCAGAATACCAGAGGCCATCAGAGGTGCCATGCAAGGCTGGGGCCCAAGGTCTTGTAGCAGTACGCTGTTTGGGGGGAATTTGTTTGGACTCTGAAGGTGAGCCCTCATTCAGACCAAAATTGAAACCACGGGGTAATGTCCACAGAGGGAATGACAGGGGTCATCACAGTAAGTCTGGGTCTAAATTGCCCTGACTAGATCCTAGGCCAAAATCATGTGTCCCTGACCCTGAGGCTCTCTGATATTAGCACTACTACCAACTCCATCCTTTCTAATTGGAGGAGGAGAACTGTTCTTATTCTGACATCAGAACTACAATTATCTACAAGACAGTCCCCTGTTGTTAGGAAAATGGTTGAACATGGCATGATGGTACACACCTGTAATCCCAACACTCAAGAGGCTGCAGCAGGATCATAAGTTTGAGGACAGCCTGGGATAGATGGTAAAAATGATGTCTCCAAAAGAGTGGGAAGGCAGAGAAGCTTCTTATTTAAGCAGGTGGAAGTTTAATGCAGACGCCCATAACTGGCCCAAGTGCCAAGAATACATGATAGCAGAGTGCTTGGCCCTAAATAAAATAGCTTAAGCACCCCTCCAAGGCTCAGGGAACATCAAAGAGGGGCAAAAAGAATGTAAGAGCCAGAGGATGGGGAGATGTGCTGCAAAAAAAAGATACCTTCTGGACATGACATGCTGTCACACTCATGCACTCACCACAGCTGCAGCTATCTGCACTAGACCAGCACAAGATTGGGACCCTCAAAGTTACAGCAATTTCCTCCCAGATAAAGCTTTCATGTGGAAGGAAAGACTTGAAGAAACAAGATGTTGTAAGAGGAGGTGAAACATTTCATCCTGCAGAGACACTCCTTAAACTCAAGAAGTAAGCAACTCAAAAGTCTTCAGGAAGTTCCTGAAACTGACCAGAATCACTAGGCCCCGCCCTCTCCAAAGTTACACAAACAGTAGACTGCTCACAGACACTCTCAGACAAGCTAAGCTTCCTAAAAGAAGCTAAGACCAGCTGAGCTGCCTAAAAAGGACACTCTCCAACCCACTGAGCGGCCTGCAGGCTGTGCAGTGTGCTCCAGGTTCCCAGCTTTTGTGAGCTGTCACCCATGCTGGGGTGAGCTTTGCTGATATAACCGCCTTTGAGTTATTTCTGCTCCTATATTCTGCTCTTCACCTATATTCCTGTAAGTAACCCCAACAAAACGTATTGGTTTACTAAGCTAAAATTTGGTGTCCATACTTTGATCTGTCATTGGTTTTCGTTCTTGGGTAAATAGTTGATGGATCATGTCTCTCCAGAAATAGTGTCACATGAGAGAGCCTGTGAAGCCCCCTGAAGGGCTATTGGCACTTAACAATTGTTGGGGGTGGCCACTGATGTTCTCATAAATGACCTCCCATCCACACCAGGGAAAGAAACTCTAATTGAACTCAGTGGGCCACTCAAGAGAAGGCATGAAAATAGAAGAGAGGCACATTAAGAAGAAGGGCTCCAGTGGAGGAGGGGAGGACAGAGACGGGAACAGGACATGAAAATGACTAAAATTCATTTTATAAGTGTAAATAGAACTGTCAATAACAAACTAAATAATTTAAGGAAAATAGCTTGATAAGCCATCAAAAGTGAACCTCTAGGGATCACAGAAGACAGCTAACCAAGGTGCTCAGAACTACAGGAAGGAATTCTGCAGGCAGAGGAGACAGCAAAGAGTGAGATACAGGGGCCAGCAATGTAGCAAAACGCCAAATCTAGACGTGCAGAAGGAGCTGAGGAACTTTGCCAACAGCCTGCTTGCTTGCTTTGCACTGTAAGTTTCTCTGCCCTCTCAAACTATTGGGGAAGTTTCTATGGAAGCTGATGCAAAAGCCCAAGGCCTGGGCATTGCAGTACAGAACGGTGCTTATAGCCTGTATAGCCTGATGGACCACCAACTCTACAAGATGATGAGGCCATCCCCTCAACCAACCACTGAGGGACTGCATGATATCAGAGTCACCATGAACAGGAGACCATAAGTCCCTGGGAATTTATAGATCTCTCAGGGAGGTCACTAGGCTTCTCCTCAAATCCACAAAATGGGAAGTCTGAGACAACCTTAACTAGTTCCTAAGGGGTAAAAGGATCCCAGCTGGGATCCCAACAGTACCAACAGCCAGATAAGCTCCCTGTAGGGAAAGCAAAGAACAGGGAAAGGAAAACCAGGTCAGCATTGATGGATGGCAAAACGGACTCTCAGGTTGAAAGTCAACACCTTCCTCTTCCCAGTACCCCCCGGGCCCAGACTTACACTCTTCCAGGAAGAGTGGGAATCTCCCCGCAGTGAGCCAGCCATGACCTTGCAAGCAGAGGGCAGGCACCTTCCACAGCACTCGCCTTCATGGAGTATGTAAGAGAAGCCCTGAAAAACAAAAACACAGAGTGTAGGCCAAACCAGCAGCTGCAAAACAGGTGTTCTGGCCTGAGCTTCATGTTTACTGAGCCCTGGAGCTAACTGAGACACATGGGCTGGATATCTTCTTCATTTCTGCTGTCCACCTGCCTCAGGATCACACCACGAAGTGACGAAGAAACACCAGGCCTGAGTCATTAAGCTAGGTCTATGTGGGCTGAAGAGATCAACGCCCCCTCCCAGAACATTCCATGTTGAGACCAATATCTAATCCTCACGAATATTAAAGACAGTTCAGCATTCAGTTAGAAACACCTGATGAATCTGACCTCTGCCATGGCCAAACCTAGGGCAGCTTGTTGACTGCAAAGCATCCTCAGGATGCCTGGGATCCAGTCTTTGCTTTGCAGTGATGACCCTCACAAATGGATATCATGATTCTAGCACTTCTCACCATGTGTAATGCTTCGGCTCTTAAATGTCCCCTAAATTACCATCTGTTGTTCCCTGCCTGTGGTACTGCTGTGAGTTCGCAGAAAATTCTGGAGGCAGAGCCTAACAGAAGCAAATTGGACAACTGAGGGTGTGTGCTGGAAGGACAGTTTTGGAGCCCTGCCTGCCTCTGCAGCCTCCCTCTATCTGTCCCCTTTTCTGGCCACCATGGGACGAGTGTCTTGGCTCCATAATACATTCCCCACCATGATAGTCAGCCTGAAATTGAAGCCATGCGCCAAAATTAATCTTTCCTCTAAGTTGATATTCTCAAGTACTTTGTCACAGCGATGGAAAGCTAACACACTAGTTTGCAGAGGTAAGCATCCTTGACACTTAGCTAGTAGTTTAAATATTATAGCCTCTATTACAAAAAAAAAAAAATGAAGTAAGCAAATGACAGAGACTGACCTTCCCCAGAGAAGCTCACAGGGGAGGCCAGCGTGCTGGGAGTCTGTCAGTCCATCTTGCCTCTGGAAGCTTCTCTAACATGGCCAAGGTATTAAGAACTTAGACTAAGAGGCTGGAGGAATGACTCGGTGGTTAAGAGGACTTAGGTTTGGTTCTCAGCACATACATGGTAGCTCACAACCACATGTAACTTTGGTTAGAGGGGATCCAATACCCTCTTCTGCCTTTTGTGATCACAGCCATGCATGTGGCACACACACACAGATCATACACATAAAATTAAAAGTAAAAAACTTTTAAAAAAAACTTAGAATAAAACCCTCCTGTGGACATTATTAGTAGAAAATGATAATAACAGTGTGGCTGAGTCTGGAGCTAAGGGCGAAGAGCCCAGGACAAAGCGTTACCTTGAGGCCATGTCCTTAAGAAGGAAGGAATAGCTAACTGATCCAGATAGCACGGAGGCCAAGTATGCATGGTTCCCCAGGCGCACCCAGGAGCAGGGTCAGCTCTGAAGAGGTACCAACACTGCCTTCCCTGGGGGCACGCAACCACCCCAGAGACGTAGCTCAAGTTCACGCCATCTCCCCGGGACTTATTGACATCCCTACCCGCGTCACAGCAGTGCGCAGCAACTGTCCCCAGCCTTTTCTCAACTGAGACTCATTTACTGTGCACAGATGAGGTGCAGGGTGCCATGGAAGAGCTGACAGATTAGGATAATATACTCCACACACCCTCCACTGTAAAGCAGGACACGCCAACCGCCATGAGAGAAGCAGAGACCTCCAGGGAAAGCTGAGGATTAGCCAATGCCTTCAGGCATCTGGTATACCTCTCTGAAGCCTCTCTAGAAGTGCCGAGTCATCTGGATGGCTGCACTCCTTCAGTCCTTTGATGCACCTCACACTGTCAATATTACAAATGATTCCTAGCTACCTTGATCCCAGAGACTCAACCAGGTTCTTATGCCCAGATGCCCCAGCCATGCCATAGAATTCTTCTTTTTAAAATCACCCTCCCAACAATCTCCGGAAAACAAAACAAACATTTTCTTCCTCTTCTTTCCCATCATCCCACCAAACTCTCCAGCTTACATGTGTATTGAGATGTTTTGTCAAAGACTCATCTCAGATCCTTCAGTGTTTTCCTTCCTGTTTTCACTGGCTTCCAAATTAACAGAAGTGAGTATGAAGTATCATATCCACCCAATCTGTAGACATTCACCACTGGAAAGTAAAATCCTAATGTCCTTAGCAGGACAGTCCTTGAACCATGATTACCATGGCTGGCATGCAGCTGGAAGACATAGAGTTCTGATCCCATGTCCCCTGCTAGGGCTATCTGAGGGTCATATGCTGAAGACCTCGTCCTTCTTCCCAGAACCACACTGGCCCGTGTACCATTGGAGGTATTAGTTACTTCTGTGTAGTTGTGACCAAAGTTTCTCACGGCAGAACAGGAAGCAGGGAGCAAACAGGGATGGGAACCAGGGTCAAACCTCAAAGACACACCCCCGATTCTTCCAGGTAGGCCCTACCTCCGAAATTTCTGCTACCACCCAAGTGGTCCTACCACCTGGAAACCAAGCATTCAACACAGGGGTCTGTATTTCATATTCAAACCATAACATTTGGGGTTTCAGTTGCACTGCCTAACAGAATGGGCTGGGGGCCCTAAGTCACCCAAACTTTGTTGGTTCTGGTGAATTGAGGAGCTGTGGCCAACTCCACTATCTATGCTGACCCTCCATTTCCTATTGACAAGTGTAAAGAGCAGCCTTCACTCTTCTTCCTCCTGAGAAATAGCATGAGAGTGAGTAAAACATTATCTGTACCATCTTGACATATCAATCAACAACAGGCCACATGGATGACACACTATTATAATGGAAACAGGCATTCTGGTACATGCCTATAATCTCAGGACTCATAAGGCTGAGACAGGAGGATCACAAGCTTGAGGCCAGACTGAGCTTTACAGTGACACAGGTCTCAGAAAACAAACAAACAAATGGATTGTAGTGAAGCTAAAAAATTCCTGTCCACTAGCATCCTAACATAATAGCACAATGCATCATTAGTCTCATGCTTGTGATAATGCTGTAAACAGACCTACGGCCCAGCCAGTCACATAAAAGGGTGGCATATACACCACATACTGAAAAAAAAAAACTGTAACAAGGACACAAGGAGAAGCAGGAGGGCTTTTTGGAGAACGCAAGCAAGGAGAGGAGGGGAGTTACTTGCTATTCAGCCTCTCTGAAGAGAGAGCAGAATTCCACCTTCACCTTTGAGTCTTGAGTTCTTTGGAGGGACAGAGGTTTTGTTAAGTTCCCCGCAGCCTTGCGAGAGTCGGAGCCTGAGGGAACCGAACTCCCTCCAGCTACGGCCCTTGCAGCCTGACCGCTGCTGATAGTGGTGGAATTGCAATTGCTGATTCAGACAGCCATGGCTTAAAAGACAGCCACCATTTTTAAAAGGGCAACATTGGCCTCACTCCCAAGATGAGCTGGACGACATAAACTCAATGGAAAAAGGAGAAGAGAAGAAGAAACCTCAAAGTTGGGTGGGTCATGATGAGAGAGCGGATGTTGGTAACAGGAAACATGGCCTAGTTTCCTAGAGGAAACCCCTTGAATGCTATATTCTAACTATCTATCATCTATCTATCTACATCCCTCCCTACCTCCCTGTCTCTCTCAGTATAGATAGATATATAAATAACCTTCCTTCCTTCCCTCCTCCCCCACCCCCACATCCCTTCCTCTCTTCCCTACCCAATGGCTCCATGCAGCACCCAGCCCTTGCGCCTCACTTACTGGCTGACAGCTGTCTTCACAGGGCTTCTGAGAGCACTGGGCGACACGCAGGCCCATGACAGTATCCTCCATGTCGGTGCAGGTGCATGTGTCACAGCCCTCCTCCCAGAACTGGCCCACAGGGTAGATGGTGCCTCGGTGGACACAAACCTGGCGACACAGATTTCTGAGAATGAACTCATTTGGGACCATTTAATCGTTAGTGACATCCAGAGTATGGAAGGGGCTTAGGCAGTGAGAAACCATAAACACACACACACACACACACACACACACACACACACACACACACACACACACAAGTCAGTCATGGTGGATCTCTCCTCTTTTATACTGTTCTTTATATCTTACCATTTCAGATTTACAGACTAAGGCAATACATGCTAACAAGATCAGGAGTCGGGGCTGCATTCTACATGGTCCCCATAGCACCGATTGTAACACCAGCCTGTTAAAACATTGAGTAGTTTGAGTGTGTGTGTTTGTGTGTATGGGAGGGTGGATGGATGGATGCATGGGTGGAGGCATGGATGGATGCATGGGTGAACTGAAAGCAATGAAGAGATGAGTAAACTATTAACTACTCTCTAATCCTTGCAACCACAGTACCTCTTTGGCTAGCCTTGTTAAAGCCATACACTGACTGCAACCTCAGCATCTAGCCATGATGAATACGTAGTAGATGCATTGTCAACACCTCCTGAGTTAATGAAATTTCCATATGACTGAGATGGAATACTGACTGCTCACCCTTGGCTCACGGAAGGGGAGGGCTAGGAAGTTCAAATCTTCTTTGAGGAACAATGAGTGGGCCATCATTGCAGCCAGAGTTGGGCAGTGCCTACCTTATCGGGGAGACAGGTGGTTGTGCTGCAGCCACAGTCGTTGGTGGTGGCCGAGGCCAGGTACCCAAGTGGGCAGCTCACTGTGGAGTTGACACAGCTACAAGCACATTCATACTCATCGCAGCACTGGGTCTTTCTGAGGGTGGGTGTCCGATGGGGAGGACAGGAGGGTGGGGACACTCTTCTGCACTCTTCTTTCCTGCAGGCTGGGGTGAACACAGGTGACAACCTCAGTCCTACCACACTGAGCCCCATCCTCTGCTACAGCTCCTATGTACTTAACTGTGGCAGGGTTTTAGCAGACCTTAGAACCAGGATGTTGAGTTAGACATGCACATACACACCAAACAATGGCCAGTCTTCTGAATGCAGTGTTAATGAGAAATGTAAGGCTGGGAATCCGCATGGAGAACAGGGAGGCCACCCAATCCCTGCACTATCACCCCTAAGAACATGTCAATGAGGTGAGATCCTCCCAACTACTGACTCTGAGAGGCAGCAGACACAGAACCCCTAAAACCCAGTGGGACCTAGGCAAATCATGGCTATAGACACTTACATATGCTGGCAGCTAACAGGATCCTATCCCACCTCAGTGCCTCAAACATCACCCCCTCCAGGCTTGCCATCTCCAACAATGTACAAATGAAAGGTTGCCAGCAACACTGTCACAACCATGATGCTGTTTTATAAATGTTCAAGCCTGTTCTTGCACCCTGCACCTAATTTCAACTTCCTTATAATGTGCCCCTCCACCTTCAAAGCCTGCATCAAGGAACTCAAGTGAGATTCCAAAGTAGGCATCCAAGAACATCCCTAGACTTGAAAGGAACCCTTGGTAACTAAATACAGGATTCCATGTCTCTCGTGACTAATTTTAGCCCACCTCTGGGCTAAAAAAAAAATATGTTTTATGATTAAATATATAAACCTACAGAGAAAAACGCCCTGTTAAGTTTTAAAATAAGGTTCAGTGTTTTAGCTAAGCAAGGCAACATGCCTTCCATTCAGTGGCAGAGAGGACGAAGGGAGCAAGTAACTATTGGGTTTGAAGTCTAACTGGCTGAGCCCTATCATCTGCTTTGTGTTTATTTGTTTGTCTGAAATGTATTCAAGTGTATTGATGTTTTGTCTACACGTATATCTGTGCAACACATGCATGCCTGGTGCCTTCAGAGGCCGGGAGAGAGTGTCAGATCCCCTGCACTGCAGTTAACAGATGTGAGCCGTGTGGATACTGGAAATCAAACCTCGGTCCTCTGGAAGAGCAGTCAGTGCTCTTAACCACTGAGCTACCTCTCCAGCACCCCTATCTGTGTCTTAATGTGACCCCAAAATGACATGGCTGCAGCTGATACAGCCAGGGTTGTCAGTAGACTCAAATAAGTATGACCTTAACCCTTTTTTCCAAATGTACCCCAAACCTAGCTGAAAAAGAAAACTAAACAATCTTGGTCCCCCAAACAGAAGATGACTTTCCAAGGTCCGGAGAGAATGACCCACAGCCACTCCTCTCCCACGGCAGTCTTACCACAGGTGAAGGTGGGCCTGCATTCTCCAGGGTTGGTCAGGGTTGGCTGGAGCCCTCCTTCACATGGAGGCACCGGAGGCAAGTGGCAGTTGACCAGGTCACACACTGAGGTTCAAGAAAGGGGGGGGGTGCGTGCAGATTTTGGTGAGGTTATTCTCTTATTGCTTGTCAGTGACATCTGTATACCCTCTCCTGTGGATTCCTACAGCTTTGGGGGATGGTGATGGCCAATAGAGGCAAGTGGAAATAGAGATTTAAAAAGAAAAGGGGTGACACACTGGATGGATGGATGGATGGATGGATGGATGGATGGATGGATGGATGGATGGATGGATGGCTGACGGATGAATGGATGTGGGGAGGGGTAGGTAGATGGGAGACAGATAGTAGGTGGCCAGGTGAGTAGATGTTTAGATACACAGAAAGAATATAGATGGAAGACAGATGATGATGATAGATAGATAGATAGATAGATAGATAGATAGATAGATGATAGATAGATAGATAGATAGATAGATAGATAGATAGATAGATAGATAGATAGATGACAGATGTCATGTTACCTTCAAATGGATAATTATCATCATTCGCAAAGACTTGCAGCCTTTCAGCTAAGACTGAATCCTCCAGACCTCAGTTTTCCCTTCTGTATAGTAGAAACTCTAGCCTACCAGGTTAGCCCAAGGATTTCATGAACTAATGAAAGTACAGTCAGTCCCTAGGACATTACAGAAACTTAAATTTGTCTATAAGCTGGGTGACTGGACCTAAATGAAGCCCTAGTTTTCTCTACCACTAACATTCGGAGATCTTGATAACACTGTTCTCAAACTAGATTGAACCCCTATAAGATTTGTGTTGCTAGCTCATAAATTTCATCAGAATGAATCAACTTCCAGAATCCTGGCTTCTTTTCTAGGTCCTTATCCCTTCCCTTGGTCTACCTCCTCTCCCTTGGAGAGCCGCCTTTGGAGACTGAATTAATAAACGCATCTGATGGGACAGAGATGAGTGCCATTAGCACCCTGTCATGCAGCCAGCCACTCTTCCATCTCTGAACTCCCTGAATGACACTGTCATCCACCACCACCGCCGCCGCCCCCTCCTGCCCCCATCCCACACAAAGCCACTTGCTGAAGGCCTGCGTGTGGCCCTCCCCAGAGCGAGTGTCCGCAAACTCTTACTGGAAATGTCTCCTGGTAGTTTGGCATTTTCCTCAGCAAATCTCTGTGGCTCCAGCAATCGCCCCCCACCCCACGTTACCCTTGCTCTTACGGCTCACATTTAAAGCTACTTTGTAAGAAGCTTTTTCTTCTAGTCCAGCCAGCCCTCTCCCACCTTCTCTCACACACCCTGTGACTGACTAAGAGCAGGGCATTTGGGGGGAATCTATGGTCTGACCCACTTGGGGCTGGCTGGAGTCTGCACCCTGGAGAACTGGCTGGGTGGACACGTACCACACTCATACTCTGGGCAGCACTGGTTTGCACTCTCCTTGAGGCGAGCCACTTCGCATGGGCCACATGTGGGAGCTGGAGGAGAAGGAGAGCCACAAAATTCAGGGAAAAAAAATCAACTATGGTCTAGACTACAGAAGGTTTTCAAAGTTCTCGTTCACAGAAAGCCAGCATAGACCCCAACACGGGACTCTCCCAGGATTTGGACCATGGGACCAGGATAGGATGCTGGACAGAATGAGTCTTCACAGTGGGTCTTGCAGCATCTTCAAGATTTGCCTCCAGGGGACTCTGAGTCTGATGAAAGCATTGGGTGGAAGGACGGGGGTGGGGGGGGGACCAGCACATCTACTCTGGATGTCAAAAGGGACTCCTGATCTCAGCAAGCGGAAACATGGTCTCATCTAGAAAAAAACACCTCCATGTCGCCTTTATTTGAGTGGCCCATCATGTGTATGACAGGGTGGCCGGAGGCCCATGGATCCCTTCTTCCTGCAGGGGCATCAGGCATCAGACTCACCAGACTCGCTTACCTCGGGCTGTAGGGCATGGCTGTGCAGTGCAGTTGGCCTTTCTCCCACCGAGACACACACAGATCTGACAGGGCTGATGTTCTAGGACCCAGGTCTCTAGGAACTGAGGCAGAAACGAGGCTAAGCAGGGGTACAGGACCCTGCAGTCTGAGCCCCGGTGTCACGGGAGTCAGGACTCCAGTCCATGGTTTGGCTGGCCCTCTTGAGGGCCAGGATGTACTGGATGAGGCAGGTGGGCCAAAGGCCTTGTGGCAGCCTTGCCTGTCTACTTGAGTTTGTGCTGCTTGTAACGGGACCCTGTCTCAGAAAGAACCCTGTCTCAGAAAGACAAGCTGCTGACTGTAAACAGGATGGAGGGGAGGGAGACTGGAAGAAAACCACAGAAGAGCAGGATAGGGCTGGGGTGTGTGCACCTGTAATCCCAGCACTGGGGAGACGGACAGTGGGATCTGGTGTTTGAGGCCAGCCTGGGCTAAATATAAGAGCCCGCATCAAGGAATAAATGAGGATTGGGAGAAGGGAGGAGGAGGAAGAAGAGAAAGAGGGGGAGGAGATGGAGAAAGAGAAATGTAAACAAACAAACAAACAAAAAACCCCAAGGCTGTTGCAGAGGCTGTTCCAGAGCAAGGCTTGGAGTCCCTGGAAGGTGCACAGGGCACTGGCTCCCTTCTGGGGCAGGAAGCTGAGAATGACCACTGGGAAGGAGGGTGTTTCGGTTTTCTCTTGTTCTTTCTCTCTCTAAATGTGGACCTCGGATATCAAAAGACCTTTCCAGTATCAGAAAGTGGGGATGACAAATTGGGGCAGTTAACCTCCCTCCCGCTGGGGCACATGTAGACTTGACGGGGTTGGTGGTCTGGAACCCATCATCGGGAAGATACCCCAAAATGGGTGTTCAACTTATTCCTCTGGGACGTCCCACCTTCCTGGAAAGCTCTAGCCAAACACACCCAAGGCAGGACACAGAATCAACTGCTCCTGAAAAATTAAGTTCAGCCCTTGGAAATGCCACAGGCCTGACTGCAGCAATTAGGCCAGCAGGGGGCGCTACGACACAGGCCCAAGTTGTCTGCAGGCTGAGTGGTCATCCAGATTCCAGATCAAGGCAGAGAACAGGTGTAAGAATAGCTGGGTTTCAGGATTAGATAAAGGGGCCAAAAGAACAGCCTGCAGAAAGTATGGGGTAGGAAAACTGAAGTGCTCAAGGCCAGTCAAAAGACTGGCATGTCATCAGTCACCTCCCACCAGTAGCTGGAAGATTCAGTGGGAGGTGCCGAAGGAATGTAGCCCCTAGGCTGAGCTGGAGCTTCAGAGCCTCGGGAGAAAGGAAGTGCCGGGTCACAGGCTGCTGGGTAAAGGAAGCATGTCCCCCTGAGCTGGTGGGACTCTGAGCAGTGGCTTTTGTGAGAGGCCAGCAGCCTGTGCGCGACTCCAGACCCCATCTGATCCTACTACAAACGCTCACATCTCCACGGTGCGTTTTGTAAAACAAACAAGAGCTATGGAAACTGGTAAATATTTTTCCTTTTCCCGGGGTACAGCAGATTTAAGCCCTGGTTATTTCCCTGAAGGAGGGTTTTCTGGGCTTTCTGTTTCAGTCTAAAAATTCATTTAATGGAAATGTTCTTCATATTAGATTTTCATTCTTTCTCTGCTTTAAAGCGGATGCTGGGAACACAGGTGGCTGGATAAGCGCTTGTTTTCTCCCATTTAAACTCTATTTTCTGAATAACTAAAACCGGCTGTGTTCTCGTCAGGGCTTTTGATTAATTCTATACTTGATTTTTTTTTTTCAAATATAAAACTGCTCTTATGTCCAAAACCATGCACTATTTGGACAGATCCCTTAATGCAATTCCTATGCCTATTCCAATTTGTTGTACTGAAAGTGAGGAAAATAGAGAGAAGGAGAAAGGGTCAGAGAGAATGGGGGGGAAGAGAGGGTTGAGCACACCAAGACATTACAATAAAAGTCACACGTTTCCTGCCTTTGGGACCTGCGGACATCTGACACTCATGGAGCAGGAACACTCAGCTAGAGAGCTTACTTCTCACCACAGGAGGCCATGGAAGAGGGCAAGACCATTTCTGCCTTCTGAGAGGAAGCACTTTGTGCTTCCCACAGTTTGGAATGGCCACTGGTGTTAACGCCATATGCAAATGCTTTGCATCCCTGCAGCTCCCCCACACACACACAGGAGCCCAGGAGCCCTGAGGATCAGGGAGAGAAATGGAGAAATGAGAGGTTTTGCCAACTCACTTGGGGAATCTTATGTCCAAGGACTTTATTAGTTTGGCAATTTGAAATATGGTGGAGGATTATGCCTGGGTTTCTTCCCTACTCACCTATTCACAGTGAGAAAAAAAAAGGGGTTCAATGGGACGAAGTTCAAGACAGTCACTAGCTCTGTCAGACGCGGCGCATGTTCCCATCAGTGCCCAGTCAATGCAGAACTTAGCTAGCAGCTCCTCCTGAGGTCCGTGTGGGGCTGGGACAGCACAGGATGACCAGGTGCTGTCAACAGCAATCCCATCCTATGAACCTTGGATTTCTCATCCATTAAATATGACATGTGATAATGACTCCACAGGGATTTGAAGAAAATCAAAACTGATCTACTTCCTGGCTTACAACATCATGGACAAAACAATGGAGCTACTGTGACTATTGTCTTTATTATCTTTGGTTGGCAAGCTTTACCACAAGCTCCACTAGCTGTGACTAAATACAGGGGTAAGACACCCCACGTGGGGCATTAAGGGGAAATGGTTCTCCTTGGTGGGTGTGGTAGTTTGAAAGAAAATGGCTCCCACAGGGAGTGGCACCTTTAGGAGGTGTGGCTTTGTTGGAGTAGGTGTTGCCTTGTTGGAGGAAGTGTGTCACTGTGGAGGTGGGCTTTGAGGTCTCATGTATGCTCAAGCCACGCCCAGTGTCTCAGACCACTTCCTGTTGCCTGCATCACAGTATGTAGGACAGACACTTGGCTACTTCTCTAGCACCACATCTGCCTGTATGCCACCATGTCGCATCATGACGATAACAGACTAAAACTCTAAAAATGCAATCCACCCCAATTCAATGTTTTCCTTTGTAAGAGTTGCTGTCGTGGTGTCTCTTCACAGCAATAGAACCCCTAACGAAGACAGTGAGGGTGGATATATTAGATCTTGAGAGCACATTCCCCTTTACTTAGAGCCAAATAGGCTCCTACATCTACCATGCTTGGTGATGTCACTGACCATGATGAAGGACAGGGCCACTATGCACCTGATCTTGTAAATATAGATGCTATCAACTTGGAAGAGAGAAGACTACCATCATGGTCTACTATCTTCCATTAAGGCCAACAGAAGAGTTTGATAAATACCCTTTGGGAGTGTGCTCATGAGTCCCCAGAAATTAAAAGAATTGGCAACTCAGTGATTTCCAAGCAAATCATCCCAGGAACAATGCAGTAAATGTGCTTCTGGATAACAGAAACAGTAGGTCTCTGGAGTTACACTGAGTTTTGAATTCTGAGTGCAGCATCAAACCCATCTCTACAAGCTGGGTCCACAGGAAAGTTGGCTGAGCTGGGTTCCTTGAGGACTTTCTGTATTTAAAAGCAATGTGGGTTAAACTAGCATCTTCTGGTAGAGCCTGGGCTCAAAGGATACTTTACACTCACACACACACACATACACACACACACACACACACACACACACACACACACACACACACATACTCATATGCTTCATAATCAAATATGTTAAAGAAGCAAAAACCTTCTGAAACATTTGCAATGTACAATGGTCCATTAAAAGCAATCTCACAGTGAAGAAAGGTCATGAACTGTTTATCTGTGTCCTTTAAACTCACTTGGCCATGGGTGGTTACAAATGCTCTGGAGGAAAATAAACATATCTTTAAAGAACATGGAGATAATATACAAAGTATATAGTACATCTGAAAATTGCCAGACATCATCTCATACTATTTTCTCCTTCCCTCCTGAGTTCCTATATCACTCTACATGCATGGATAAAAAAATAATATTAATGATATGCTAACACTTTGGTGTTTGATCCCACAGCTAATCCATGGGAGGCCCAAGAGCTAAACTCAGATCTGCCGGAACCCAAAGCTGTTGTGCATGCTGCCTTCCTATCCCTCCAGGATTCCGTAAGAGTCAACCCTGCTGTGGGAAGCGGAAGGGGTCAACCCACTGAGATGGAGGTGCCAGGCTCCTACCTGATGTCGGACTCCGTCCTCCCCGACACACTGAGTGCACGCCTCCTCGGGGACACAGCTGCCTTCCAGCATGACTTGGTGTTGGGGACAGAAGCAGCCTTCTGCGGGGTGGTCCCCACAGGAGCTAGTGTTCCCATCACAGTGCCGAGGGCAGCCACGCTCACAGTGGTTATATACCAGGGTCGGTGGGCACGACATAGCTGCAGAGAATGAGGCCGTTCTCAGTGGCTTACACCAGCCAGAAGCAAAAGGAGCCAGGCTGATTCTGCTGGAGTAGACACCATCGGTCTCCCCCACCATCCATTCTCTTCATCTTCTGCTATACTAGAATTCTTGCTTCGGCATACAACCACTCAGAATGCAAGACCTCCTTTGTGATTAAGTGCAGTCACATGACTAAGTTCTGACCAGTCAACTAGAAGAGGAAGGAAGTATCCTATGGGTGGGCTCCGGGAGTCTATTTTGTTTTAGAAAGACAATTGTGCCTCCTTCCTGTAGTACCGGCTGGACCCTGCACTTCATACCTAGAGCTGCATCTTAAAACTTGGAGAAGATGACCATGGCCAGCACCAATGATGCCACCTCCCTCTGATCATCTAAATGACATGAATTCCTTACTTCTCTGCTGCTTGCAGCCAAATATAACCCCAACCAATCATGTGAAAGCTCTTGCATTCTTTCTTTGGAATACAGACATATCTGAGACTTTAAAAATTCTCTTAAATAAAGAAGCCATAGTGATGAGGAAGGGCCTGGGAGAGAAGCTACCAGGAACTTCCTTCTCACATCATTACCTGACTGGGCAAACTTACTCACATGGCCATATCTGTGCAGGTAGCACCAGGGTTTTCTCTGTGTGCACAATAAGCAGTGTGGACACACACAAAGCAAGTAAATGCAGAAGGTGCTCTCCATGATGCAAAATGCCAGCATTTGCCTGGTGCTCTGCAGGCAGGTAGAGGAGAAGCAATGCCATCCACATGGACATAAAACCCTGTTGTGGAATATTATTTTAACTATGTAAAGATGTGTTTTATTTGTTTATGCTGCAGAATATTACTTTGAATGTGTGAAAGTGTGTTACATTCATTTATGCTGCATCTGTTTGATGATGTAAAGATGTGTTACATTTGTTTTTGCTGCATTTGTTTAATTATGAAAAGATGTGTTGCTGTTTCACCTTGCCTGCCTTAGACACCTGATTGGTCTAATAAAAAGCTGAACAGCCAATAGCTAGGCAGAGAGGGATAGGTGGGGCTGGCAGGCAAAGAAAATAAAAGGAGAAATCTAAGCTCAAAAAGAATGAGAGGAGAGAATGAGGAGAAAGAGAAGGACATACCCAGGGTCAGACAGACAGACAGACATAGAGACAGCAGGGAAGTAAGATAAACAGAAAGAAAGAAGGTTAAAAAGCCCCAAGGCAAAATATAGATAAAGAGAAACAGATTAAAATAAGAGCTAAGATAAGGCCGAGCATTCATAACTAATAAGAAGTCATGATTTGGGAGCTGGTTGGTGGCCCAAAAGAAAAAGCCTGATATAAAACCCAAGAACTAAAAACTGGCTGAGGGGCAGGGGTGGGTCATCCGGCTCTTTTTCTCTACTCTGCAAACCTGAGATGCAGGAAGACTAAGAGAACAGCCAATCACTAGATGAGATGCCCACGTCCTCAGCTCCCGGTCACAGAGGCTGAGAACTCTGTGACCATAGATTCAGACACCAACATGCACAAAAAGTCAATGACTCTATTTGCCGTAGACTAGGGTGTCAGTGGTACTGTCACTCCAGCATCCTGTGGGGACAGAATCCACACCTGATTCACACTGGTGCTCTGTGCATTTCAAATGACAAGCAAAGGGCAGGTCCAATTAGGAAGGCTGGCCTTGACAGGGTGAGGTCTACGTTAGCATTCCTATTTGGAAATCAGCAATTCTGAGGAGTCAAAAGGCAAAACACCACTCCCACTTCAAAACCCTGCCCAGTGGGTGTTCGCCCCCCATTGGTAGAATTTCAAATTCTATGTTACTGGGCATGCAATACTTAGCTGACATCTACCTGTGTCTAAAACACCAAATTCACAACTATTTGCATTACAGAAATACACTCTTATCTACATAAAAATTCTGCATTCAAAGGGCTTCTATATCTACAGTCTTGTTTGATCCTAACTGGAATCCCAATAGGAAATGCGGGGATTTTGATCTTCATTAGGCAGATGAGAATCTGAAGACCAGAGAGTGTGAACAATCCCATACTTGATTTGTTTCCAAGGTTTGGGAAGCACATATGGGAACTCACCACAGAAATCAGCTGTCCTCCAGTCGACACAGACCCCGTTGGTCCGACAGAGGTGGGCATAAGAAGCAATCACCTCACACACTCGCTCCTGGTGGCAACTGTCTTGCTGGCAGATGGCATGGAACGTGGCTGGAGCAAGGACCTTGTGGCATTCGGCAAACAGTGCTGAGAGGAGGACCTGGCAGTGGGAGGTGTCAGAGACAGGACACTGCTCCTCGGGAACAGGCTGGCATGTGTGCCCTGGCTGCTGCACGGTCCATTCCTGGATAAGCCTTTTCCAGTCTGTGGTGACCGTGCCATCCCGCAGCATGAAGTCATTGGCCCCATTCTCATCACAGATTCCTAGAGTAACCAAAAAAAAAAGACAGCAGTGCCAAAGACTTGGCCATTCTCAACCCTCAAGGATGGTCCGACCCTCACTACTGGATGCTTGACACAGGATTGAGTAATGTAAGCAACACCCCCCACCCCACCCACACACACACAGGAAGCACAGTGGGGTTTATAATGCAGAAGAAGAGCGGAGCTAAGACCTCCTTACCACAGAGACCATACATCTTCGAAGCAAAGGTCTTGGGGCTAAGCTGCAGTTGGAACTCATTGTTTTGTGGAGTGAATGTGAGGATGTGGCCAAGATGGTTGAACCTGACTTCATACATGATAGCACCGTAGATGCTGACCTCCATGTTTCCACCCACGTAAGGGGCAGGGACCAGTCTCCCATTCACTGTCATCTGCTCAAACAAGGAAAAGTTCATCAATGGTTCTCATGCATCCGCAGTCTCAGAGCTTCGCTCTTGCTTCTTGCTGAAGCTACTGAGGGTCCCTGTGCATTCCTCACACTCACCTGGCTGCAGAGTTGCCCACACCTGATGTTTGTCAGCAGCCCTTTCAACACCGAGGGGCTTTGTAGAGCTCGGCAGCACAGACCACTATAATACTGTGCAGGTAGCGTGCGCCTGAACTAGAAATCCCAAGGCTTCAGGGAATCTGATCTGCGGACCTCAGTATAGAAGGATGAATCCCTTCCAGCGGCCATTACACCAGCTACTGGGGCAGTGTCTTCAGAAGGAAGTACCTGCCAGGGTGGCTTCCAATCCTACACGTGAGCATGTGTGCCTGCCTTCTGAGGCCCCACCAAATAGCATATCAAACATATTAAAATGTACTCACATTCTGCAGTGAATGTAATTTTGCTGTAAAAAATTTTGGAAGGTTTTTTTTTTATCACTCTGATTTTAAGATTTCTTTGGCTATGACTCCTCGTTTGATATATGACTAACTCTGATTTCTCAGCAATTAGTGCTCATACTCAGGAATTCTTACCAAGTGAGAAAATCTAGTCTACAAGTTGTTTTCACACCATGAAATATTTATGATTTCTAAATGAACAAGTAAAGAAGTTGGCATAATATAACCTTTTGTGAGCATTTAATCAAACATTTATTTATAGCCATTTGGCAGTCTCCTCTCTAAATTTTGAAGCCATACGTTTTTGTCGAGGCCCTAAATATTTTCAAAGGCCCTGATTTAAGCACTAAATATTTCCCTTTGGAAAGCCCCCAGGCCTTGGGCACTGGGCTCATAACGCCTAGTGCGTCCATGATCCTGGTGCCAACCCAGCTCCTTATCAATGCCAGAAACTGGGACTAAATTCATAACTTGCTATCTAAAACTGATCTGCTCTCCCAAATCTGGACCCAGAGCAACATGAAATCATGCCAAGACTAGGGAGATGGCAAGGAACCCTCTGAAGGAGGAAGTGCCCTGCTAGTCAGGGGAAAGCTGACTCCCAGGCGGCAGCAGCAGTTCAAACCATGCGGTTTCCCTGAAGCTTCGCTCTGCCCTGCCATGGATCCCACAGCAAACTCTTCTCACCTCCATGTCACTGTGCAGCTCCACAGAGAGGCCAGCATGCTTCACCTCAATGGACTTCATGCAGGCTTGCATTGCCCTGGGGCTGCAGGCCCCATTGTGGAGAACCACTTCCAAGTCCTGCTCCTTGTTTTGAAAGAGGACGTAGGAGCAGTTGCCAGTCAGCTTGAAGTTCTGCCCATCAAAGGTGACGATGTGCCGAGTGGAACTGCCTGTGCACACACCTGAATGGGGAAAGCAGACGGCAGATGGACACTCACTCTCCAGCCTCCTCATGCATACCTGCAGCAGTGTGGCCATGCATGCCTGCAGCAACGTGACCATGCTGCACACAAACACAGTGAGCCAGCCTCTCTCCAGGGGAGCCTGGCCCAGGGAACAAAGGGAAGTTCCAAGGTGTAATGTCATGTTGAAAGCATAAGGCGCTGAGCAAGCTATTCATGACCTCACTGAAAAGAAAATTCACCTGAAGACACGTGTCCCTTCAGCTAACGGTACCGGTGGTTATAGTGACTCATCCCACAAGAGATAACATAAGAGAAGTATTTCCTGGGCCAAAATAAACAACTGGGTCTCAGAGCTCACTCAGGGACCCACATTTACATATAATCAGCAAATTCTCAAGGTTCCTGCTAAAACAGTATGTGAATGCTAATCATTGGGCGTCCACATAAGATGATTGGGGGGCTGGAGGTGAGGAGGGGATTCCCCACTTTGAACAGCCAGTGCTGTTGATCTGAAAGCAAGTCTTGGACCTAAATGAAATTGGAGATGAGTTTTTCACACAAATCATGACTCATTTATAGACGTGAATGAACAAAAACCAAGAAATGAGGAAAACTCAATGAGACCCCACCAATGCCCCTTACTCATAACCAGGCCCGGGGCACCACCACTTTTGTGGGCAATTATCAACACTGTATGTGGCCGGCAGGGCAGCCGCAGCATTTCTCAGAGCTGAGCGGCTACTAAGGCATGTGACTGTCTACACAGCATGTGACTGCTACACAGCACGTGACCGGCGGGGCAGCGGCGCCATTTCTCGGAGCTAATGAGCCTCCATGGCTTTCACTTGAACGTCCCGAGTCCTTGAGCTGTCCTCCCTGCCACTGTCTTGCCGGAACTCATGCTGCTAGTGAGCGCTGTTGGGGTCTGGGTAAGGGTCCCCCAAAGGGTTGGCTGCCGGCTGGTGACACTGCTTTAGGGGGTGTAGCTGAGTAGATGGGAGCTAGGTTGTTGAGGATGTGACTTGAAGGAACATTGCACAGCAGCCCCGTTCTCTCTCCTAGCCCTGAGGTGAGCATCCTCCTCCTGCCACACGCCCTGCCAGAATGTGCTACCTCACCACAGTCAGACAAAAGCCCCAGAACTGAGAGTGAAAATGAACCTTGCCTTTTTTTAACTTTGTAGTATTGGGTGTTTTGTCATAGTGGTGGGAAAACTGAATAACATAATCCTTATTAGTTCAGCTGTAAATAGTGACATCACCGGGCAGCAGTGGCACACACCTTGAATCCCAGCACTCAGGAGGCAGAGGCAGGCAGATCTCTGTGAGTTCAAGGCCAACTTGGTCTATAAAGTGAGATCCAGGACAGGCACCAAAACTACACAGAGAAACCCTGTCTTGACAAAGCAAAGGGGGGGAAAAAAGTGACGTGTCAAGGGAACAGCCCGGATTACCAATGACAATGTATTATTAAATCACAAGACAAAGACTGTCAGCCAGAATGGCTCTGTCCACCTTCAGACCAACTGTGACACAGTAAGTTGGAGCCAAAGAAGCTCAGAACTGAATTGTGCTTTGCCACTTTCTTGGGTAAGACCCTGGTTAGATACTGGACTTAAGCGATCCTCTCCTATCCCTCTTGTATAATGGGACTGCAATCACTACCTTTGGGGATTGTCACGAGAGTTTGTGGCAATCTAGACTAAATGCCAGCCTAATAGTACATGACATGTATGTTCATGTTTGGTAAATGGATTTGTAAACCTTATCCTGTTTCCTGACCAGGCTTCTCTCTCTGTCCTTCCCTCCCTCTCTCTCCCTCCTCCCCTCCCTAATCCTTCCTCTTTATTTTCTCTTCCTTCCTTCCTTTCTTCCTTCCTTCCTTTCTTCCTTCCTTTCATTTTTTAGGCATGTATTAGTATTTTGCCTGCATGTATTTTGTCTGTGGAGGCCTGAAGAACACATCAGATCATCTGGAGCTAGAGTTATAGACAATTTCAAGCTGCCATGTAGGGCTGGGAATCGAACCTGGGTCCTCTGGAAGAACACCAAGTGCTTTTAACCACTGAACCATCTCTCCAGCCCCCACTACCATTTTTAATAAGCCACATATATTAATAAACTCCGATGTTCAAGACACAGGAAAAGTTAAAGTCACCCAACTAAAGAATGAGAATCTGAGACTTACATAATAAAATGTTATCACAGAGCTACAAAATATTTTTAAAAACATACCACTCCTAAACGTATTCTAGAATCCATTTCATCTCACCTCTCTCCTTTTCTTCGTATTCTGTTATCTCACTGTCACCCTACCTAGCAGAGAAGTATCTAAAACCAAGTACTACATGAAAACAGCAGTCTGGGTGTCAGAGAACGATGGATGCGCATTATCAAAGTCAACAAACAAATGTAAAGACTGAAAGAGACTCTGGGAGTTAGAGACAGAGCTCAACAGGACTGTGCTTGCCTAGTGCGTGTGAGGCCCCAGGTTCCCAGCGCCAAAATCAGGGGAAGGAAGTGGGAAGGCACTTGGCCATTGAGAAGCAACACATAAAAATAACAAAGAGGGAAACCAGGGGTCTGGAAAGAGAGTTGAAACACCAGAAGACATGAAATCTGCACACATCACTAATAAATGACTTTCCCAACTGGTTTCATTGAATGTGAAGGGGAAAAAAAGCTGATCCACACATTGAAGAGAGTGACAGGAGTCTGTAAGAATGACTTTAAAACTCAGGAAGTAAGAATCAGCACTCCTCACTCAGTGGAGACTCTACCCCAAAAATGTCACGGGAGAAAACCATATGACATGAATGATATACAGTAATTTAAATATACTCAAAAATTTACACAAAGATGACAACTACCTTGAATAGGAACTTAAGAACTAAGAAAAGAAACAAAGCCAGACAGGTGGCTCTTGATTCCAAGACTGATGACCTGAGTTCCACAGCCTCCAGGATGGGAGGAGACACTGATGCCTAAGTTACCTAAGTTCTGACTTCCACATGTGTGCCTCAGCATGTAAGATCAAATACACAAACTAAAATAAATAAACAGGAAATGCAAGAAATACACAGATTGGGAACAGGTTTTCAAAAAAGTTGACTGGGCTCAGGAGAATGAAAGATAAAAGAAACAGCTAAAAATCAAGTCAAAACTGAAGGGCCCAGGGGAGAACAGACCAAAATGAAAAACGGAATGAGAAACCCTGGAAAGAGCAAGAAGTCAGCAGGAGAGTGGAGAGGAGTGAATGGCAGAGGCAAGGGAGAGGAAGTCAAGACAGTGTGGGGATGGAGGACTTCCAGAGGGATCAGGAAAGAACTGATGCTTAAAGACTGAGTCTGACTCATGAGAAGGTTCTGGAACTCAAGGAAGAACCAAATCTGGACGTTAACAGCAAGTGACAAATGTCTGGAAATTTTCACCCGGATCGGTTGACCCTGAGTGAACCTGGGGGGAGGGGAGGTACTGGCAAAGCCATTGAACTCTAAAGATAAAGAGTAACTCGCCAGGCATCAGGTAAAGGTATCAAATAGTTCACAGAGTGAAAAAACAAAACAAAACAGAAAGAATCAGCAGAATTCTTGAAAACAATGTACAAAGCCACAAAACCCCTGAGCAGCACTGTTTGATTACATGAGGGAAAAAAAAGGGAGAGGTGTGTAACTCCAAATCCCCATTCAGGCATGTGTGGGAATGTCACCATAGAATCCACCAATAGGACCAATCACCCTATTTAATAAATACAATAAAAACAAAACTAATAAACAGCACAGCCACTGAAGGGCAAGGGGAGACAACAAATGTAAATAACTTTGGAAAACGGAATCTCACTCTGAGACTCAGTACAGAAAGGCAGGTCTGCAAATGCCTGGGCTGGCAGGCTTGTCCTTCATACAGACTCTGGAGTGATAGCAGGTGTGTTCTAGAACTAGGCAAGCACATCATGGACAACGGGATCCAAGCTCTTTGCTGTCTGAAAAAGCAAAGGATGAAACATGCCAAAAGGACTCAAATCAAATCAAACAGATGCCCAAGAACCACATCTGGGACCAATGAAGCAAGAAAACACCTGACTCGCGTCAACCAGTTATACAAAGTAGAGAAAGGTAAGAATCCATGACATGGGTACATCAGCACCCATTAATTTGATTAATTAATTAAGTAGAGAGGTGGGGAAGTTCTTTCTTTCAATAAAATTCTAACATATATGGTGGGGATGACAGGAATTCCTTCCGACTGTCCTGGCAAACAGGACAGAGAAACAAATCAGCAGTCATCAGTGGATGCTAGAGCTGGGAGACAGAGGCACACTTCTGTAGTCTTTATGAATTTTATCACTAGGGACAATGAACATACACCAATAAAATTGTTTTAAAAGAGACTTCTAAATTCAAAAAGAGCTTTCAGTTTTAAAGGATTTAATACTCCCAATCTAGTGTCATCTCTTGATACCTTTCACTCATGGGTAGAAAAGGAGGGGTATTGAATGCTGGACTGAGACCACCCCGACAAGATCGCTCCTTGGCTGTACATCCCCTAAGAGGGACAAATGGGGGGGCCACACCCAGTGAGCAGGACTCTCAGGAGGCAGGAACTAGGTTTGTGTCCCTTTCGGTCACAGGGAATTCAGGACCAGTGTCTGATTCTTGCCTGATGGATCTTCTGGCCACAGGTGGCCAGACAGCAAGGGAGATGCTTGCTGACATTTGAGAAGAACCACTTGTTCTATCCCAGTGGTGGGATAAGGGCCGAACTAATCTTGGGGACTGGTTAGGAGCTAGGAAGGATGGGATGGCTGGAGGATGTATTCAAAGTGATCCTTTCTGAGAGAACTTCTGCCAAATAGGGAAAGGACTCTGGAGGAGAGTGAGTCAAGACGGACTGAATACAAAGGCATCAGAAGCTCTGCATGGAGAAGCAACAACTAGCCAGGCCTGGGAACAGAAGCCCCAGGGCTGGACTTCAGGAAAGCCTCAAGAGAGCTTACACCGCCCCATGTGGTCTCCTTTCTCTGTGCTCCCAGCTATGAGGGAAGCTGTCCGCACTCTTTTTCCCAAAGGCAGGCAGTAGAAGCTGTGTCTGGGTGGATACTTAAACTCTAATCAAGTTCAAAGTTTTAATTATTCCACAGCCACCTAGTGACCAACTGAGACTGTCTGATGACCGAAGTGACCATAGAATTCTTTTTGGATAACCAAAAATAGCATGAACTCTGGGACCATTTTCATCAAAGCCAGAAGGGAAATGTATCCCCTTAAATATGTTCTGAAGGGAGAGTGAGATGTGAAACACAGTCCTGATGGCACCCTACAATTATGTCTGCTTCCACTGCTGAGAACAGATCATCACAGAGGCCATTTTCCCAACAGTGAGGTTGAGGGCTGCCCCCCCCCAGATGAGTATTCACCACAGGCTTACAGGGGATGGACCTGTGTCCAGCTCTTATACCAGGCCGCCTGACAGTATACAGTTGCATGCCGCCCTGTAAGTGTGACTCGGGAGAAGGGCTCTGGAGGTGCCTCACGCACACAGCTATACTTCTGACATCCTAGTGATGTATATTCTGAAGGGATGACTTGAAATGACCAAGTTGAACTCGAACCTCAGAAAAGCAATTCTTCCTGTGGGTCTGTGAAGACACATCTGTGGATCTCTGAGACTCTGTGAAAACATACCCAGATTCCACGGGAGGGAAGGAGTGCAAGGCACGACAGCACATGTGTGTCATGAGGCAGGAGTACTTCCACCTAGCCTCTTCCACGCTGGCTGTCTACACAGCAAGTTAAAAGCCTGCTCATCGCCGGGCGGTGGTGGCACACGCCTTTAATCCCAGCACTCGGGAGGCAGAGGCAGGCGGACCTCTGTGAGTTCGAGGCCAGCCTGGGCTACCAAGTGAGTTCCAGGAAAGGCGTAAAGCTACACAGAGAAACCCTGTCTCGAAAAACCAAAAAAAAAAAAAAAAAAAAAAAAAAAAAAAAAAAAAAAAAAAGTCTGTTCATCTACACAATCCAGACTAAGGAAATGAAGGACTCACAAGGGCAGGTCCAACGGCAGCCACAGGTCTCCTCCACTCGCACAGGGGACTGGCTGTTGGAACATGAAGGCCTGGGTCCGTGATCACAGTTGACCCTATGACTCTGCAGCAGAGTCTGGCCATTCGGCAAGCAGGTCACTGTGTGGCATTGATCTGGCAAGGTCCAGACATCCCCAGGCTGCAAAAGGAGAAAACAGGTTTGAGAAAGGACCAGGATGAGGCACACCAAATCTAAGTCTACCCACCATATCACTGCCTGCCTCTGGGGATGGGCTAGGGTTGGACAACGGCCTTGCATTAAGGAGGCTCTACATAAGGTGGGAGACATAACACAAGATCTACAGAGGGACCCCCAAAACAGGCTAATAGCAAGCAGGAGAATGAGGCTAAGACCACCCAGTGCAAAATTAGTCAACAAGAACAAATGCTCCCCATATGTATTTCTGACCTTTCCTTCCAAGTCAACAGGAAACAACTTACCCTCTTCTCATTCCCATCCTCATCCACACAAACTCCAGAAAACCCTGAAACAGACACAGAAGGACTCTAGTCACCACCTACCACCAAGAATTCTAAACCATTCACGATGACATCTGCTAGTGAACACGTCTCTAAAGAGAATCTGAGCGGGCTTCACACTGACATATGAGGACACAAGGAGGTGACAACCCTGTGGTCCTTCACACTTTATGACAACTGATAATTGTGGTGACGATAGTTATCACATGGCAGTAACTTTCACTTATCTCATTTCATGCCTGTTAGGAGTGGGGGAGGGGTATGAAGCAAGATCCATAAAACCTGAAAGAGATCTGCTTAATGATTGCTGCCAAGAGATCCACCATCTATGAGGAAAGGTCTGTAACTCTGTAGAAAGGTTTAATTTAAAAATAATTACAGGGGCTGGAGAGATGGCTCAGTGGTTAAGAGTACTGGCTGCTCTTCCAGAGGACCCAGGTTCAAATTCCCAGCACCCATGTGGCAGCTCACAACTGTAACTCCAATTCCAGGGCATATGACACCTTCACACCAATGCACATAAAATCAAGTTAAATAAATTATAAAAATAATAATTATATTAATATATAAAACCAGGTCAGAAAACAAAACATGTTTCTAACCTAAAATCAACTTAACCTGTGGTCCTTCAATATTGGCTTTGACGATGTATTTCTAAAGTCCTTTATATGTATACTGAGAGTAAAATATAAAAATATGAACTTTAGGATGCTGGAGTTCCTTGCTTAACTCTCCCAATTCTTTCATCCAAAATCCCTCAGTACAAATAAGCCAGGACTTCCTCTGCTTAAAAAGTCAGATGGACATTTCAAGTGGAAGCAGGATTGGTCACAGAAAATTTTCCAGAAATTCCTGAAGGTGATAGTACACAGCCTTCCACAAACAGAAATGTGAAAGTTCTGATCCACATGGCACTCTTCATTTAAGACTAAATTTTATACACAAAACATCTTTGAGTCTTTGCAGTGTTACTTGGTTTTTCTGGGTTTTCGGGCTTGGTAGTGGTCATGGTGGCAGTGGTTGTTTGAGATTTGGAATATATATATCAGAAGACTTACCAGAGCACAGCTGGCGGAAGAAGGAATTGCCCAGGGTAACTACAGCGGGGAGGTCTTCAACTTGCCGGAGCTTTACCACATTGGAGCTGGCCCCTGGGCCTGCCAAGATCCTCAGCTGGGCTTCATCATAACGATCCCCAACCCCAATGGGGAACACCGCCACTCCTAAATTAGCCGAGGAACAAGAAAGGGGCTATGGTCAGGTAACCACAACATATACACTCCATCTAGCACCTGTATGGGGCTTCCTGCAACCCAGGCTGGCCACACACACACAGCAAGCCTGTGAAGGAGTGGTCCGTGTGGGCAGCACATGCTAATGAGCTACCCCTATGTGTCAGTCACCATTCTAAGCAGTGGGGATAGAGCAGTGAGCCGAGCAGATAAAGTGCCTGTCTCCTGTCCTCATGGCTAACACACAGGAACATAGGCAGCAAACACACAAAATAGTAACTGTATGGCATCTTCAGGTGTAGATAGATGCTCGGGAGAAACTGTGAAATGAGAAGGATGGGGAACGCACAGAGGGTGGGAATAACCATTTCATGGAGAAAGACCTGAAGGAAGGACGGAGAAGCCAAGAACTGGGCTGGGGGAGAAATGACCCTCCCAGTGAGCGCAGCAAGGATAAAAGGTCAGAGTGCAAGCAGAATACAGAACACACAAGAGAGGGAGTGAAGCCTGGCATGTGCAAATCCTCATGGGCCACGGCACCAACCTCATGTCTTCTCTGAAGGAAACAGAAAGCCCAGACCACGAAGGCATGGCAGGAGCTCGTCTGCACAGCTGCTGCGTTGAGGAGAGGTTATGAGAAGGAGCTGCAGTTCCAGTTAGAAAGCCAGCCCTGCCTCTCAGGTAAGAGATGATGGGGCTTGCCGGCAGTGGTAGGACTCTCAGTGTGTTTTTGTTTTTTTTGTTTTTTAAGATTTGGCTGTTTTATTGGGTGGCATGTGAGAGAAAGGGGGGAACTCAAAGGGGCTGAGATTTCTAACCTGAGTAACTTCAAAAAATGAAATAGATGACAAAGAAAATGTTGAGGTAAAGCAGGAGTAGAATTAACCATGAACTGTCTGCTGGAGTTAACCATGAACTGTTAGAGTTAACCATGAACTGTCCGTTAGAGTTAACCATGAACTGTCTGTTAGGTGAGAAGTCTGAGCTAGAGACAGGGATTTCAAGGTCAGTGGTCCATAAATAAATATATTTAGACCCCTGATACTGAATGAGATCACTCAAGAGGATGAGTATGAAGAGAGTGGCTGAGGACCCAGCTCGGTGGTAGAGTGCTTGCCTAGTGTGTGACAGGTCCAGGGTTCAATACCCAATGCTGCAGGGAACACAGGGAAGAAGAGGAAGGACGCCCACCTCCCCGCTCCTCCAGCACTTGATTGGGGTCTCGGGATTGTGCACCAGACACTCACGGTTGGATCTGGCTGCATCTGCTGCTGAGTACACTGAATCCAAGGAGGTGTCCATGATGAGGATAACCACTGCTTTGGAGGCTCCAGGCCTGGCGCCATGGATTTGTGAAGTTAGATATCGCACAGCAAATGCCAGCGCATCCCCTGAGGAAGAATGGTCTGAGTCAGGACTGACCACAAGGACTGGGTTTTCTAAACTCTCTGAGCCTTGGGCTCAAGGCTGACGCTTGGTGAATTCAAAAGATGAACAGTTATGACTCAGAGCAACACTTGATGAGACTAGGAAGGGATGCAGAGGACCACCTAGTTCCTCACCATCCAAAGGAGGAAACTCAGGGCAAAGAGTAAAGTTACTGGCCAAGACCACTCGGTCCCTTAAGCCAAGAATCAGGACGAGAATGCAGGTTCTACAGCTAGCTTATGACCCCAGCATTACCAATTTGGCTGGGGCCACCTTCCCGCTGCATGAGGTCCACCAAACTCAGCAGATGGGCTTTCTCCTGGGCCTCATTCCATGATATATCGATGGTATTGATGCTTCCATACTGCAACACGGACACGTGAGTGAGGTGGGGCCCTAACAGGAGGAGAAAGAGGGAAACATTTAGCATCAGGTGGACCCCAGGAAGAACCACACTCACGTGCAGCTTCAGAGGCATCACCCACCAATGTTGGCCTTTGAAATGAAAGCTTTGACAAAACTCTTCATCATATCAAAGGCAGGCTCTGGTGAACCAGAGGAGCCGTCCAGGAGGAGGACCACATCCAGGGCTTGGCTGCAGTCTGCAAAGAGGAACAGGAAGGTAAGTACACAGGTGCCCACCGAAGATCAGCCACCATCCCCCACAGCGGGCAGTGGCTCCTCAGGGCAGCGCTGAGCACACAGCACCACCAAGGAGGGACACATTGACCAGTGAGGCCACAGTGTGGGGCTGGGACAGGTAGAGGAGGGACAGAGGAGACAGTTCCTGAATCTATGAGTTCACTAGATTGAGGGACATTGAAAAGACTCCACATCTACCCACAGGCAGGCAAATGCCTGCAAAGGAAAGCATTCTCAATGGCAGGAAAAGTAAGTGCGTCTGTTTGTGGGGAGCAAGGGAGGCAGAAATGTGTGTGTGTGTGTGTGTGTGTGTGTGTGTGTGTGTGTGTGTGTGTGTGTGTGTGTGTGTGTGAGAGAGAGAGAGAGAGAGAGAGAGAGAGAGAGTCGTTATAAGACCCATAATTTTGAGAAGTAACTAAACAATAACTAAAACAATTAATAAAGAAAGAAAATCGACTTCTGTGTTCTTGGGTCTAAAGCTCAATGAAATAAGGGAAAGTCACAGAGTGGCACTTAACTGGGAAAGAGGCTCGTGACCTTTGAAGGGATCAAGAAAATGTGGCATCTGTACGCGGGGAAGAAGGAAGCTGTGTCATGAGGACACACACAGACGGAACGCATACTAATACCAAGGCAAACAGCCCCGTTACTTTTCTTATTAGCAGAAAAATTAAAGCAATATTCACTAAATAAACAAAAGCAAAGACTGAGTGCAGGGACGGAGAGATGCTGAAAACAGCTGGTTCTTCTGCTGTGATGACGCCAGCGTGTCAACCTAGCTACTCAGGAGTACTTCAGGTTGTAAGGCCTGCTTGGCCTAGAGTGAGCTTAAGGCCAGTCTGGGCAACTTACATAGTAAGATCTGTCTCAAAAAGAAAAGGAAAAGAGAGCTGGGTGGTTCAGTGATAGAGCATTTGCCTAGCTCGGACCAAGCCATAGGTTCAATCTTTAGTGTCACTGTAGAAACAAACTAACACACTGGATACTTTGACACCAGTATAAGTTAAGAAGGCAACAGTATAATCCCAGCACTCAGAAGGCAGAGGCAGGAGATCTCTGTGAGTTTGAGGCATGCCTGGTCTACATAGAGAGTTCGAGGCCAGCCAGGGTCACTGAGACCCTGACTCAAAACAAGAGGGAAAAACAGTACTTTCTGAGCCTTCACCACATGCTAGAGTCTGTTTCAAGCATTTCACAAATAGTTGCTAATATCCACAGTTTATAGATAAAGCGACCGGCCAGCCCTAAATTATCGGCTACTGAGTGGCAGTTCTGCACTCTGGCTTCTGGATCTGTCTGTTTCATCTGCACCGGGTGCCTAACCTCTCAGCCTTGCCTCCAAGAACATGAGCTACTTAAAATAATTCCATGCATCAGTGTGGTCCAAAAGAGAGTTAACAATCACCAAACAAACAGAAGTTACCTGCCAGGCAGAAAGTGAGTCTGGACTGGGTGCGGGGTGTGGGGCAGAGGGATTAATAAGACTTGCAATTTTTCTATGCATTCTCTGTATTATTTAAATTTTAACAGTGGGTCCTTACTGCCATTGAATTTATAACCCTGGGCAATAAGAAAAGATCCTTCCCACCCAAAGAATAACAGTTCAGCTCTAGGCCTGGAAAGTAGGAGGAACACAGGCAACGTGCGGCAGGGCTTTGAGCCAGGAAGTTAGCATTAGAACCCAGGGGTCTGGCATCATCAGATAATGTGCACAGTGCCAATGCCATCACACACAGGGCACCAGCATACCAGGAATGGGGGAGAGGGTGGGCAGCTGCAGCCCCTCCCTGGAGCAGCATCTCTGCAGGACCAGATCAGGAGCCTCTCGGGGAAGTGTCTCAAAGTCTCGGATGAAGATGGGAGCGTTGGGCCAGCCAATTCGCTCCAGCTCCTGAGCATTGGCATGGGGGCCCACTCCGATAGGTACCACCTGGATGTCTCCAGGCAACCTCCTGATCTCATCAGAGGCAGGGTTCCCTGTGACCATGTAGACCAGGTTAGGTGCCTGTTCCCGGTCCCCCTGGCTAGGAGAGAAGGTGTGCTCAGAAAGATACTGCAGGGCCTGCCCAGTGTTGGTCCTGTTGCCACCGTGGTAACGGATCTCTCGGACATGCCGCAGCACATCCTCCTTGGACTGGGCCTCGTTGAAGGCGTACTCCACAGTTACCATGTATGAATACTGCAGCACCGTGATGTGGATGCCATCCTGGCCCACATCCATGCGCTGGATTACTTCCTCCAGGAACTCCTTGCTCTTATTGAAGTTTGCTTCACCAACTTCGTCTGACCCCTCCAGGACAAACACCACATCCAGAACCATGGACTTCCTCTTGGGTCCAGGTGATGAAATCCCCAAGATCCCCAGACTCATGGTGATTTGTGCCACCTGGGGAGGCTGAGTAGGGGCTCGGGGTTCAGGGGCAAGGTCACAGAGGTAGTTGATTATTTCATCCCTTCTCTGCTCCAGCTCATCCACCCCACTGAGCAGAAAGGCCTTGTTTTCAGGGGCCTGCTTTTCAATGAGGTGGATTTGCTTGAGGCTGGCATGCGGACCAATGCCCACAGGGATCACAATGACCTTCTTCTTCTTCAGGCCCTGGACATAGCGGACCAAATTCCTGGCCATCCGTGGGGGCTCCTGGCTAGCAGTCAGGAGTAGAATGATGCGGGAGGCTTCAGGGCGATCGATTTTGCCAAAGATCTGGAACAGTGTGTACTTCAAAACCTCGCTGGTAGAGGCTACCTGGCTACCTGCGTACTTAACCTGGCTGGCAATGCGCCGAAGCTCTGAGGGTCGCTTCCGAGCCTTGAGCTCAATGTAGGCATGGGATCCATCGTGGTACTCAACCACTGCCACACGGACGCGCTTCTGAGAGACATGCAGCCTCTCCATCATGCCCACCACAAAGGTCTTGAGCACCTCAAACTCAGCCTCAGACAGCCTGGAGGAGCCATCCAGCAGGAAGACAAGATCTAGCAGCCTGCTGCATTGGAAGCTGTGCAAGGGTGGCTCAGGGGTGTCTTCAACATATGGGGTGGTGGCGCTGACTGGGGCATCTGTTGGGGGGACCACCAGGCCTCCGGGCTCCTGGCAGGCTTCACAGGTAAGATTGACACCATCACAGTGACTGTGGCAGAAGGGAAAGAAACCAAAATGATTCAGGAAGAGCCTGTGGGCAGGTAGGACCACCTCATAGGTCCCTCACAGAACCTCCTGCCTGCTCCCCCGAGCATGTCTCACCCAAGTGAGATGTCATTCTTGACATTTGTCCCAAGGTGTGTCTTCAATACACATGTGCACACATGCATACACACACACACACACACACACACACACACACACACACACACACACACACACACACACACGGGAGTGGGGAGGAAGCAGAGCCTTCCTAAAGCTTTAATCCATCTTAGAACCTGAAAAATAGTCTTGGTTGTTCTAAGGCCTCCATAGCCATTTAATGTTGATTTCTTTCCAGTCTATGTCTCCAGCCACATTAATATTTAATTATAATCCAAACCTTCTTATAACTGTCTCCAAGGACAAATATCTTTCTAAAATGTTGGCACACGCTGGGACTTGTAAATGTTCCACTGGAGATAGATGGCTTACATTAGAAACCATTATAGATGTTATTAGAATTTAAGCTGTATGGATTTTGAACCATGTTTAATTATGTTGGGCCTCAAGGAAAAGAAGGAAAACTAGAGTTAGAAGATTCTAAAACAATGAATTAAAGTTTAAAATCGCTGTTTCATCTAACAGGGAAAAAAGTGGGAGGACTAGGTGTGCTGGCTGTAGACAGTGACGGTAGCTCCGCCATCCATTCTGCCCACAGGTAGATGGTGAACACGGAGTATCTACCAAGTACTGGCTAGCCCTCAGCCCGGCCCCAAGATACCCACAAGTCTGTGCTGAGCCACTGCCCAGCCCACAGATTTCTACAGTACCAAACAACCTTCCAGCTCTTTCTAATCACTGCACCCTTCTGCCATGTTCTAGAAAGTAAAGGAATAGGCCAGACCATGGAGGACATAAAGATGTGCTGCAGTGGGGATCCATACAGGATGGGCCTCCTCCATTCTGTACCCTCGGTCTTCAGTCTATACAATAAACCCGAGCAGGTGACAGTGCCCTAAACCCTGAGTGTGTCTGTCCCGTGGCCTCATTGGCAGCCAACGGCACCAACCTGCCTTGAAACTCTGTGCTCATCACTGTGCGCTGTAGCAGCCGGCCCTCTCTGCAGGCCAGTGGAGGAGGTGCCAGGTGCTGGAGCTTTCACATCCTTTGAGCTGGACACCCTAAGTAAGCTTGCAGTGACCCCCTACCCCTTCCTTATTCCTCATGTCTGTTTCAGCGCAAGGAAGGTGGGTGGGATCTTACCGGGAAGTTAATTCCTACTTCCTCACAATCCTGCGATTTATGGCCTCAATCCTTGGTTAACGGTGCATGAGTGACAATACTTTCAGTTTCCTGTGTTTGCTAGAAAATTCACCCCGGGCAGTGCTCGCTCTTGTTTGTACAGATGGTGGGGCAGGATCCGGCTCTGGCAGCTGTGGCCAGAGCCCCTCCCTGGAGAGCCGCAGTTCTCAAGCCGAGGCTCCCATTAGGCTTGGTTGGTGTCGGGGAGTGGTGCTGACGATGTCAGCATTTTGATGAATGTCCCCCACCTAAGGGCAGCACTTCAGAAAGCCCGGCAATCACCCTCAGGACTCCTCGCCTCCCCAAAACCAGGTTCCCAGAGTTTGCTCCAGCAAGAGCCCGGGGTGACAACAGTGAATGTCTTCCCTCCCAGTTCTGAAAGCCACGTCCTGCGGCCTGGACCACAGCCCTAAGATGCTTGTGTTATACTTAGGGCCAAGCACTTCATCTCCCTTTTCCTTCCTGCCTCCATAGATCCCCCAAAATGTTTACTATTCATAGATACCGGTCCTCAGATTGGATGTGATGTCCAGTTATAGTGAGGTAGGAATGCTACCCTTGCTTGGTCATACATACTGCATACATGTGTTGGGGTGTTATATTGCATCCCCCCAAATGTATCTGTTTTCCACAAAAAAAAAAGTCTTTAAAACATTGAGGGGGAACAGAACCTCTTAAAGAAAGAGAATCAGACTCCAGAAACAACCCCAACAGCTACCAAAGGGATAGATGGGTGAGTGGGTGGGTAGGTGGGTGGGTGGGTAAGTGGGTAGATGGGTGGGTGGATGGATGGGTGGATGGGTGGGTAGGTGGGTGGGTGCGTGGGTGGGTGGGTAGGTGGGTAGGTCATAAGTGGATGGATGGGTGGGTGGGTGGGTGGGTGGGTGGATGGATGGGTGGGTGGGTAGATGAACAGATGGGTAGATAGATGGATGCATGGGTGTGTGGGTGCATAGACAAGCTAATTAAGCTCAGCCTCAGTCCATGCTGCCTGGAGGTATTTTCCAAAGCCCAGGTTCTGAGAGCCAGCATGGGCGGCAGCCAGTCAAGAAGTCTGCTTTACCAATTCTGACAGTGTGCAGGGTCATCAGGGCTCAAGATGATTTTCTTTCCTGGGGCCAAGCGCCGACCAGCCACCTCACACACCGGGCAGTCTTGGGGGTCCACACAGGTCTGCAGAAGTTCATCCAGGATTCTCCCTGCACAACACACCACATGAGAAGCCTACCAGCCACCTCTCATATCAATCAGGTAGGTCCGCCAGCCACTAAAGGAATCTGTCCCAGAAACCTACTCTCTCAGCTCCCAGGTGGTCACCTCACCATGCTGGGAGCATCCTTCTTCTTTGGTGCCTTGTCTGCCCCTCTGAGAAGATGGGATGAGGCTTCCTACACCACACACCCCCCTCCCCAAACCCTAGGACAAACGAAATCTTATCTCCAAACAGCCAAGGAGTGGCTGGGCTCAGCTAGCTCCTTCCAAGCATGAACTCAAGAATTTTAGAGCTGGGCCATCCAACACAACATGCCATGAGTCTACTTATATGTAAATGAAGCATAATTCAGTGAAATGAAGAAGACGTTTCCTCACACTACTATATCGTGTTGAACAGAACACTGCACCTCTGCAGCAAGTTCTGCTGGGAAGTGTTGCTCTCTTTAACTCAGGAGGCTGAGGCAGAAGGATGGCAAGTTTGAAGCCAGCCTGGACTATATAGCAAGACTCTGTCTAAGAAAAGGAAGGGAGTGGGGGGAGAGAGGGAGGGGAGGGAGGGAGAGGGAGAAGGAGGGAGGGAGGGGCAGAAGTAATGACTGCTCTATGTGATAAACCCACAAATGACCCATGAAAGACATTTTAAGAAGGAATGAGGTGTAGCCAAGTGGAAGAGAACAAGGAGCCAGAGTTCTTTCCTCACTTCTGCACAGAGAAGATGAGACAATCCTAATGAGGCGAAACTCAGAGCTGGCCTGGCTTTGATGAAGAGATCCGAGTAAACATACTTGTTTGAGGTCCAAGGATGGCGGGGGGGGGGGGGGGGCGCACCCCTGGACAGAGGAGGCCGAGATGAAGCAGAAGGAATATACCTGTCTAAGAACCCATCCCTCCAGCCTGCTCTAGCCAAGGGGAGGCCTCACCTGGAGGGCAGTGAGCATGGCACCCCTCCACACACTGCACGGGGCAAGCCAGAGGCTCGGGGTGCTGACAGGTGACCGGGCAGGCAGGTGCGCAGCTATTATAACGCCACTCACACTCGTAGCCATTTTCCCGAACGTTCCTCTCTTCACAGCTCTGAGCTGTGGAGACAGAAGAAAAGTGGTGACCCTGGAAGCACCAGGTGACCCTCGGCAACAGAAGAAGCCAGTGCCCCCCTCCTCCCAGAATTTCTCCAGAAGTCTCCACGTATCCACCTTGACTCCATGACCCGACTCACACACAGTCTTACTGTGAGTTCCTTACCCTTCTCACCATCTTAATCTTCTTCAGAACCCATGTCCCACTCACTCTTGAGGAGATGCCCTCGTCACTGTGTTAACTCCCCTCCAAAGCCACATCCCCACTGTTTCTTTAGTATGCAGTTTTTCACACCACTGTTTCATCCCTTCAACCCATCCCTCTCTACCGAGAGAGTGCCCGCCTGTCCTCCCGACAGGACTGCAAGCCGAGGTTCTTATAGGGGGTTGCATCTGAGACCGTAAGGACTTGGTAACTCACGGCACAGGGCAGGCGTCCTCCAGGCTACCACCTGGCCGTGCTGGGCACACACATGGGCATAGGCAGCTATGGTGTCACAGAAACAGGCGCAGTCCCCAATGGACTCACAGGAGCAAGTGTCATAAATGCAGATGTCCAGGTATGGCTCAGGGTCCACCTACGAAAAGAACCTCAATGGTCTCAGCCTGAGCCGAGTGTGAGAACTCTGGCTTATGGTTAGGATGCGAGGGACGGGGTGAAGGGGCTCCTGCACCAAGGAAATGTAGAACACAGGTCCTAGAGAATGAATGGGGGAAGAGGCAAATTCCTTTGTTTCTAATCTGGATTCCACTAAGAAATACTAAGTAGAGCAGGACAGGCAGCCTCTCATGCATATTGAGATACCCTCAGAATTTTCTAGAAGGTTCCCTCTGCTGTCTCCTGCCTACCTGCCTACCAGCCTGTCCTTCCCCGTAACTGTGAATGTGGAGTATTTTTATGTAAACACACACAGATTGGTCACTCTCTGTCCTTGCCTCAGTGCAGTAAGCAAAATGTGGGAATGAATCAGAAAACAAAATCTGCCCCCACTGAGGAGCTATGGGGCAACTTTGCCAGACAGTAGGGCCTGGCTGGGCACCCTTAGCTTCTGACCCCAAGTCTCCCTGTAGGGAGGAGTGTCTGCCCACAAGCATGATCAATCACGCTGACCACTTCACTTTTCTTGTCTCCAAAATATGCTACTATGCTCTCTGTGCTTTTTAGAGTAGTTAAGGAGGAAATGAATTCACCAGCCAATGCATTGTTGTTTCCAAGACATTTCAACATCCCTATGTGCCCCAAGTCCTCCTCTTGTCTTGATTCTTCCAACTCAGATGCCACCAAACCATAGAATCTAAGTATCCTTTGGAGCTCTTGTGGACTGGCAATCTCCAGATGAGTGAAGAATTGAGATCATATACTCAACTCGTCATTCCTATGTTGGTGGTACTACACAGTGCAGGCGTGTGCACATGGCTGTGTATTTATGTACACACACAATCCCACGTGCTCACATGCACCCTGTGTGTGTGCATGCACACAAATGCACAGAGAAAGAAGTCCATCTAACTTTGAAGAATTCGTCACTATCATTTGAGACAGAGGAATAAAAAGATGCCAAAAATTCAAGGACTCCAAAATCACTGGAGTTAGGGCCAGAAAAAGTCAGCGTGAGAAGAGAACCGGGCACTGAAGCAGTTGTTTCCTGCTTTTCTCGTGTGTTGATGGTCAGGGAGGTTCTGACCGGGTCTGGACACATAGAACTACAACAAAGAAAGGAATTCCCTGGCTCTGGTTGGGGACAATGCAAAGAGAACTCCAAACCAAGAGACTTCATGCGTACATGGGAAAGTGCCTGGGCAGCCATTGCTTTCCTCAAAAACAACCCATGTGCCTCTTCAGCTAGAAGCCAAGAAAGGGATATTGTGGTTTCTCAGTACGAATCATTTCAGGGCTCCTGCCTAGTTTGCGTTCACATCAGGCATTCACGGTCCAGGAATCCACAAGCCTTTAAACCGTCCTGCCTCCCTCCACCCGTAAAGCCTCACCAGCCTGTTGCAGGCCTGGAAGATGTCGCTGGTAAGGATTCTGCAGGATGAGTCCACCATTGTCTGCTTCATGATGTTGTTGTGGCAGGTGGCGGGGGACACATCTAGTGACAGCTGGGAACAGGACAGAGTACCAGAGAGGTCAAACATCAGGTAGCCTTGCTGAAGGGACTCGGCCCAGAAGCCCAAGGCTGCCGCTGCCTATAGTTCCTGCCACCACAGCCCCCAAGAGAATAAGGGAATCCTCCATCCACACAGACCCCAGATGTACCTTTCTTGTGTCAGCACACTGTGAGCTCACTTTCCAGGAATTCCCGAAGTCAACAGGGTCTTCCTCCACCTGAAGGCTGCTGCTGGTGAAGTCATTGTTCTGGATGCCATCAAAGTTCCCACACAGGCCACACACCTTCTCCTGGGTGAGGGGAAGGGATGCATGCTGTAAACCTTGGCATACTCTCAGGGTCAGGGGAAGAAGGTACCAGGTGACCGAGGAGTCAGGAATCATCAGAGGAGGAAGAAGAGATGGAAACAGAAAGAGAAAGAGACCCAGAGAAGAAGCAGGGTGGCCAGCAAAGCCTTGCCCTCACCAGGGCCTTTCCCTATGCTTCTGCACTGACCCATTTCAAAATCAAGGACGCAGAGAGAGGCGATGTGCCCAAGTCTCATGGTCAAGGGCAGAGGTGGGCAGCAGACAGGTTGGCTCTGTGATCTTTCCTTGAGACTATGAGCAGAAATGAGAGAACAGAGAGCCAAGGAGAGGACAGGCTGGCTCTGCTTTGCAGCCATCAGGGAAGCCCTCTTACCCAGAGGACCGTAGCTTGTCCAGGGAAACAGGTGCAGATTCTACAGCATGAGAAATGTGCTCAGGGAAGGGCTAACTATCCACCTCCCGTGTCAGGCATGTGCACTGAGTCCTGAACAAGCCTAGCCACACAGAAACCATCAAGTAAGGGCCTGGGAAGACAGGTCATCATAGACCCGCTCTACTCTCCCGACACAGCCAGAGCCCAGTCCTGGGACAAAGGGAAGGTGACTTCAGTATCTTTCCATTCTGCAGCACTGGTTTATAAGCACATGCGTAAGTCACTGAGGAGCATGTAAGAATATTCCCTCAATCAGACAAAAGTCACGGCATAGCCACTTCCTCTCTGAGCCTTTGTTAATTAACCCCCCCCCCTCACCCACCGGTCTCCTTGGTCAAACTCTCCAAACGTCAGCCAACTTGGGATCTCTGTACCTCTTTCTCCATCCACCCAGCTTCTCTCTCCAAATATTTACGATCCTCACTCCCTCTCTTCCATGAAGATGTCTACTCCTGTGTCACCTGTTTACACAGGGCTCATCAAACTAACCTAGCTCAGGTAATGTCCCCATAAGAATATAATCTCCACTGTGGTCGTGGGAAGCAAAACACTGGCTCCATCAAAGACGTCCATCCTGAATCTGAGAACTGAGACTGTGTTACCCCACACGGTACTGCAGTTTTCACATGGCTTCAGCGTGTAGTGGAATCCCCAAAAGGTTTATTCTCTGAAAGTTTGGGTTCCCAGTGTGACACTGAGAGGTGGTGTAACTGTCAGCAGGAGGGACCTAATTAGATTTAATTAAGTCACTGGTGGTATCATCTTTAGAAGAGATAATGTCATTCTCATAGGACCCCAGTTAGTTCCCACACCACAAGATATTTGTTGTTGTTGTTGTTGTTGTTGTTGTTGTTTTGTTCCTAATAATGGAGATGAGATAGGTCAGCAGGTAAAGAGGTGTCAGCTGCCAAGCTTGATGATCTGAATTCAATCCCTGGGACCTACACAGGAAGTTGTCCTTTGACCTTCACATTCCATGGGCACATACATGCCCACATCCATACACATGATAGATGATAGACAGACAGATGATAGATAGATAGATAGATAGATAGATAGATAGATAGATAGATAGATAGATAGATAGATGGATAGATAGATAGACAGATAGACAGATAATTAAAATAAGATTAAGCAGAGTTCCTCTGGTTTCCTTTCTCACAGGTGACCCCTCTATATGTAGCCCTCTTCCCTTCCCTGTCTGCTTTACCGTCACTCACCGCTGCCGCAGCCAGGCCAATCCCTGCCACAGACACAGATGGACCCACCCAACCCTACACTTGCAGCCTCCAGCAACAGTAATGACACTTGAATAAACCTCTTTTCTTCATAAAGCACTCAGCTTAGAGTATTCAGAACATGGAGTAACCCCCGGGACAAAGGACCTTGGTACAGTTAGGTTAAAATCTTGAGACAGGAAATTGTCCAGAACCATCTAAGTGAGCTGTATGTGACCACAGCGTCTAAAAAGAAGGAGGCAGAAAGGGGCAGAGTGTAAAGACGTTGCACCCCACAGGAGCATGGTGGGTGGGAGGGCCTGAAGATACTGAACAGCAGCTCACTGCCAAGGAGTGCAGCCCAACTCCAGAATCAGGAAGGTATACTTGTCCTTTAGAAGCTCCACAGGAATGTAGCCATGCACACCCGTGCGCGCACGCGCGCGCGCACACACACACACACACACACACACACACACACACACACCTGATTTTTTTTTTTTGCCCTTGCTCTACCTGCAGTGCCTGGAACAGTCAATACACTGAGTAGAAACATGGTCAAGATTGTTAGATCTCTCTAGAATTGGAACGGGCTGCCTCGGGGAAGCACAGGCTGAGCAGCCCTCACTGACATTGACAATCCGGACATAGACAGCACTGTCAGAGATGGTCTGCAGGCCACTCTCAACAAGAATAAACAGAGCCCCTGCCATAGTCACACCACTTAATGATACCATCAAAACCCCCAAAACTGTGGCAACCTACACAAACACCGTCATCTTTCCCAAGAGGAGATCCTCAGCAGATTAACAAAGCGCTCTCCAAAAGGGCTAACCTGGGACCCGGGGAAGTAAATCAGATGGTGAAGCGCTTGCCATACAAGCAAGAGGCCCTTAGTTGAATCCCAGCACTGTCCCACTGTCCCATGTGCAAAGGACAGTTACAGTGGTGTGCACTCGTGACCCCAGGGGTCGGGGGGGGGGGGGCAGAGATAATAAGTCCCCAAGGCTCACTGGCCAGCTAACCCAGCCTGACTGGTGAGCAATCCCTGGTCCCAGTGAAAGACTAACTCAGAACACAAAGTGAATGGTTCCTGGGGAATGATGCCTGAGATTACCCACTGGCCGGCCTCCACATGCACATGAACATGAACACATGCATGTACACACATATGCATGCATGTGAGCGTGTGTACTAGCCTGGGCTCATTGATGAGGCAACATCCCAGATGGTGATGATTTAATATTATGTGTGCTTAATTTGCCTCTTTGGGTTAAGTAACCTAAAGAAGAGTCACCCTGCCTACCCTTGCTCTGCCTCCTCTGTGCAAGCAAAACATGTGCCTTGCTGGGCCAGTCAAGACATTGTCACACGTTGTCAAAGCTGCCTCTGTCCTCCCTGTGTGCAGCCAGCCTCCATGACTACTTACTTAGCTTTCCTTGTGTGGGGAGCAAGGAGGAGGCTGGACCAGAGAGCCACTGTCCTCCAAGACAACGGGGAGGTCACTACTTAGAGAGCTGAGGACAGTCCACGTGAGTGACAGGGAAGAAGGGCCGCTGACCTGGTGTGTATGCTTCAGGACCACAGAGACGCTGAGGTGGTGGTCCCAGACCACGGAGAGGGCTTGACCCAGCAGCAGGATGACGTACCGGCCAGACTCCACCATCTCAAAGTGAGACTCATCTTTCAGGGGCTTCCGCACGTTCACCTGAAGAAGGAAGGAACCAGAACATGAGGTGAAGCAGGTCAGAGGCCAGGGCTCCCTCTCTCCACACAGTTTGTCTGTCTGTCTTGCCCATCCACACCAGAGCTGGCCCTCGACCTCACCAGCCACTTTCTATCAGAACTCCCTGCTGTGGGATGGTCTGTATGTCAAATTACTCTGATTAGTCAATAAATAAAACACTAATTGGCCAGTGGCTAGGCAGGAAGTATAGGCGGGACTAACAGAGAGGAGAAAAGAAAGAACAGGAATGTGGAAGGAGTCACTGCCAGCTGCCGCCATGACCAGCAGCATGTGAAGACGCCGGTAAGCCACGAGCCACATGGCAAGGTATAGATTTATGGAAATGGATTAACTTAAGCTATAAGAACAGTTGGCAAGAAGCCTGCCACGGCCATACAGTTTGTAAGCAATATAAGTCTCTGTGTTTACTTGGTTGGGTCTGAGCGGCTGTGGGACTGGCGGGTGACAGATTTGTCCTGAGGAAAAAGGCAGGAAAACTCTAGCTACCATTCCCTGAGGCCAGCACTACACCGGGGCTTTTCTGCTGCGTCCGTCTGACCCACCGCTCTCCCATGATGACAAGATGGCAGGGCACAATGAAACAGACCTCCTAAGAAGGGAGGGCGTTCTGACCCTTGGTCATCAACTCCACCAGCCCCTGGCTTGCTTTTTAACGTGGCCCTGATTTTAGCCACCTCTAGTTACATGGGTAAAAAATCTACCCATCTGTAACAGTGAGCCCCCAATGCACTTCTCTTGTATCCTACGGCCTCTGTCCTCTAGAGTGACTGCCATCAGGAGTCAAGACTGCAGGACAAGGACTGTGAATTTCCATGCGCCAGGCAAGAGCTTCTAGAAGTCTGGCCTGAACTCTTCGCCCTGCCAGAGGCATCACCACTGACCGACCCTCAAAGCCAACCACAGAGCACTCGGCTGGCTGACGGTCGGGTTCATAAAGCAGAGGCTGAGACCAAGAACCTGTCACTCTTCACAGACCTCCTGAGGAGCATGCCTCACGTGGAGCTCGTCATGTCTGCAGATCCTCCCCCTCGTAGATCTGCCATCTCCTGTGCAGGCTCACCGCTATCATCTGTCCTGGATAGAAGTGAACTCTGAAGTAGAGCTGACACTCCTGGCTCCTAGTCAGCACACTTGCTGGACAGCTTTTCTTGCCTCTCTATAGAAAATGCACTTCCAGTCCCCAGCTGTCAAGGGTGGGTGTTAACAAAACACCAGGGAGCAGGCCGAGGCCACGGGAGCAAATGAACCCAGTCTTGGGAGTCTGCAGTGCGGTACATATCCAAACCAGCTGAATCAGATCTGTGACCCAGGAACAACCAGTCACTCCAAACATAGATTCCGGGGCTCCATCCCGATCTACTGAGGCATGGCTTCGAGGCGGAGCCTGGAGAGCTACACTTAACCACTTCTCAGGTTGACACGATCCAGAGGCTGCATCTGCTGCTTCTGTTTCTCTTTTCAGCTTGTCAAAAATATCAAACTGAAGAGCTGGGGGTGTGGCTCAGTAGGAGAGTGCTTAATCAGCATGCCCAGGCCCTGGGATCCATCCCCGGCATGACATGAACTTAAGAAAATCCTTAATACACAAAGTAACTAAAAAGCACCCCATAATGTTCCTTCAATAGATACACATGCAGGAGCCCCCACAGATCATTTGTTTCGCTTACTGTAGTTTCAATTGATTACAAAAGTACTGAATGGAAAATTCCAGAATAGTGATTAAGTTTCCAAATAACTTCCATCACAACATATTATCGTCATTGTTCTACTTTATTATTAGTCAACATTAATACCTTATTCTCTCTACTTAATAATCAAACATTATCATCTGTGCTAGAGTTTTATGTCAACTTGACACAAGCTAAGGTCATCAGAGAGGAGGGAACCTCAGTTGAGAAAATGCCTCCATAAGATTCAGCTATAAGGTATTTTCTTAATTGGAGATTAGTCAGGGAAGGGCCCAGCCCATTGTGTGTGGTGCCATCCCTAGTTGGTGGTCCTGGGATCTCTAAGAAAGCAGGCTGAGCAAGCCATGAAAAGCAAGCCAGTGAGCAGCACCCTTCCATGGCCTCTGCATCAGCTCCTGCCTCCAGGATCCTGTCCTGCTTAAGCTCCTGTCCTGACTTCCTTTGATAATGAACAGTGATATAGAAGTATAAGCCAAATAAACCCTTTCCTCCCCAACTTCTCTTTTGGTCATGGTGTTTCATCACAGCAATAGAAACCCTAACTAAGACATCACCAATATACATAATAGAACATACTGGGTTCTGTACTGTCTGTGACTTCAGGCATCCACCAGGGGTTTCGTCCCTCTGTGGCTAAGAAGGACCACTGTTCACAGAAGGGAAACTCCTCCTGCCTGCCATGATCCGCCCACCTCCCCCAGTCAGCACTGCCTCCTATTCATAAGCAAAGGTCATTGTGCATCCTCTCCCACACACATACCCACACCTGAACCACAACTGGCTCACACTAGCTGTATTGGCCTGCCAATTGCTCTGCTCACAGGATAACAATCCAGGACCAGCTGACACTGCTGGACCTCATTCTCCACAGTGGCTGCACATTCTACCCACACAGCTCTAAATGATTACCTGGTAAACACTCCTAATAACCAGAGGGACAAGAAAGGGACATACGGGAAAGGGGAGAAGCTGGCACTCACCTCTCCATCAAACAGCTCAATCTCCCCTCCTTCCACCAGGATGGTGACCCGCTTCTTACACTTCACTGAAGGATAACTGCATCCTTCATTTCCCACCAGGATCCGGAAGGTCCCCGGGTTCCCGCCACAGTAATCCTGGGGAAAGAAGGCACCGGGAAAGAGAGATTATCCCTTTCTCCCAGAAGATGACATCGTGATCTCTGGGGTCTTTGAACACGTCGTAGAATATCGTCAGATGTGCTGTGCATGTGGGGGAAAGGAGGAGGTATCTACAGGTGAACTCTCTCAGGTATCCATCCTCAGCCCTCACAGGTGAGCCTGATACCCATGGTCAGTGCGGTGACATGGTAATAAATGCAAAGTGGAACAGGGGAACTAGAGGAGTCAGCATGTATGTCCACATGCAAATACATATAGAAGCATACACCTACCCATATAAATACACATATATACACACATGCATATACAAACACAAACATGTGCACATATTCATATACTCTTCCACATGTACATACATACTCACAAATACACCTATACATGTATACACATATATACATGTACCTGCACAAGCATACAACAATACACATGCATAAACACATATATATCATAAGTAAACATGCATACACAGGTACATACCTGTATACATATATATGTATGTACTTATAAAATGTGTACCTGTTCATGTCTATCCATATACATACATATACATGCATACATACATGTACTCACACAAAGAAATACAGAAAACACAGCTGGGCTGATTGTAAGGGGAGCATTAGTCCACTTCCTGGCTCTGTTGGGGGAACATGGTTCCTGGTCACACAGGTTAGAAGCAGAACAAGGCTGCAGATGTGGGCTTGTTCTTGTCACCAGCTGGCTTTCTGAAGGACAAGGCCTAATGATGCCCCCACAGGGTGGGCCCCAGGAGAGGGAAGAGGATCAAAACAAGCACATGGTCTGGAAGGGAGTTCCTGAAAACAGGATCACTTGCTCCAGAAGGTCTGCCAGCCAGGGGATGCTAGCGAGTGGCTAGTGCCTCAGCTAAACCCGATGCTCTGGAAGCTGATAGACGCGTTGACCCTTGAAGCTAGTGCTGCCCCGTCTTTTGATGCTAAGACAGGGAGCCTGTGGGGAAGCTCTAGGGGGACACCCAGGCCAGAGGCATCAGAAAAGCCATTCCAAGGTGTGCACACACTGTCTCCCCAAAGCACTACCGCCCTGGGCGAGCTGGGGTGTGTGAGGCCAGCTTGGCTGGTGCCCCAGGGGTCCTACCCTCTCCTAGCATGCTCTGCACATGGTAACCCTGGTTACCAATAATGCCTGACATGTCCTGCACATGGTAACCCTGGTTACCAATAATGCCTGGCATGTCCTGCACATGGTAACCCTGGTTACCAGTAATGCCTGACATGCTCTACACATGGTAACCCTGGTTATCAGTAATACCTGACACAGAGACCCTGCAGCTCCCTCTCTGGCTTTGAACCTTCAGATTACTCTAAGCAGCCCCCTCCCCCAGAAACTGCATGAGTTCAATGTCTCACAGAGCACACAGTACTCAGCTCTGAGGAAAGCACTTGTCCTCCTTCATGGATCATCTGGTGTCATCCAGCAAAAACCTCGAAAAGTGAGGATAGGGAGGTACAGGGGCTGGCAGGGACTCCCCACCTAGGATGTCCTATGTTCTCCCTGCTGGGCTGAGGGGCACCTGTGACCCCAGCCTCCGGTGACCCCAGCTTCCCCTCCTCACCACGTGAGACTGACCAGCTTAGAGGTAAAAAAAGGGTGGCAAGTTCCAGTAGGATCACAGGTCAGACTGCAAACTCTAGGGATCATTCAGGCAATCCCTCTGCCCAGGGACACTTCATAGCAATAGGCTATCAGGAGGGTGAAATCCAGCCAGGATCAGCTCCCCGTGTATCCTGGTTTGGGTGTCCACCAAAGTGAAGAGCCATCTTTCTCTGATCTATATCAGTGCTAAAATGACCTAAGGGTGGCCGTACCCCACACCAAACCAGTTCAGAAAATTAAATTCTGTTCTTAAACTTCCTATACCTTCAGGCACTGGCACGACCACATCTGGATGGAATGGCAGAAGTCACAAAGCCAGCGCAGCTGCTTGACAAAGATCGAGCAGAGCTGAGCCCCATGATGGCTGCCATGCCACCCTTGGTTCTCATCGCCACCTGTTGCATACTTGGGGCACTTTTAATATTTGCACAATTTGGGGATATTGGATTGATGGAAAATTCCTTATGAATCATTTATGCCTTCTCTCAGGAATGCTGTTCTAAGCTCACCCAGGAAAGTCCTGAACATGCTATTCCCCCACACACTTTGAGGGAGATATCCTTATCTACTTGAAGGTCTTCCTTACGCCTTGGAGGTTGTGACACATAAAGAAGCCAGAGGTTTCTTCATGAGGCTATGAGACATTTTTGAAACGTCTGTCCCTGTACGTACACAGGAACAAAATATTCAAAACAAAGTAAACTCAAAAAGCTCAACAAGATTCGGTGGGCTAGAGGAGTTGTCCGCAGTTCAGATTACAAGCCTCTTCCCACTGTACACTCAGACAATTACGTGACATACAACTCTGCCCCACAGAGACATTGATGAACAAAGTATGGAGTAGAAAGATGATAAAAGTATGAGGTGTCAGGACCTCCCTCTATTAGAAGTTAGCTCATGTAGAGCCACTATAATGTCATATGACCAAGGAACAATAGAATGCCAGGATTAGACATATAGACAAATTCTATAAGGATATAAATGTGAACATTGATTGTATTATGTCAGGATTTGAATTATAACTGCAGCAGCTTTTGCCTGAGGATTTTTCCTGGGCACTCTGACCACTAAGAGTTAATAATACACTGCTTGGGACATGGCAAAATGCCCAGGGTGGTTGAAGACCTTGTTTTGGTCTAGTGTCCTTGAAGTAACCAAAGCTACCAGCTTGAGAACAGGCTGTCATATGCCTCTAGGTTCTCAAAAATTGGGTTATGAGGTTAAGGAGTAAGAATAATAACTCTGTTTATTAATGATGTCAAAACTTGAGGGAAAATGATTGGAAATGATAATTCTGTTCTCTCATAGTTTATTAATGATGACTAAAAGATGAGCAAAGGGAAGTGAAACACATGTCCAAAAACAAAAGTGATATGATCTATGTTTTGGAACATCATGAATGTATCCTTGCTAACTAAATCTGTATAAATAAAGAAACACTCTGGCTGCCAGTCAGTCAGGCTGCAAGATTCTCCCGACCACCATGGCCTGGCTCACTTCCTTCCCCAGCCAACTCCTTACAACCCTCTACAGGATCCATCCACCACTGGGGATGGCTCCCGGCAAGGCACCCTTGAGGGGGGGTTAGAAAATTACTCTGACAAAACCAAACATTCTTTCCATAAGCAGAATCTGACCCAGAAACTCCCAGACCGCAGCCAGCATGTCCTGCTCTGTTAGAGATGGATGGTACCCCCTCTCTGTCTCACCTGGACCAGAACATACTGGCATTCCCCAGGGAACAGGTACTTGAGTCCGTCGAAGGTGATGTAGTGGGCCATGCCAATGGCAGAGCAGGTGGCATCGCACACGTGGTTCGTGCAGTTCCACCTCCGGTCCCGGCAGACACTAGGAGAAGCAATCAAGCGTGACTGGTTTGCACCTTGGGTGCCAGGGCCTCAGCTGGGTCTTAGGGAACAAGGAGGCTGCGGGAGACCAGAAGACACCAGGCAGTCACCGAGGAAGCCTCGAGAAGCGGAGCATTTGCAGCCTGTGGAAGGAGCATATGGGCCTCAGAGGCCCAGCGCGGGGTCCGCAGGAGAAAGGGAGGTCACGCTGCTCTCTAGTTTCGAGGAGGAAAGAGAGGTACGGCGTAACGTGGGTGCCCAGGGTGAGCCAGGAAGCAGAAGAGAAGGTGGGGGCTCTCCAAGCCATCTGCCGTGGGCTCACTAAAGCGTGGCCTCACCCTAAACATTACAGAGTGCCCGAGACTGGCCATAGGGCCACCGTATCACAGACAGACCGACAGAGATCTCAGCAGGGACATTCTGAGACTGGAAAATAGAACGGGTGGGCGAGTCTGCCAGGAGCGGTTTCGTGTGTGTGGTTATATGTTTATCTCTATACCAATTTGCCGGCCACATGTCCTACCCCTCGCTGCCCTTAACCAGAGCTGATCTCGGGAAGGCCACTCATGCGTCAGAGGTGGTGAGCTCAGACCTCAGGCGCTCATCCCCTCCCCCACCTCCATCCACAGGGGCCCCTGAGATTGTCTATAGCCCAGAGTGAAAGGTGGGGTGAGTGTAAGGGAGCCTGTGCAGGACAGCCAAAGGAGGCAGAAGGAACAACCACGGCCTCCTCACTCTCAGAACACTCGCGTGCAGTGCAGGGCCTGTGGGAAGAGATGGGCCTTGAGATTCAGCCTCAAGAACAAAATATATCATTTGCACGATGGAACACCTGGAGATCGTCACGTTAAGTGAATTAAGCCAGACTCAGAAAGACAGTTATCATGTTTTCTCTCATATGCAGGGTCTAGATTTATTTAAAAGATACAAAAGAAGAAGGGGGCTATGTGGGGGAGGGGAGGGGACAGTAGGAGCAGAGAGAGGGACAAGAGAAGGTGATCCAGGAGAGTATATAAGCAAAGCGCATTATATGCATGTGTGTAAATGTCAAAATGAAACCATTACCTTGTACAAGTAATAAAAATAAATTTTAAAAAAGAAGGAAGAAAGAGGGAGGGTTGAGGGGACCTTTTCAACAACCCTCCCCACAGCCTGGTCACTGTGAGCCTCTGTGGAAGAAAACTCTCCGAGAACAGATTGCCTATCTGTAGGAAACAGGTGCATGGCTGAGGCCGTGATGGAAAGGTGCATTTCACAGATGGGGAAACAGAGGCGGAGCAAGGAAAAGAGCAGGAAGGTTCCCCAGGGTGTGAGGACGAGTGCCAAAGTCCTGTGTCCCACACACCCTCATGCCACCTTGATGGCTGGTCCCCACGGCGTACCCAGAGCCTCACCAGGTGTTGCAGCCGATCTTCACTGTATCTCCTGGGGCATACTCTTGGCCCTGGTGGAAGCAGGGGCACCGCTCCAAGGCCACACACTTGTTTTCATGCCGGACCTACGGGTAAAGAACTCCCGTGATTCGTGTCTCCAGGGCCACAGGAACTGATACCGATCACTGCTGACGAAGCATTGTGGAGCTCAAGCCTGCCAGGAGCCCAGCATGAAGAGAAGGAGTGAGGCAGAGCAACCCCTGCAGCCTGCTAGCCAGGGCAGGGGTCAATAGCCAGGGCAGGGGTCAACACCAGGCTGGCGCTGGCAGACACTGGCGCCTTCTACACCGTGTCTCCCTGTCAATCAAAGACACAACTGCTTCTGACCTCCTAGGTGACATAACCTGGGGCACGTTTGCAGAGACTAGAAACCCATGTCAGAAGTCCTGGGAGTGCATATCCCAGACCCAGCCATGACACACAAAGGATGTCTCCAGAGGACATGGGAGTCACGGATGGAGACTAAAGAAGTGTTTACCAATGAACTCAAAGAGAAAAAAATAAATAAAGTCAAGTATTCAGAGGCAGGCAAATGATGCCGTTCTTAAGCGATCCCTGGGAGCTGGTTTGCTGTGGTGTGGGAGAGGGTCCTTCACAGGACTCTTTAATGAGGTGAGCAATGCCTATCTAAGCCGTTAGTTTTTAAAATGGGGAGGAAAACTCTAGACATATGAAGTCCCGATTTCACGTGTATGTAATACAGACTTTGTTGTTAACCAGAGCTGGAAGGAAGTTGGGAAGTTGCCTCTAGGTAGTGAGCTGTGAGATAAATTTTTCCTTTTAGTTTTATTTTTTTTCTACAATGTTTTTTGATGAGTAGATGTTATATTTATAATTTTAAAAAATAGATCTCATGTTTGATGAGAATTAATAAGCATTTAGTACCCTGGAGGAGAGGCTGAAGACAGGGCAGAGGAGACATATCAAAGTCTGGCTAAAAGCATGTCCAAGACATACGTATCAAGTGATCCTCCTCCCAAGGTCACCTCTTCCAGCCCCGATGCATTGACATGCTATCTACAGAGGTAGATAGCTGTCTCTCTCTCCCTCCTCACCCCCTCGGGAAGTGACTCCAGAGCATGCTGCACTTCTTGGGTCGTCTACAGACAAGTAGGTGGAGAAAGAAACCAGACCTGCTGACTCGGTGAGCTGAAGAAGTACCGCCAAGCCCACCCTGACCCCACCACCATGATCCACTACCACCTCAACCAAGAAGCAGCCTTGGATACCTGCCCTGGGCGGACCTCCCCTGGGATGCGATACAATGTACTTTGATCATACCTTCTCCCCCGTCACCCTCTCTTGTCCCTTGGGACCACCTAGGTGAAGGCCCCCAGCTGCTGGGCTCCAAAACTACCTAGCTAGCAGGGAGAGGTACTTGGTCTAGATGATTCTCACTCCAGTGATCTGGTGAACTTCCCCTGCAAGCTTGAGTTCCTAGATCTTCACATTAAACTAAGTCCTGGGAATATGTGTATGCAAAGGATTTCCACATCAGAATCGTAGGTTAAAATTGTGTGTGCACACATATGTGTACCAAGAGATAGAAAGAATACTATTCTCTTAGCCGGGCGGTGGTGGCGCACGCCTTTAATCCCAGCACTCGGGAGGCAGAGCCAGGTGGATCTCTGTGAGTTCGAGGCCAGCCTGGACTACCAAGTGAGTCCCAGGAAAGACGCAAAGCTACACAGAGAAACCCTGTCTCAAAAAAACCAAAAAAAAAAAAAAAAAAGAATACTATTCTCCACTTAGCACCATATCTGTCAGCCTCAGGAGGTGTCCCCAAGTCCCATGCATGTCCTCTAAATGATGGGGCATTATCGGTCCAAAGACCTAGGAATATCCCAGCCCACTGTGTCCTTGGTAGTGCTTAAGCCTGGGACCACAGTTCTTAGAATACAAGGAGCTTAGGAGACCAGCAGAGAAGGCAGCGGGTTGGTAGGAACAAGGAGGGTGGTGCAAACGTCTCTTCAGAGCCTTCCAAGGTTCACAGTAAAGGTTCGTGCCCACAGCCTCCAAACTTTGTCAGGTTAAATTTCAGTCTGAAGTCTGCCACCTAGTGGCTACCATAAGAATGGCTGACCCATGCTTACTCCTACAGTTAGTGGAGATGGGTAGCAAGCTTTTTTTTTTTTTTTGGTTTTTCGAGACAGGGTTTCTCTGTGTAGCTTTGCGCCTTTTCTGGGACTCACTTGGTAGCCCAGGCTGGCCTCGAACTCACAGAGATCCACCTGGCTCTGCCTCCCGAGTGCTGGGATTAAAGGCGTGCGCCACCACCGCCCGGCTGTAGCAAGCTTTTGTGGGAAGGGAATCATAGAGCCCTGCTCACATGGTGTCTCACCTCTGCAGGACATGCTCTGCACAGCACTTGCAAGTAGGCTTGAGGAGGGATTCCCAGGCCTCCTTGTGTGCATCCTGGCTGTGCTCACCTCTCAGGCCAGAATCTTTCTGCTCCCACTTCATCTAGGTGGGTCCATGTGCCCAGCCCTCCTCCAGTGTACATAACACTCAAATCCCAGCTCTGTGATAAGACAGCGCCACCACCACTGTGCTAGCGAACCCTCCTCCTCTGACTTCTCACTGGCCATGCACACTCTCCTCTCTGCCCTGGCTTGTGTTAGTAAAACCACGTCACTAACTGGCAGGCTGCAGCATCAAGATCGGGGCTCAGTGTTCCATAGGATGGAGTCGGTGAGGAGGCAAACCATGACCAGAAAGGAGAGGAGGGGGGTTTCCAGGCACTGTGTGGAAACTTCCTGACTGGAGAGAGATGATATATAAGAGCCTGGTCAAACTCACCCTGAGAACCCCAAAGCCTTAAAGAAACCCTGGCAACTGAGACCCACAAAGACAAAGGAGGAATCCAGGGAATGGGGAGGGGGACTGGCCAGGAAGTGGGCAAGCCAGGTAAACAGCCCATAACTGAGCTGTGCAGCAAGTCATGGCTTGACATGAAGGCATCCGTCTCTGTCCAGCATGTCCTTTGAGAATTCTACAGTGGTACTGAGATAAGATTTATGAAACCTGTAGAAGACTTCAGAAAGTGTGGCAGGAATTACCACCCCCACCCCCAACAGGTTATCAACTTGCGATTGTTCAATAAGCATTGTCCAAGCTGAGAACATCGTCCTCAGTCAGTTCCAAGAACAATCATGAGGCAGGGGAAAAAAAAATTGCTTTGCCACCCTTCTCTGGAAATCCCCCCTTACTCATCACCATAGGTGACACCACACAGACCAGTCTCCCAAATGTTGCCTTCACCCATCCCCCATGACTCTGCTCGATCAGGATTCACAGCTGAGTGTAGCTGGAGTCAAACACATGATGGTCAGGAGGAAGGCAATCTGATCAGATAACTCACACTAACACGTAAATGACTCTTCCTATCATGCCTTAGGCTTTGTTATAAGGTCTGGCTCATGGACCAAAATGAGCATATGCCCATCATATGTCAGTGAGCCTGGTTGGGTGACAAGCTGTGAACAGAGGAAGTATTTTCTGACAGAGATGGGTTTTCTTGGATCTTATAAACATTTACAACCTGATACAGCACTCACCTAACATGCACAAGGGCCCATAAAAACTCTGGTGCCCCCCAAAAATGAAGCTCACTCTAGATGGGACCTGTATGTTGGATCTAGTTTTAAAAAGAACTATCTATGTCTTTCAGTCCATCCAAGGACCAGGAGCGTGAGCATCCTTCACAGCATCAGGATGTTCACTAGTACCCGCGGACCGGGGTACCAGTCTGAAAGGTGTAGCTGCCAGGTTTCAAAGGATAAATCACCATCTCTCAGACAACATGCTACGCTTTCCTCAGAGGCCTAAATATCTGCAAGCCGGTGTCCCTGCCTGAGGCTTGGGGGACCAGGGGGGTTGAAGGGTCCTGGTTCTGCCCTAGGCTCTTACCAAGAGCCACAGCTGTGGCTGGAGTGGAGAGCAGGGCCATGGGTTGTGCTCTGCTGCTGACTAGTGGCAACATTTGGTAATATCCTACCGTAAAGAAGTGGCTGCACCAGGCAAAAAGTTCAGGAGCATTTTCCAACTAAACTAAAGGGCTAAGTCTGGGCTACCTTGTAAGTTCCAGGCCAGCCTGCACGACAGAATGAAGCCTGTCTTAAAAATTCAAAACAATCAATAAAAGACTTGGGAAGCCCTGACCACCATCCATGTTTTTATCTCCATGAACTGACTATGACACCACCTACAAAGGACAGTGAGCATCGGTCATCTCTAACCTTCCCTCCAAATCCTTCTAGCCCAGTTTTACAGGTCAGGAAATGAAGGTCCCTGTAAGGAGACCCTGGGAGCGGCTGCAGGGGCTGACGGTCTGCTGCGGCCTGTGGGTACAGCAGAAGGCTTTGCTCTGAGCAGGGGCCAGGCCCGGGACGCTGGCAAAGAGAAGGCCTCCCTCCTTGCCTCCCACATCTTCAAACGAGTGTTTCAAGGCTTAGAGGGGACATGGACATTTCCTTAAAGTAGGAAACGTGGTTTTTAGATGAAGACAATGACCACTCAGAGAGAGGCCAGGGCCAGAGATGACCTGGGACAAGGAGAACGCAGAAACAGACTGCAATGTCATGTCTGTCACATGTGATGAAAACTGGCTGGAGACTGTACTTTGTGGGCTTTTTTTTTTCCATGTTTGTTTGGGAAGTTGTTTGGTTTTTGTTGTTGGAATGCTTGGAGATGAACCCAGGGCTTTGCTTGCACTGACTCGTATCCTGTGATGGTTGAATGAGAAAAGCCCCCATAGGTTCATCATTTTAATGCCTAGTCCCCAGTTGGTGGGGCTATTTGGGAGAATTAGGAGGTGTGGCCTTGTTGGAGGAGGGATGTCACTGGGGGTGGGCTCTGAGGTCTCAAAAGCCCACGCCATTCTTAGCTAGCTACCTGCAGATAAGGATGTGAGCTCTCAGTTACTGCTCCAGCACCACGCCTGCTCGCCTGCTGCTATGCCCCCCACGATGGTCACGGACTCAAGCTCCGGAATTGTAACCCCAAATAAACTCTTTCTTCAACAAGTTGTCTTGGCCATGGTGTCTTATATCACAGCAACAGAACAGGAACTAAGACACACTCCCAACACCTATCACTGCTTCTCTGCTGTCTTGTCGTTCAGATAATCCATTTTCACTGTTTTCATGAAAGCATTAATCCACAGCAGACTGGAAATGGAAGAAAACAGATCTTCCACCATCCCTCGAGTAGCCGAGATGAGGAGCTAACCCATGCGGTTTCTGAGACCAAGCCTCAGTTATATACAAACACCACACTCACGGCTCTTACGACAATTCTGTGAATTTTCTAGCTTTTTTTGAGACAGGATCTCTAAACCAGTTTGGCTTTCAACTCCACAAGTACCCAAGGATGACTCTGAACTCCTGACTCTATTGTCTACCACAGGCATGTACCACCCCCACCCACTTCATGCTGGGGATTGAACCCATGGCCTCTTGCATGCTAGAAAAGCACTCTCCTAACTGTTCCATCCACAACCCCCCATCTTGTTATTTAAAAGTGTTTTTGCATGTATCTCCCTTGCGCCCACAGCCGTCCAAGTGAGGAAGGCAGCTGAGGACATTACAGAGGAGGCCTCTGGGATTCAGATAAAGACTGAACGACTACACAAGAGTGTGGGGTCAGAGGGTGACGGAGGTGCTAGCTGGGGTCTCTTTCTGTTCTCAGCAGATCTGTCTCCATCAGAAAGTGACTTGCCGCCCCCTTGCAAGTCTTCGGAACGCAGAATCCTGGGCCCATTGCTCAAACCCTTGGTACCATGCCATAGGCCCCCCCCCTCATCCCACAGAGCACAGGGAAACAGCCCTGGTATGAGGTCTACACCATCAGAAGCACCCAGGCAAGATGTTCCCAGCTCCCTTTCCTTTGTGCTGTGGCCAGGAACACATGGCAGGTGCTGCAGCCAGCTCACTGTGCACACTTCATAAATTACACGGCTTTCTCTGCTCTGCCAAATCTGGCCCCGGCTATCGGCACATCAGGCAGCATTGTAATGAAGCAGTTGTGAAAATAACCTAACCTCTATGGACAGAAGCTTTTGCAAGGGGCCTCAGTTACAAGCATTTCTAAGAATGTGTCGCAGGAGTTTCTGGATGAGAATGGAGTGCCTGGCAAAATGTCTGCATCCTAGATCTGAGGTCACGCTCCCCACCCAGGATTGGGGGTCTAATGTAATTGTTGTAGTTATTAATATTTAATACTACCTGGATGCTTCCCTATGCACTCGAGTGCGAGTGAACACACACACACACACACACACACACACACGCACGCACGCACGCACGCACGCACGCACGCACGCACGCACGCACTTTGTTTGAAGAAGTCTTGACCCAACTTGACATGATGGAGTGTCCCTGTAGTTCTAGCAACTCAGGAGGCTGAGGCAGAAGGGTTGCTTAAGCTCAGTAGTTCAAGGCCAGCCTGGGCAACAAAATGAGGCATTATCTCAAATATTTTTTTAATTTAACATAAAGATAAATGAAACAGTTCCTGATGCTGCTATAATCTCAAAGTCCCTTTTCTTGCCTGCAGTTTCTCTCAGATCAAGATTTTCCCTCCAAAAACACCATGAGGACAATGGTACCTGTAAAGCCACAAGACACTCATAGTGAGACCTTATCTCTGGGGCTCTTACTCCCTGCCTATTGCTCAGACCTGAGGCTGAGTTCCCTCCTCTTGTAGCCCACTCACTGGTCATCCTTCTCTTAAGGTGTGAGCCACACTGTCCAGTGTAAGGGCCAGTCTCCAAGATGGTTCCAGAAGCCTCAGGGGAGAAGGCAGCAGGGAACACCTTCGAGAGAAGTACTAGAGCTCTCCATTTGGGAGAGGGGGCTAGAAAGGGAGTAGAGAACAGGCCCTGTGTCCTGCACTCACCTCAGTGCCCAGCCTTCCTGAGGACACGGAATACGTTCTGGTTTCCATGACAGAAGACCCACAGCTCTGTCAGGCAGTGTCCTAGGCATCATCCATGCATACTCAAGCCACCCCACCCACTTCCATGCTGGCCTTCTCAGCTCTGTCTCAATCCCTCACTACATATTTCGTGTATGGGAAAGGGAAGTCAGAGCAGCATAGAGACAGGATGCATTTAAAAAAGAAAAGTCCAGAAACTGCATTCTTCAAGGTGATGATAATAATATATGCATGATATATTCAATATAAAACTGACCTAATAGTAGCAGGAAGGAGGTTGGAAGGCTTGGGCATGCTCCAGCCATTGCCACCATTCTAGAAGACACACAGAGGAGCCAGGTGGCCACAAACAAGCATTAGACCTTGTGTGTCCTTCAGGGACATTTGCAGCCCCAGAACCAGAATCATGGGACACACAGGGCTAGCCAAGACCTCACAAGTCATTTTATGGAGCCAGAAAACAAAGCTTGAGTGTAGGGAAGCCACAGTTTGCTTGTGATGTGGCAAGGACAGTTTCTTGATTGTGTTTTTATTGTCAACTTGACACAATCTCAAGTCACCTAGGAAGAGGAAACAATCAGACTGACAACTGGGCATATCTGGAAGGCATCATCTTGGTTGATAACTGATGTCGGAGGGCCCAGCCCACTGTGGGTGATACCATCATAGGCAGGAGGGTCTGAGTTACACACAAAATTAGCTAAGCCTGAGCCAAAGGGGGGGGGCAGGGAGTAGAGTTCCTCTGCTGTTTCTGCCCGAGTTCCCGCCCTGACTCCCCTCTGACCTTAAACGGGGAGGTTAAATAAACCTTTTCCTCCCAAAGTTGCTTTTGGTCATGGTGTTTATCACAGCGACAGAAAGCCAACTAGAACAGACTTAAAGAGGAAGTTACCGACAAGTATATGTAAATCATACACAGCTATGTGTGGGTCCTTCCGCCCCTGCAGTATGGATGGAATGTTACCTTTGGGGAAATTCTAGTAGAAGTGCCTGTTTAGACCCTAAGCATTTTCTATAAATAGTTTCCTTGCTTCCTAGGGCAGTTCTGTGAGCCCCGATCTTCTCTGTATGTGTCCATCAGGATCAACCCCAGATATTCTACTCCCAAATCTCTCCCTGGATTTGGTGGTTGAATCTGCCCTCATCCCCATCCCTGCTTCTTCCTCTCTCTGGCTCCACAGCCTCCTCATTCACCTCTGCCTGCAAGGAAATGGATGGGAAGGTGCTCCTTCACCATGCAGAGGCTCACCATGCCCGGGGGACAGAGGCAGCCAGACACACAGCCCGGGCTCATGCACTCCAGGTCATAATTCTGGCAAGTCTTGGCACACTCCAGCCCTTGAGCCCGGGGGTTGTCAGCAGGACACACCAGCTTGACCATGGGTGGCCGACAGGACAGACTCCTTTTGCCTTGAGAAAGGAAAAAAAGTTGTGAGACAAGCCGTGGCAGACCACCCTTCTGTCCTGTCCTTAGCTCACAGGTACCATCACTCACTTGAAAGACTCAGAGCTGCCCGCCCTCCAAGACCTGACACAGCCCAGCCTACAGTGCACTCTAGCACTGAGCCAGGGTCTCCACGGGAGACCAGGGCTGCAACCTTATCCATCTCGATGCTTTGAGCCAAGCTGGTGTCGGCTCTACCGACCCCAGACGTCACCTGACGGCTTTCGTCTCACATCCCTCTTGACTCTGCTCTCCCAGTTTGCACTGAACCAAGATGCATTGTGGAACTTCCAGACTCAGGCTGGAGAAGACATGGATGGAGCGTGGTGGTACCCAACAGGAACACTTAGGAAATAGTTACAACTCTTGGGCTTTTGCTCCAAGGCCAGCCTCTCTGTAAAGGCGGCGGCATCATGGTGTGCCATCACTGACACACCTCACTCTCCCTCCCTGTTTTTCCACTGTACATTTCACAGATTTGCCTCTGATCTAGAAATGAGAACCTGGCCACCCCTCTCCCTTCTGTGTCTTGTCTTCAAACAGTACAGCAACTGTTCAGAGCCTCAAACTGGACTGGCCTGAAGCCCTCTTCTTTCAGATCCATCTGACAAGCGTCCAAGGAGGTTCCCTCATCAGCGTGCCCACAGGAGACAAGCCGTTGAAGAACAAGAACAATAGGCACCATTTCCCAGCCAGCCCATCAACTACCCCCAGATGCTCGCTGCACCCAGACTACCACAGGCAAACAGATCGCACTGATTCCGACAGCTCAGTCTTCTCCTTCCACACAGTAAAATGCTGTGCCTCAGTCACGTGAGTTTACATGTGCAAAGATATGTCTGAAATGTGCTCACACAAACGAAGGAGTCAAGGCAGAGCCAGACCCCCGTTTGAAGACCTGCCCACATCAGACAATGCAGCCAGCTCTCTCTGCCCCGACTCATGGGAAAGAGTCTAGACAGAAGGGAAGGGAAAAGCCTTTCAGGGGCTGCAGTACTCACTGCGGTGAGAGAGGGGGCGGCTGAGGACGGTGTCTGGCAACAGGCTTCCCGGGGTGCCACTCGTGGTACAGTGCATGAAGCCATCTTCACAGTAACTGCAGAGAAGACACCCCACCTTTTGCTAGAGTTTTCTACAGCCATTGCCCCTTTCCTCATCACCCACCCACCCTGCTCACTCTGCTCCTCCCAGCAGGGCTTCAGAGCCATAACTCTAGGAAGTCTGACCCACCAATGCCACCAGTGACCATCAGGCCACCAAGTCCAGTGGGTCCCTTCAGGTTCTTTTCCTATGTAATGCCCCTTGGAACACCACCATCACTGGGCTACTCCATCCTCTTAGAGAACTAAAACAATCTCCAATGTATTTCCCCACTTCCCTGGCTGCTCCTTCTCAGCCTCAACTGTGGCCCGCACCTCCCCTTTCCCCGGACATCCCAAGCTTTCTTTCCTTCCACTATGCTGTCCTTCACACTCCAACTCTCATTACAGAAATGACTCGTGTACTTCCAGCAGTGGCCCGCTTCGAGCCTCAGACCTGTATATACAAATGTCTCCTTTATAGCTAGCTCCCTTAGTGTCTCAACGACACTGCAGGCACCGTGTGTCCGCACCAGACCCCAGGTTTCTTCCCAGGCTGATCTGTGAGCTGGTATCCCCGCCCACTCAATGTGACTGCCTTTCAGAACCCAGGCTTCATCCCAACACTGCTGTCTCACACTCTACATCAGCTCTACCACCACCCAGGACTCTGCCGCTGACACTTACTTCAATTCCTACGAGCTTGCTACTTCTGCTGCCAGTAGATGAGATGCCATCCCTTCTGCTTGAGCCATGCAAGTGTCTCCCAACTGTCCCCATATCTATTCTCACCTCCCCAAAATACTCCTCTTAGAAGCCAAATATCAAACCTGAACCATGATTGTGCCCTTGCCTGAAAGCCCTCAGGAGCTTCCCTTCAACAGACTCTCCAGTAAAGGGCAAATCCACGTGATCTGATTCCTGCCTTCCTCCCTCTTCTCCAGCTTAGTGGCCGTCTGTGAATCTTAAGGTGCACTGCTCTCTTTAAACCCAAGGGCTCTTGCACACCATTTCCCAAGAACTAAAGTCACTCCTACCCAAGACATGTAAGTGTATACACACACACACACACACACACACACACACACACACACACACACATTTACACACACAAGCATACGCATGAGCACACAAACACACACATAAATACATACAAAGCAAATTTTTTTTAAGTTTCTGCACAGCAAAGAGTTAACTGAGTGATCCCTACTGAGCAGGAGACAAGCTTTACCAGACGCACATCTGACAGAGTATGTAAAGAACCCCAAGACATGTAAGTGTACACACACACACACACACACATACACACATTTGCACACACAAACATACACATGAGCACACAAACATACACACAGCAATTTTTTAAGTTTCTGCACAGCAAAGAGTTAACTGAGTAATCCCTACTGAGCAGGAGACAAGCTTTACCAGACGCACATCTGACAGAGTATGTAAAGAACCCCAAGACATTAAACAATAAATGAACACACATTGAAACATAAGAAACAAATGGGTCGAGAACACACAAACAGATCTCAAAATAAACACAAACATTCAGGAAACACATGAAAAAATGTTCACCCTCTTTAGCCACAAGGGAAATATAAATCCAAACTGCCCTGAGATCCCATCTCACTCCAGACAGCGTGGCAATGATGGTGAAGCCAGGCAGGTGTCTCAGACATATAGTCCTGGCACCTGAGAAACTGACACACGAGGACAGCCCTGAGCTACAGGCGACCTGGGCCTACAAACTGAGCTCCAAGCCATCCTGAGCCACAAAGTAAAGCCCTGTCCCCAAAAGGCCAAAAGAAAAACAAGCATAGTGAAGAAGTGGAGGAAAAAGAAAGTCTTTCACACTGTTGGTGGAGATGTAAATTAACACAGCCACTGTGGAAATAATCATAGCGGCTCCTCCAGAAACTTCACAGTCCAATGACCATGGTCCAGTGGTACCAACCCTGCTCTGCATCTCTAAAGTCAGCATTCAATAGAAGTGCACACAGCTACACAGTGCTTTCCATAACAGCCAAGCTATGGCATCGGCCCAGGTGCATCAGTGGATGAACAGGTATAGAAAGGTAGGATACACACATAATGAAATATCATTCAGCCATGAAGGAGAATCAATTCATATCATCTGCAGGAAAATGGATGGAACTGGAGGTGATTGTGTTAAGTGAAATAATCTCCGGCTCAGAAAGATGAGCAAAGCATGCTTGCTCTCATGTGTGCCATCTAGAAAGAAGACATCATAGCAGAAAGGGGACTGCTAGGGAAGAACAGGATGACTGGGGGAGAAGGAAAGGGAAGAAGAAGATGTGTGTGCTCAAAGTACAGAATGTGCACACGTGAAAATGTCACAGGCAGGCTCAGAACTTGGCACAATTAATATGCACTAACAAAACACTCCAAGAAACTACAAAACATTGCTGAGAAATCTGAAGACCTAAGTAAGTGGACACCCTTTGCATATGAGTCAGAAGGCATAACGAAAGGATGACAAGACTCTGCGAGTGGCCTACAGATTGAAGGCATCCAAACCAAATCCCAACGGCAGTTTCTACAGAAACTAAGACTAGAGTCTATGCGGCACTTCAAAGCACCCTGAACAGCAAAACAATCTCGACAAAGAAGAGAAAGCTGGAGCAGCCAGTTTCTGGTTCCAAACCTATTGCAAAGCTATAGTAATTACAACAGTGTGGACTGGCAGATGGACAGGTATACAGACCAGCTAAAATAAACAGCTCAGAAGTCAGCCGTCGCCTAGACGGTCAATTGAATTTCTACACCAGTGCCAAGACATGGGAAAGAGTACATGCAGTGCCGGGAAACTGGAGTTCCGTCCGGGAAAGAATGAAGCTGGACTCTAACCTTACACCATATACAAAACGTGAGCGCCAAATGGATCAAAGATCTAAACATTAGCAAAGTCTTAGAAGGGATCATTGGGGTAAATATTCATGACTTGGGATTTGGCACTGATCTCCTGGCTATAATACAGAACCATAAGGAATAAATTAAAAGAACAGATAAATTGATTATATCAAAATTAAAATATTTTCTGCACCAAAAGGCACTAACAACAGAATGGAAAAAAAAAAGTCACAGAATGGGAGGAAACATTTGCAAGTCATATATCCAGAATAACAAAGGTCTTCAATAACTCAATAACAAAATAAACTATCCAATTCAAAACTGGCTGAAAGATTCAAGTAGATTCATTAAAAAAAAAAAAAATCTACAAATAGCCAGTGGACACATGAAAAGCTATTCAAGTTCCTTAATCATTGAAGAAATGCAAATCAAAAGCACAATGAGATACTACATCATACCTAGGAAGATAACTATTAGAACGGGGGAAGCTTGGGAGATGTCTCAGTGGGTGAAGTGGCCTGCTATATAAGCCTACATTTGAAACCCCAGAACCCACGTAAAGCCAGACACAGTAGCACACCTGTAATCCCAATGCACCCATGGAGAGACTGTGGGAGAAGATAGAAGACTCCCCAGAAGCTCGCTGTCCAGCTAGTCTGGCATACGCAAAGTAGCAAACCTCAAGAGACTCTGTTTCCAATAAGATGGAAGGAGAGGACTGTCGCACAAGACTGACCTCTGACCTTCACACATGTGCTCTAACACAGATGCACCTGAACTCTCACATACACCATATACAGAGAGAGTGGGGAGGAAGGAGAAGAGGAAAGGGGAATAGGAGGTAGAGGAAGAGGGGGAGGAGAGACAGAAAATAAGAGATGCCGGAGAGTTTGTAGGGAAATGATTACCCTGGTCCATTGCTGGCGGGGACTTCAGTGCCGCAGCCTCAGTGGAACAATAGTTTGGTAGTTCTTTAAAATGTAAATAGAATTACTATATGATCCAGCAGTCATGGGTTTATACCACCCCCAAATCTGAAAGCACACTCAGACACTTAAACACCAATGTTCATGGCAGCACTGTTCACAACAGCCAAGAGGCACAGGCAGCCAAGTGTCTACCAACAGACGAATGGGTAGGCAAAGGGGAGCATGCATACACAGTGGGATACCATTCAGTCATTAAAGGAACGGGTTTGTATATACACAGCAACAAGAGTGATCCTGGAAAACATTAACCTAAGTGAAATAAGCCAGACACAAAGAAAAGGATGCGTGTTGGATGCCTCCACTCATGAGATATCTCAAGTAACCACATTCATAATGGAAAAAGTCAAGTGGCTATTTAGGCTGGGAATAATGGACACAGTTTCTTTCCAGACCATACAAGTTCTAGAGATAGATGGGGAGGAGTTGGTTGCACAATGTGTGAAGGTACTTAGTGCCACTGGTTCACCAGGGAGGCTGTATGATGGCAAAGTTCATGTCTTTTTAAAAATGTTTCCACTGTCATGCATCTGTGTGTGTATGCATGCTATCCACGTATGTGGACACACTTGTGCGGGTGCATGTGCCTATGTGTGTGCATGTGTGAAGGCCCGAGGTTGATGTGGGGACTCATCCTTGATGGCTCTTCTTATCCACTGAGGCAACATTTCTCAGTCGAGAGCTCTTCTCCACGACTGGTCTTTTCTAGCTAATTTGGTCTGGAGATCCCCTCTCTGAGCCATGAGCTGTAATTACAGGTCGTGCCTACTCAGCATTTCCACGGGGTCCGGGGATCCCAAGCCCGGTCCTTACACCAGTTCCCACAGCAAACACTGCGACTGCTGAGCCACCTTCCCAGCCCAGCGCTTCACGTCTTTCCTAGCATAATTTAAAAAGGGGGTGGGGAGCAGTTGCTGAGGGGAGAAGCAAGCCCTACTTGTCCGACAGTGTTGTTCTCCGGAGGGAAACACTTGGAAAGCATTGCCAGGCAATCCTTTGATGGGGCTAAGGCTAAAAGATCCAGCCCACAGCAGGGGTTGTGACCATGTGCCTTCTGTGTCCCCGGGATCCACATCCACAAAGCCAAGCAGCCATGGATGGAAAACATTCAGGAGAAAATGAATTTTGTCAGCGTTACACATGACAGGCCTTGTTCCCTGCACTGCCTGGGCAGAGGGACAAGCAGTCACAGCACTTGTCACATTGTAGGTACTGAGCGCCATCTAGAGATGACTTATGTACACAGGAGGATGTACCTGGGCCATATGCAGAGCTGCGCTTTTTCAGGTGAAGGGCTCTAGCATCTATGGATTTGGGTACCTGAGGGGGCCAAAGCCAAGGCCCTGCAGCCATGAAGGGACAACTGTTTCTCCTTCCATTTCTGTGACACCGCATTTCCGGTTCTGCCCTTTCTGCTCATCTTCCATCCCTGCTGTCTCCTGGAATCATCCTCCTCCCCCCTCTGACCAGTGCCCGCACTCTAGCCTTGGTCCTCTCCTGCTCTCTGGTCCGGGTCTCCTACTGACTCCCATTACTCTCGGTGCTACAGGGGTTCTCGAATTCCATCCCCCTAAGTTAAGCTATGGGGTTCACTCATCCACCCCATGTCCTCTTGGAGACTCGGTCAGTGAGGCCAGCATCCGCTGCACTTCAGGGAGCACTCTTACCACCTGCCATCACTGTCCTTGAGGCAGGCAGGTTCAGAGTCCTGAGCACCCACCATGCCATCTGCTGTCCTACAGCACCTGCTGGTCCAGGCATCTCTCCAGAGGCTCTGGCTTGGGGTCCCTGCTCTCCATCCCCTATGACTGCTTGCTCTAAGACCTAACAGTCTTCATGTCAATACTGTCAACATTTCCCCACATTCTCCAGAACCCACTCCCTGAAGCTACACTTTCTCTTCTTTGTTCTCTGTTCGAAAACCCGTCCCAGCCTGCTGCAAAAGAATCATCAGTCCTCCTGCGTATTTTAACAGTCCCTGACCCTGATCCCACCCTGACTCCAGGAGAGGCAGGGGGACGGAACAGGTGCATCATATGTGGATAGGATTAGTGCCCAGCTCATGGGCAGTGGGTTGGCCTCAAAAGGCCAGAAGAGTTATTAAGAAAAAAAAAGTGGTTAAAAAGTGAAGCCACTTCATGTACTGTACATGTCTCACACATGCCATGAGACCCTCTCCAGATGCAGATACTCAAGCCTGGACATTTCTTTCAGCCTCCAGAACCAGAATCCAAAAGAAACTTCTTATTCTATGAAAGACCCAGTCTCTAGCATTTAGTTAAAGCAACTCCAAACACACTAACGGGCAAAGCACTGAGCGAAGCTGCTGTGCCATAATTTTCTCATCCAAGTGCCTGTGGACACTAGAAAGAATCTGAGGGGAGGGGACGGGGACACCTCCATTTTCCATTCTAGAAAAGGGGAAGTGGGCCTAGCATATGAGAGTGGATAGCAAAGCTGAAGAATTCCCAAAGTTGGCATGGAGAGGTCATTGTTTACATATGGACACTGAAGACCTGCGAGGACTCTCAGCTCTACGTCCACCTTGGTATGTAAGTCTGGACAAGCCATTTCCCTTTGAGGCCTCAGTTTACCCATCCATGTTTTTAAAAAAGGATTTGAAAAGCCATTTTCCTGTCCAGTTCTGCCACCAAGGAAGTCATCACTGTCCTCCCAGGCATTCAGCCTCATAGCCTGGCTGGCTGGCTGGCTGGCTGGCTGGCTGGCTGCACTTACCACATGATATGATGGTCTGAGAAGATGTCTGCAGGCTGGAAGAGCTCACCATCATAGTAACAGGGACACTGGGCCTTGGGCACACAGTCCCCTCTTTCATCCTGGTACAGCCCTGGCGGGCAGAAGCAGCCCTCAAGACAGACATCATTGCATTCCTCATCCGGGTAGGAGAGGGAGCGGCAGGTCAGGTTGCAGGAATTCCCACACTGCAGGTAGACCTGGCCCTGTGGGCAACCCAGCGCTGGAGACAGGAGATGGAGGAAGGCATCAGATATGATATTGTACCTTGGAGCTGTGACCACTGCTGTATCTGTATGGTCATAACCATCCCTTCCCACTCTGAGCAAAAGTATATCTTCAGGCACAAAAACATACATCCAAATTACGGGTACACACATTTTCTCTCTTTACCCAGAGAGAGAGCGGGCTTTCCTTACCTGAGAATTCTCCAAGTGCAGAACACTAAAGTCCTGGTGAATTTAAATATCCAAAAAACCCAGGTTTCAAACAGCCAACTCATGCAATGAGCCCAGGACCTGGTACCACTGCCTAGATGCCTCCCAAACAGATCAAGCCAATCAACTGTCTCACCGATTCAGAGGGCCTGATCCAGTTGGGGGCCCCTCAGCCTTTGGTTCATAGTTCATGTGTTTCCATTTGTTTGGCTATTTGTCCCTGTGCTTTATCCAACCTTGGTTTCAATAATTCTCACTCATATAAACCCTCCCCTTTCTCACTAATTAGACTCCCAGCGCTCCACCCGGGGCCTAGCCGTGGATGTCTTATGCAGGGACGCTTGGCTCAATCTGGGAGGAGGGGACTGGACCTGCCTGGACTGAGTCTATCAGGTTGATCTCAGTCCTTGGGCGAGGCCTTGCTCTGGAGGAGGTGGGAATGGGGGGAAGGGGAGGGGGGCAGGAAGGGGGAGAACAAGGGAATCTGTGGCTGTTATGTAGAACTGAATAGTATTGTAAAATAAAATAAAATAAATAAAAGGAAAATAAATAAATATCCAAAAGAACTGGGAGTGGAGGGCGGGAGCATCTCCACCGTGAGAACAATAGTGGCCACAGTCTCGGAGCACCGACGGCACACTCTGCTCCTCGCTGCTGCGTTAGTTCCCATCACCCCCTTCGTGTGTTCTTACCCACAGAAACCAACACTCAGCTGAGAGGCTTACAGATCTGGCCTCTCTGGGAGCAGAAGTAAGATCTGAGCCCAACTCTCTGCCTCCCTAAAGCTAATGTTCTTGCCCATCACACTTCAGGAAGGGAACAGTCCCATTGAGCACAGGCAAGCTACAAGCAGGGGCATGTATACATACCCCCAGCAAAGTGGGCAGCCTCTGTCTGCTCACTGCCCTCACCACCACCCCTGGTGCCGGGGCTTTCACAGAGAAATGAGAAATATTGTATGGCTATGTAGAACAAAATGCGAAGGCAGCTAGAGAATGGGCTCTGTGCCCCATGTCCGCAGGTTCAAATCACAGCTCCACCGCTAGTTAGCATGGAACTCTGAGCACCATCCTCAACGGGATGTGGCCATAGTATCTGTTGGGTCTTTGTGGGGGTTAGATGAGCCAACCTGTCACAGATGTTCACTGCTATTGTCATTGTGACATTGGAAGGGAGTCCCAGGCCAGCTCAGCAGGCTCAAGATGGGAGTCATGTCCCAGAGAAAGAGCTCAGCCTCAGAAGACTGACCCTCCCTTCCTGCACTGTGGCCATCATGAACCTGTAGTCTAATGAACACACTGATGATAAAAGTCTCTAGTGGGAAGGTGAGAAGAACAGAGAGGTGATGGGTGCCCTTTGCCCTTGCCTGTGGTTGCTGTACAGGAAATGAGAGCTGTGCTCTGGGCACAGCCCTCCAAGGACAACAGAACCTTCCTTCTCTGTGACAATCCCTTTCTCCAGCACCACAGACAGAACATCCCATAGGAGCTGTGAGAGTCATCCCTGGCCGTGAACTTCTGAAGAGACCCTGAGCATCTCCCGTCTACCATCACCTCAGATTTGTATCTTAAGTTAACTGGGAAGGCAGTAGATTTCCTAGTCACGTGAGTCACCGGCTTGCTTTCTTCTGGAGGAGTGGAGAGGCTGGGCCCCTGGATGAATTACAGAGCAAAGGTAGGGTGAGATTGGGGCGCGCTAGCCCACAAAGGCAGCAACTCCCCTCAGTCCACCTCATGTGCAATAACAAGGGCACTTTTCATCCGGGGAGGAGCCGCTGGAGTCCAGGGCACCCCTCCCCACCGGCAGAGGTCTCCAGAGCTGGCATCCAGGCTCGAGGAGTTTCTCCTCAAACCTTCTTTCTTCGGGAAACCATGCACACCTCAGGTCAGCAGAGATGTATGGATATGTCAGGGCTGTATGAGGCTCAGAGACACTGATAAAAAGACTTGGACCTTGCCTTCAGGGAGCCCATGTCTCCCCCAAAAGAAACAGACATTTTAAATGTGGGTGCTGCTCCTGGGTCTCTTTGGGGCATCACACAAAAGCAGCTGCATGGCATGTCCCTGTTCCTCGATTGTCCCCACGTGACATTCTTCTGAAAGGAGGGAGTGGTTTGGGAGCTCTGTTCCTTTCTCAAGAAGGTAAAAAGAGGTCAGGGACCAGGAAGCAGTAAACCTAGGCTCCTCTGAGTGAGGAAAGGCAGAGGCTGGAACCCAAGGAACTGGCCCACTCTCCTTGGGCTCAGAGAAGCAAGCCAAGACCATCAGTCACATAAAGTCACAGGGACAGGTCCCTCTTGTCCTTAAACATCTGCTTCCTGCCAGCCAGCACCTGCAGCTGTCTCAGGAAGACTCAGGAGCCATTTAACTGAGTCACTCTGAATCCTGCAACATCAGCCAGCTCATCGCCCACGCTCTCTTCTGTGGAGGTGAAGAACAACCGCTCCTAAGAGATGAAAGAATGTTCCCGAAGGCTCTTGGCCTTCAGGGAGAATGTCCCACATTAACACAGCCTTCTGATGCCATTGAATTGCACACAGCTAGTGCAGAATTCCAAACACTGGTGGGCAACAGAAGCATATTCATAAACAGTACACCACTGACTGGGTCCCCGCAGCTAGAAGGCAGACACGAAGAAGGGAACGGAAGTCCTGAGCCCTCCAGTGAAGGACTCGGGGTCACAGGGCTGCTAGACCACAGGTGGACTTCCAGAAAAGCTTAGGCTCCATCCTCTGGGCTCCCAGCATTCCCTCCACCCCAGGGCTGGAGGGAAGAGGAGGGGACAGCGTGTCTCCTTCATCCCATCTTTCATCATCTGGTCCTCTCCCTAAGAGAGTGCTTACACTAAGCACAAGCCCATGAGGCACCAACACTGACACATGTACGTCTCTGCAAATGCATAACGTCACGTTTTCCCACCACTGCTCCCAACTACTATTTCCCTGCTCCCGTCGGGACGGCCACTGCAGTCTCCAAACACACCTGCCTGCCTCGCCCTAGAAGTCAGAGATCCACCTCCGTGACTCTTGCAGACTCCCTGCCTCACACCCCTGCTCTGCTAACTCGTCTCTGCCCCAAATGTGCCTTTGTGAAACTCTGGTCAAGGACACCCTCCCCAGAGAGTGCTCCTCGGCTGTCCCTCCCTGCATCCCTTCCCTGGTGTGACTGATGGGCATCTCCGAGGGAGGTCTCAGAAACGAAGCTTCGAGATTCTGTCTCCAAGTTGTCTGAGTCTGGACACTCGACAAATGTCCCCAGGGGAACAACAAAACAGGAAGCAGAGTCTAGCTGCCCAGGGGACCACAGTGCAGGAGCGGAAACCCGCTCTGATGGTGGGAGTCTACCACAGCAGAGGACAGATGCAAAGTCAACGAAAACAATGACATTATTCAACATCGCATAACTTTATACAATGCTGAAGACGTGGGCCAGGCCTCACTGACATCCTGACTGATGATGATAAGAAAAAGATTCCTTCATTCCAAACTCACTCCACAGCCTGACCATACATGGAATGAACACTAGGTGGCAGCAGTTACAGGCAATCTCAGCTAGGCCCAGGCTCACGCCGGGGTTCCATGGCTTCTGCAAAGGGGTTCCACTTGCTTTTATGCCTGAACCCACCCCACCACCAGCCAAGAGCAGAAGGCCGGCCGGAGAAATGGCTGCAAATGAACTGCAGGCCCACGTTTGTCACTGGGGCCTGTTTCCAAATGAAATAATTCAAAGAAAGTGCCTTTGAAAAGGGCAGGTGGAGTAGACCCCCACGAGGTGCCAGAGTTTGGGTGGGCCACCTAAAGGAGAGTAAGTGGTCATGGGGCACTCACCACAGAAGTCTGGCTCCCGCCACCCGACGTGCACGCCTTTCCGGGCACACGCCGCAGCATAGTTGGCCACCGCGCTACACAGGCAATCCCGGCCATCCGAGCAGGAGCAGACATCATAGCGGCAGTTCTGCAGGTAGGGCAGAGGGCTGACGGCATGGTGGCAGGCCTCGAACTTGGAGGATGTCAGGAGCGCGCAAGCCTCCTCCGCAAACCTGGCTGGTGTGGGGAGAGAAGAGCCAATGCCAGATAAGAGCGGGCCCTGCCAAGGCCTCTGGGGCCAGCCACAAGGGATTCTCACCCCCATAACCCCACCCCCACCCAGGAGCAGAACCCAGCTCCCTTTTCTGTCCACAGTTGCTGCAAAAGCAAGTCTCTCTGGCTCTGGCTTCTGGGGCCATTGTACTGTCCTGTGTTTGACTCAGTTACAGGTAAAAACGCATTTCCCAAACACACACTGACTGGAGACAGTGGTCAGAGCGGCAGGAGCTAATGAGAGCGGAGATGTAGCAACACTGTCTCTCTCACAGGGCCACTGCAATGCATATCGCACAATAATTCAACTCTAGAGCCCGTGGCTGCTCGAGACTGAGACCTTCTCGGGCCAGAAACGACACAATAGTCTCTTCTTTCTCAAGATTTCATCTATGGAGGGTGTTCAATAAACAGACTTTGAAAGGGAAATGAGCCAAACGTAGGTATGGTCAAAACGCCCATGGTCGAAATAAAGGCTGGGTCAATTGTATCTCTGGCTCCCCCACAGTACACTGTCCCACGGAATGCCTGGAGCGTGGGAGACCCCGGAGCTCTGGGGCTCGCGTACTCAAGCGCGGGTTCAGGCTGCAGGGGTCGCTGGGTTGTCTCTGCAGGTCCGGACAATCCCCTTGAAGCTTCCAGGCGTTTCCGAAGTCCACCACCAGGGGCTCCACGAGGCCCGCGGGCGTGAGGAAGTCGTCACCCTTGTTCCCGTTGTAATTCCCACACAAGCCACAGGTCTTCCCAGAGTAGACAGGGGACAGCTGCAGAAGACAGGAGACAGACACCCTTAGAGCAACCGTCCCCGAACGCTGCAGTAGTTTCACTTAGCTAATGGGATCGTTTCAATCAAACCATTTCCCCACGTGAAAAATAAATAACCCCAACAACTAAGCTCTGGGCTGCAAACAGGAGGGGACCGGCAAACGGTACAGTGCACGGTACCAGCTCTGCCCCTGCTCTTCAGTCGCCGGTCAGAGAACAGTCAGCCAGATAATTCTGAGAGTTATATTAATTAATTATTGTATATATTATAATACATAATGCATTTCTTTATCAATGTATTATGTATTATATTAATTAAGAACATATTAATAACAATATTTAAGGATTACATATATATAATATAGTCACTTTGGAAGGCATAGTGGAGGCCCAGAGAGAAAAAGGACTTGCATAAGATCCCAGAGAGAGCGGCAGGGCTGGGAAGAGCAAGCAAGGTGAATCTCAGATTCATGTGCTCTGTATACCCATGCCTTCAGTGGACATAAGCTACGCAACGAGAGGAAGTATGAACTGTCCGCTGAACAGGTATCGGTCACTTGGGCAAGGCAGACTGAGAGGAAGGCAATCCAAGCCCCACAGAGCCCATGTCTGATGTCCAGAAGCAATGCCTTTCTTCCAATCTCCTAATGGGGACCCTGGGGAGGAAGCAGGGCTCAGCTTCCAGCCCCATCACTCACTCTCTGATCAGACCTCAGGGGTGAGCCAGAGGTTTGAGCCCACGGTTTACATTCAGGACCAAGTAGCCAATGGAGGCAGCCTTTCCCCAGACAGCTGGGGGGCACTGCTGGTCTCTATGGTGCAGATTCGAAGGTGGTAGGGACCAGACCCCAGAGTCCACTCTAGCTCTGTGGGTAATCAGTGAGATCAGGTGACTCCTCTGATGTCCCAAAGCCTGATGAGTTAGGCCTGGACACCCATAGTCAACTCTGGGAGCCCCTTCCAGCTTCCAGCTGTGACTTAACAAGGTACATGTGGAAGGTTCCAGACCCACAAACATGTGTGCAAGTAAGAAAGGTGGACAGAGTGGCATTTCCTTGTTTGTTTTACAAAGGCCAAGTGTCACATACACTAGGCACACACCGAGGCCTTCCCTGACTTCCCTGCTTAAAACCAAACCGCCCTGGCCCTTCGGGGCCTCCCCTGCTTTCTCTCTCTGCCGGCTCTACTCTAATAGATGATATAACAGACTTGTTTGTTTTATTATCTGTCTTCCTCGTTAGAATTCAAACTAAACGAGGCCAGCATTTTGCCCGCCATTTCGCTGTTGGGCCTTCGCCATCTCTAAGACAATGGTGTCTATCTTCTATTCCCGTTGCTGTAACAAAATACCATAGACGGGGAAGCTTATGAAGAACAGAAACGTGTCATCCAAAGGCTAGGAGCTAAGGTCAAATACCAGCAGAGGCTGCACCCTGCCTCCCCACTTCTCAGCATCTCTCCCTCCTGCCCCTCTTGACACATCAGGTGCCCTCAGGCTCCCTGGAGTTCCCCTTGGCCACACTCACTAGCCTTCCATCACTGCCCACCCCTGCTCTGAACAAGTTTTTCCTCTCTGTGCCCTTGGCCTGTCTCAGGGGACAGCCTGGTCAGGGGTTGGAAGAGAGGGTGTACCCAGGGACATCGACCTTGGACACAGACCCTACAGTGTCTCTGCTCAGAGCATTTTGAGAAGACACTATTCGAAACAGGCCTCAGCTCTATGACAGTGGGAACTGTCTCGGGTCCCCATAGGACTCTGCTGAGGCCGAACTTGGCCTGCATGGGAGTCCTGGTTGACCTGAGCTGGCTGACCACGTCCCCACTACCTGGGGTCAAGGCCTGCATATCACACACAGGTGGAAAGAGGGTGAGGCCCCCTACAGCCTGTACCCCAGGCCTGCCTGCCTCCAGCCAGCCCCTCCCTCAAGCCCCAGGGGTCAGTTCGAATGCCCCCCACACCCTCCTGCTCCTCACAAATGCACCTTTTCAGAGTAAAACTCACAGTAGAATACTCCCATGGGCCATGAGGTCACCTGACCTTGTCCTGCTTCTTACTCATATTTTCTTCTCTTCGTCTTAGCCAAACTAATCAAACCCTACAGCCCATTTCTACAGATAAAGGTCAAACTTTCTCCTCTTCAGAGAGACAAAGAACAGAGCAACCTGAGGTAAAGGCAGGCAGCTGCCTAGGACAGGAGGTACCGGAGCAGAAACCACACAAAGCCAGCATACCCACCCTGCACCAGAGTGGATGCTGGGAAGGCATACTCCCAGCAAGCACTCCCTGGAGGCCTGGTGAGCAGAAGGCAAGTCAGACCCAGACCCAGAGAGCCAAGGTCTGTAACCAACTGATGTTGGCACACCCCTACCCGCCGAGCCTCCGTGACTCTAGCAGAGCCCCGTCTCCAGTTCTAACTAGATATGGGAGAAGAGGCTTCTCCTGACTCTGCCTGCTCCCTGCTCTATGGTTACAGTTATTTTACAAAAGAAAAGTAGAGTGGATCTCTCTCTCGGAGGCTCTACAATGGGAAAGTGAACGTGGCCACAATGGGAAAGTGAATGTGACCACACGGGAACGGAAGAACAGCATCTCATAGGGACGTGCAACACCCACCATGGAGTTACAACATAGGACGCTGGGGAGCAGGGACCCCAGGATGTGAGGCAGGCTCTCCAGGCACCCTGAGTCTGCCCTAGGATGCTGTTTCTCAAAGTGTGGTCTTGGGAACGCATCGGGGTCACTTGAGGCCCTTTCCAGGGGTCTTTGAGACTGAATATTTTCACAGCTACATGATTTTGCTCTTGCCCTTCCCTTCTCATTCTCGTACAAGGACACAGTGGAATTTTCCAGAGGCCCTGTGACGTGAAATGTAGCAGATTGATTGCAGAAGTAGATAGGAGAATCCAGCTGCCTTCTATTAAATGAATCAAAGAGATGTGCAGCCATGTGCAGCCATGGCATTCTTCTTACTGACTAGTGTTGTCTCCTGATCCCCGTCTAACTTATTTTTCCAAAAGAAAGTGCTTACAAATGTCTACTAGGTAACGACGGTTAGTGTTACATTATAAATGAGTTCACGTGTGTCTTGATGTCTCCGGTTAGCTCGTCTGCTGTTTGGGATGGGGTCTTGCTATGGAGCCCACGTTGGCTGAAACTCACTATGGTAGCCCAGGCTAGCCTCCAGCCCCTGTCTCCTCCTCCTCAGCCCTAGGATGTGCCACTCTGCTCAGCTCTGGTTCAACCATTAATCTGATGTCAGTAGATATAATCTCACTGAAGATCTCGGCGACCCTCTTCCATCATTTTTAAGAATCTAACAGCATCCTGAGACCAGCCAGTGAGGACCATGGTCTAACAGAAGGACACTGGCCAGAGAACCAACTGTCATTGTGCTGTGACTGAGTGTGGGCTTCTGGTGCCTCTCCACGTCCCCTGGCTGTCTCCCTTATGAAACAGCACTAGTGAGAGCAATTCCTGCTCTGCCCACCTGCCAGGGACTTTGCAAGGTCAGCAAATCTGGAAGCCCAGTGAAATGCATGTTACCGTCCAATCTGATTAGACCACCCAGAGGACATGGCCCACACATGCATCAGCTCGGTTCTCAGTAAGGAATGTGGAAGATCCCCCCGAGGCTCTCTCCAGATGCTGTATGGGAGGATACTGGGTCTGAGCTGGGTGCTCCAATGTGTTTCTTCCCTTGCTCCCCACAGTGAGTGTCCAGGGACACCCCTTGATCCAGGAAACTGGCCAGCAGATATACCTCGATGCCAGTACTCCAGGGGACTGACATCCATTCTGGAGATCAGCACCAATACCCAAACCCCAGAAGGAAGAAGCCCCAGGGCCAACAAGGAGCACCCAGGAAACAGACATCAGCCTCTCACACACAGAGAGGCCTGTTCCTTGCTCTGGGGGTGTAGAGTGTGAGGAGAAAGAAATTCTTCTCCTACCACACAAAGCCATTTTGCCCAGAGCACAAGGGGTACTTTGTAAAGGTCGGGCTCCAGGAAGGCTGTAGCTTGGAAAGGGACCTACCTTAACCAGTAGCCGCCCGCGGCCATCCCAGTCCATCTGCAGGTCATCCCCATAGCTGAGGTGCACAGAAGCCATCACTGTGTGCTGGATGCGGAGGTCGCCTAGAAGAGGACGGGGCGTAGGTTCAGATGGGGAGGTGGCAGGTGTGTTGTGCATCTGTGATGTCTCAAGGTGTCATGGCATGACAAGCAAAGAGCAAAAGACAGACAGGTGTCCATGAGGCTGGGGGCTAAGAAGGGGGGCTCTCTGCAGAGTGGTGAACTGGGTGGATAAAGGCAAGGAAATTCCCAGAGGAGACGCTCCTCGGCCACAACCTGTACTTCCCCCTTATGACGCAAGGGGGCAGCAGAGGCTCCGGCATCCTAACTTCAGGCCAGAGCCTGAGGCTGAGGGAATCCTCTGTGCTGGTGTTCCTCAACTAGAGTCACCTGGGAGAAGGGAACCTCGATTGAGAGAATGCTTCCATGACATTGGCCGGTGGGCATGTCTGTGACATTCTCTTGATGCTGTATGACGTGGGAGACGCAGTGCTACCCCCTGGGCAGGTGGCCCTGGGGGGTATAAGAAAAGTCACTGAACACATGGCGCGCAAGCCAGTAAACAGCCTTCCTCCTGCTTGTGTCCCTGCCTCCAGAATCCCGCATTGGTTCCTGCCTTGACTTCCCTCGGTGATGAGCTATGAGGTGGAAGTATGAGATGAAATACACCCTTTCCTCCCAAGTGGAACTTGATCAGTTTGGGATTTTGGTGGTGGTGGTGGTGGTGGTGGTGCTTTTGTTTTTGTTTTTCATCACAGTAACAGAAAGTGTCTATCACACCCAACGGTGGTGGTGCAGACCTTTAATCCCAGCACTTGGGAGGCAGAGGCAGGCGGATCTTTGTGAGTTCGAGACCAACCTGGTCTACAGAGTGAGTTGCAGGACAGCCAGGACTGTTTCACACAAAAACCCTGTCTCGAAAAACCAAAAAGAAAGAGAGAGAGAGAGAGAGAGAGAGAGAGAGAGAGAGAGAGAGAGAGAGAGAGAGAGAGAGAGAGAGAAAGGAGAGAAGAGAAGAGAAGAGAAAGAAAAGAAGAGAAAAGAAAAGAAAGGAAAGGAAAGGAAAGGAAAGGAAAAGAAAAGAAAGGAAAGGAAAGAAAAAGGAAAGGAAAGAAACGGAAGTCTATCACAACCACTAAACCTGACTCTCGAGCATGCTTGGCCCCTGTTGGCGTCCAGGCTGGATGGCGGTCCTCTGGCTGAACAACGTTGTGCGCAAAGCTGAAAGCAGCAAAGTCTACTGCTGTGGGAAGGCGGATGTGAGGAAAGCTTATGCCTCGCTTTGGAGGGATACATCAGCTCCCTGGCGTCACGCTCAGCATAAATGTACGTGAATGCAGTGTGCTCACTCGCCAAGTTCATCCACTGTGTGTCAAGCTAGGATTATAGGCTACAGGAGAGCCAAGAGTCATGGAGGAGAGAGATCCAAAAGTTACTACAAAGGTAAAGTTTGGGAGTTGTGCGATGCAAAGTCAGTTAATGTGACCTGGGTGACGACATGGGACAAGAAGGTTTTTCGCATGAGGCATTTGCCCCAAGTAGCATCCTTTGAACTGACCATTCGTCAGTCACCCCTGACCTCTCAACTGGGTCAACCTCTGCTTCAGGAAGCCTTTGCTCGCAGAGACACAGTACCCAGGATACCACTCCCCTCCCTCGCTAAATCTCCATCAGGTTCCCAGGAAAGCAGTGGGTGCCTTCAGTGGGCAGGGACAGATGTGGAGGAGATGATACAGTATGGAGGACGGGGTCATGAGCTCACCTTGCAGGAAGGGAATCTGCACGTCCTGGCCATCAATGGCAACTCCTCCCCCGTGTTTCAGCTTCACGAGGCTATTGTGCAGGGCAGACAGTCGCACAGCGGCTGAGCGGGTACAGACAGCATCGGGGTCATCGGCACACTGACAAGTGGAGATGCAGAGTGACCTTACCACAGCCCCTACCAGCCCAGTGCCCAGCCTCAACCCTAGAGTGTGTGGGTCTCATTGAATAGCACACTTCCGTTCTCACAGATGCTGCAAGCATGGGGTGCCCAGAGTTGTGCTAAAGAAGGTCCTAAGGCCAAGCCATACTCACACCCTTTCCCATCCTTGCATGGGTTTTTTTTTACAATAAGACTTAAGCCCCCAGCTCTTCTTATTCCTTGGGCCCATTAATGCAAAACAATCAGGAGCTTCTCCCAGGGTAGAAGTCCCAGCACTGTCCCATCCTTGCTCCATTACCTGGAGAATACACACCTGTACTGTCACACTCATAAAGGAGGGGATCCTGCTGCTCCCCACCCCAATCTGCCCTCAGTTTCAAAGAGCAGAGGTTTAGGGAGCCACAGACTAGACCTGAGGGGCTGACCCTCCTGAAGAAGGAGGTAGCCATCCCCCGGTGGCTAAGGAGGGAAAGACAGATTGGGTTTGGATGAAGCCACTGCAGACTGGAGGGAGAGATCCCTCCTGGGCAGAGGACAGGTGTTGGAGCCTCCAGGACAACCTTTCACCACGAGGTTCTGCAGCCTCCCAGCGGGCACCCTGGCCAAGCTCACCTGCATGGTCTCTATGACAATGGAGAAAGAGTGGTCCTGGCAGTCCCGGGCCAGCAGGTACTGGCAGACCCCACTGAAGGTGAAGTACTTGTTGTCAAAGCTCTTAAAGTGGGATTGGCCTGTGACGAGACACTCCCCTGGAAGGACCCAGAAGAAGAGGTGAGGGAAGAGGCTCTAAGTGGGCAAGGTGGGGTGCACGTAAAGTCAGGGTGCCCCTCCCCCAAAGCTCCCAGGTGCCCTTTCCCCCATGACAATCAAAACTGAGTGCTGTCAAAGAACTCTAAATCAGTTAGTTTCCGCTCTCAAACAAGATGTCGGAGTTGGTCACAGGTCGATGCCCCTTTTACAAACAGAGCAACTAAGGAAGATGACTACAAAGCTGACTTCAGTCTATGGTGGAGTCAGGGCCCGAACCCGCAGCTCCCAGTTCTGAGCTCTGCCCCTCACTTCTTTCCTGAAGCCTGCTTCCCGGGCCCCACGCTCCCCCACTCAGGGCCAGGACAGCTGCAGATGGCAGCCTGGAAGCCTGGGTAGAGCTCTGATCCACAGGACAGAGGAGACCGCCCAGAAGCACAGCTCTGACTGAACTGGAGGGAGCTGGGGACAATCCCACCCCAGAAGAAGCATGAAGGCTAAAAGCCAGAGACAGAGATGAGAAAAGGCAGGCTGGCTCAGTGCCAATCGGAGACTCCATCCCTTCCCCGAGCCTAGCCAACAGGGAAGCCTGTTTGGGGCTGGGTGGGGGTTGGGGGGAGGTGGACAGGGTAAGGAGACTGTCTGCACACGATGTGACCAGGCAGCTCCCAGCCCAGGCTGATACATCTGCAGATGGGGACTCTACATGCCCCTCCTACATAACTGTGATTTGCCACTCCATCTTCCAGGGGCTCGACCATGACCTCACGTGCCCTAGAAGACATCCATGCAGAAAAGGCCCCGCCAATGTCTCTACCCAGCTTGGGGAAAATCCATCCTCAAAGCCTGAAATGGACCCTGTAGCTAAAACAGGCATCGTGCTTGTTAGGATTCTACTGCGCTCCAGCTGCATGACCGCACATGCCCAGTTCAGGAGCTAGACAAGGGGTCTTACGTCTCACGGCATCGGTGTACGCTGGTGACTATGTGCGTGCGTGGTGTGGTCACGCAATCATCGCACGTGTGATGCCCGCCTGTGCATGTTCACCAGGAACCCGTAAAGAGCCGTGACTCAGACCCCACCCTCTCTCTGTTCTGCTCTGTCTCTTCCCCCCACCATCTTTCCCCCCTCTCTGCCCGTGCTTCTTTCCCAGGCCTGGTTCTTTTGCCCCCGCCCCCCAATAAAGTTCTCTTGCTACTAGGCAGCTTCGAGAGGTAACCAGCGCCATGTATCGTTCTTTCAATGCTCTCTTGCCTATCTCTAGCTGAGTGTCTGTGCCACTTTCTCTCATCTCCACCACTAGAAATTGTGTCCCATGAAAGAGTGGCCTCTAGCTACCCACTACCCCGACTCCACTCAGCCAAGGCTAGGTTCTCCATAGCACATCTGCCCCTGAAAGCATCCCACAGCCCATCTCCAGAGCTGGTGGTGAGTCCTAACATAGCCTGGACATCCTGAAAGGCTGCAGCATGATTCCTGCCGCCCACATGACAAGGACAAGGGACAGAGGACCCCAGTGTCTGCCCCTCGTCGGTATTTTCAGTAACAGGAGGGCTAGACCAGGCTAAATGTACAACGTTGAATTCAGGTGCAGCTCTTCCTTGAGAATATTTGAAGGTCGGGTAAAGGCAAGTACCCTGAGGGGACAAGTGTCTGTCTGGTCCCCAGGACAAGTACTTTCTTTCAGGATGGTAAGATGGCCAGTGACCAAAACCAGCCCGATGAATATGAAAGAAATAGGTAGGCCCCAGCTCACTCTCATCACATCTCCTACCATACCATGCCCTGCAAAGAGGCAAACGTGGAAAGAATCTGGTGGACAGCTGAGCAGCAAAACGATGGGGCCAAGGGTCACCCCAACCCATTGTGAATGTCCTGGAATCCAGCGATGTCACAGGAAGGCCTTTCTTAATGGATATTTTTCTAAAGTCACCATGATTGAACAAACAGAGCACTGTGGTCGTTTATGTCAAATGCCTTGACCTGGCTGGCGTGAAGTGGGTGGGATTCTTCCCCCAGCCACCTCCATTCTCCAAGAACACTCTTATCTGAGTACAAAACCATACTTTCGCTCTCTTTGACAATGCCCAGGGAAAGAAGGGTCAATGAGAAACCACTGCAACTATTGGAAAGGAAAACGTTCAGGCCTGGAATCTAATCCTCTGATCTGGCTTCCTGCTCTGACCCTGCTGATTTCTTTCTCAGCAATCAGAAGTCTAAATATTATATGTGGCTTATCTCCTCGGTACAATGGAGAAGCCGAGATGCAAACACAGGAAACCTGGGGAAATGGACGGGTGAGCTGCCGGGCAGTAGCTGGCCAAGGGAACTAGAACATCCAAGTGAACAATGAGCCACAGGGGCCAGACTGACACTCCTCGGCCCAGAGCGGGACAGCGAGGGTGTTTGTTCACGGGCAGGCAGTGAAGGGCGGCCACCAGACGTGAGACGAGCAAGTGAGTGAAAAGTACGAGATTCTCATAAGAGCATGCAAAGTAGAACGGCTACTTCTACGTAAAGATCCCCCCTCCTTTAGAAGATGAGGAAGAGGGGGAGAAGGAGGAAGAAGAGTAGAAGGAGAAAGGAGGAGAGGAGGAGAAGAAGGGAGAGATGGGAGTGGGGGCTGATCTCTCACCTAATGGACACACTCTTTTTCTTATAAACAAACCCTTTGGTGCAGCCAGTAGGCCCTGGATAGGATGCCCTGCTTGAGTTACTGGCCTTCGCCTTTTCCTACAGCCATTCCTGCAGAAATGTCAGTCCACAGCCTCCATCAGGGTGAAACAGACTTCCTGTAGACTCCAGGCCCCTCCAAGCTGGCCTTTAACTCAGTAATGTGAGTCTGACCAAATATGTGTGCTTGTCCCTGCATTCTCTCTGGGAGTCACCTCCTAACTAGTGACGGGCATTGTCATTCCCAGCTGACGGATGAGGAGAGGAGAGCACAGAGAAGTTAAACTGCTCCAGCCATCCAAAGCAGGCAAAGAGCGCTTTGCACACAGGCATCACGGACTGGCCCACAGTTTCTAATTAGCCTACTCTCTTCAGGGCCAAGCCTGGTGCCTCTCTGACCCTGGTCAGTGTGGTCACCTGCCAAGGGGCTGGAGGACAACACAGAGCCTGGGTGGAAGAGAGCCTTGCTATGAAACATGATGCACTGCCTGGCCTGAAGGAACACTGATGTGACCCCTGGCGGTGTGTGACAGAGAGGCTGAGAAGGAGCGACAGGGTGACAAGCTCCATGGAAACCACATGCTGCTGTGTGGGTGTTGGATGTCCACCAAAGGCCCATGTGTTAGCACTATCAAAAGGCTGTGGAACCACAGGAGGTGGGCCTTGTGGGAAGGGCTTCCGTGATTGGCATGTGCTCTTGAAGAGGGTGGCAGTACCTATCCTTTCTGTCTGTGTCTCTCTCTGTGTCTCTCTCTGTGTCTGTCTCTGTCTCTGTCTCTGTCCCTTTCTCTCTCTCTCTCTCTCTCTCTCTCTCTCTCTCTCTCTCTCTCTCTCTCTCTCTCTCTCTCTCTCTCTCCTCCCTCTCTTCTTATTGGTTTCAGATATAATTGTTCACTCTGACACATGCCCCAACCATGGGTGTTCATCACCAGAGGCTCTAATGAACGGGGCCTCCCAACCTTAAACCTGAGGCTCCAGAATCTTGAACCCAGATAAACCCCTACTTCACAAGCAAACTGTGTCAGGTACTCCGTTGTAGTAACACAAAGGTGATGAATGCACCACAGTTTTGCCCGAGGAGACCCGAACTCCTAACCAGTAAGCAGAGATAAACAGGGAGGGGAGAGTTTCCAGAAAGGCATCCATAGGGATCCCCAGCCCCTCCCCAGCAGACTGCGACTCTCCTAGGTCCTTTCCTCAGCCTTCCACTTCTCAGTTCCCACACTCAGAACTCTTTGCTCTAGGCAGCCTTCAAAGTGGCCATTATGTTTGGGGATTTGTGGCACAGGGATCCATGACTAACACACTTTCATCTTTGTCCAGAACCAAAGCCCGGTCCTCTATGCCTAAGATACACAACGCAGCCCCTCCAGGCTCTTCACAGAAGCCCTAGGCTGCTCTTTCCTTCACTTGGAGAGCAAGGCATGTCCCCTTCCAGAACCTTCCCGCTGATTCCTCCCCTCAATAGTTCTTGCTGCTTATCTGAGAGATAAGACAACCCCACTGGCCACAGGACTGTGGCCAGGTAGAGGGATAAGCCTACATCTGGCAAGCACGGGAGGAGGTGCACAGAATGATAGGAGGGTCAAAGCAGGGCTTGGAGGATGAGACAAGATCTCAGTAGCTTTGCAAGCAAAGCATGAAACCACTCCATAGACAATAAGTCAGGGCTGGCTACCTGCCCTTCCAGACATCAAGAGGCTGTCTTGAATCCTCAGCAAAGCTCTTAGAGATTTTGAACTGAAGACCATGGGATTGTATTGTCCAGACCAGCCAGACTTTCATGGATACAGTGTATAGTATACTCTAGTAGTAGTTGGGGGAATGGGTGAACAAAAGGATGGTAGATAGAAGCCCCTCCCTGAAGTCACTGATGTTAGGACTCTCACAGCTGGGAGTCAGTCTGAAGAAAGCACAGCCAGCTAAACTCCTAATTCTGTCCACTGTGGCTCAGGGCTTATGCACTGGGTGCTTCCGGTTTAGCTATGGGAAGGTTCAGATGTTGCAGGATATTTGATCACATTGTGTGAAAGGTGCCTTCTGATTGGTTTAACAGCGAGGTAAATGGCCATGCTGTTTGATGAACTATCACCTTTCCTAATCAAGAGGCCTCTCTTGTTTAAACCTAATCATCAATTTTGAATTCATAGCTTCCTGTGGAAACAAAGGCATAACCTCTCCTCCAATGCAACACATTTTCTGACTCCCATTCTAAAGTTAAGGCATCCTTAAAATATATAATCTAGTTTCATTCAGTAGGTTTTTTCCCACAATCTAATATCTCTCAGCAGTTATCACTTTTTTTTTTTTTTTTTTTTTTTTTTTGGTTTTTTCGAGACAGGGTTTTTCTGTGTAGCTTTGTGCCTTTCCTGGAGCTCACTTGGTAGCCCAGGCTGGCCTCGAACTCACAGAGATCCGCCTGCCTCTGCCTCCCAAGTGCTGGGATTAAAGGCGTGCGCCACCACGCCCGGCCAGTTATCACTTTTTATTCATTAGCATTTAAAAATTTTAAAGTCAACAAAGCACCATACAGGATCCAGATGCCCTGTGTATTTCCCATCCTTATTTTTTTATATTACTTTATTCTTCTTTAAAGATTTCACTTTATTATTCATAAAATATTCATTTTTAAACTATTTATTTGTTTTTATGACTGTCTTGCCTTTTTTTTTCTTTCTTCAGCATCTAAGCACATTTTTAAGCATTCTGTATCTGTTTAGAGGTCTGTACCAATTTTTTGTTCTGGACCTGACTTTTTATACACCTGCAGCCTTCTCTGACTACATGAGCCAAACCTTAACCAGCTAGGCTACTTCCATGGGGCTCCACTTAGCATATGGCACTGGTGGTTTGCTCTGCCCCTGACCAGGTGTTTTACTTAGCACACCAGAGGTTCAAGTACTCTTTGAACAGCAGAGCCTTTTTAAAGAGCCATACTTCTGTATGTGGCGAGCAGCGGGCTCCATGTCCAGGACCTTTCTCGTCTTTCTCAGACTATGTTTGGATATATGGGTTGGGCCTCCACACTGGATGCCAATTGTAGTAGTACTTTCTTGTCAGGACCACCAGCCCCCAAATAATGACTCAGAGACTTATTATTAATTATGAAAATTTGGCCTTAGCTTAGGCTAGTTCTTTTAAATTAACCTGTTTTTATTAATCTACATTCTGCCATGTGGCTTTTTTCCTCTCTTCCATGGGTATGTCCAACCCCCTCCATGGCTCACTGGCATTTCCCACACACCTCAGATTCTTCTCCAGGTCCTCTCTCTCCCTGGAAGTTCTTCCTGCCCTCTCCTGTCTCCTGTCCAGCCATTGGCCATCTGGCTCTTTATTAAACCAATCAGATGGTGCCTTTCACACAGCGTGATCAAATATCCTGCAACATTCAGACTCCTACATGGGATATGATTGTGCTCAAATAGACCAAGACAGCATTTTCAAGAGTAATTTTTTGTGCTTTCTGCTTTCTTCTAGGATTACCCAAAAGATACAAAGGCTAGTTGACCATTCCTGGGCTAAAGCAATTGATCTAGCTCCCATTATGTTCCAGAATTCTCCCAGTGTGACATGTATTACATAAGGTTCCAAATGACCCTAAAGCCTCTAATCTACAGACCTCACATGAGTCCAGGTATCCAAGCCACTTCTGGCCTACCTAAGTCTAGGGCCAGCAAAGGGAAGGACAGGTAGAGGATCCAGCTGACGGTAAGCTTGAGTCCTGCCTCTGTCTCTTAATATTTTTGTGACTTTGAGAAAACTCCTTAACCTGTCTCTGTCTGTTTTCTCCTTTGCAGTGTGAAAACACATTGGACTTTTCTCACAGTTGTAACCATGAGGGAACATGAAAAGCCCTTAGCACAGTGCCTAGCATATCAAAAACATCACATGGGTGATCACAAAGGGAAACGTCTGGAGTCATGAAGGGTGAGGCAGAGGGAGCTGTGAATGGGCAAGGTTTGCAATAAACAGAGCTGAGGCTACACAGGTAAACGCAGAGGGCTGAGGATATAATGCAGCTTCCTAAGCAGTTTCCAGATGGGTAACTAGGAAGTGGATCCTTTGCTACCCTAGTTCTCCTAGCATTTGGACCATACTGTGGTCTGCATATCAAACATTCCAGAAAATTCCAATGGAACTCATGAAAACACTCTCGAAAGCTGCTTTTGCTAAAAAATCATTGACTTCCCACTTGTGCCCAGGAGGTAGCTAAGGGTGGGGAAAATGCTGGGCATTGATCTCTGCCTTCCTGGTGTCTGTCTCCTGACTGTGGCTGAAGGCACAGAGCTACGTCATTGCCAACCTTTCCCCTTGAGTCTCCTAGATTCCTGGAATAACAAAACCTCCCGGGACAGAACCCCTGGCAGATGAGGGCAATTATCCACGAGGGCCAGGCTGCACCTGCCTCAGAAGCAAGCATCTTGTAGAAACCGGATTGATCCCCTCAAGCGACATTCATGACAGCAGTAAGGACTTCTTGGGAAGACTTGGGGTCATGAACTCCTTTATTTGTCCCTCTTCCGAGTGTTGCTTCATTGAATAAGTCTCCGTTCTCTACCTTTCACTCTTATTCTGTTTAACTAGTGTACAGGAGCTACAGAAACCTGCTTTTGCTCTAAAAAAAAAATCAAGCCAAAAGAATTGTTGGAACCTCCTTCTTCCTCTTGATTTTCCAAAGAATTTCTCTTCTCTTTGCTTAGTCAGCCCTTCTCAGGTCTCAGAGCTCAGCAACTTAATCCCCAGAGCAAACAGGAGTTGGGCAGGGCAATCTACTCCCACTTCGACTGCTGTGGGGGAGCCAGCATGGCCTACAAGTGAGCAGAGGGCACAGCTGAGATCCGAAGCCAGAGCTGAAGTCAGGAGGTCTTACAAAGGGGTCACTCTCTGTCTGCTGTGCTCTGGGCTCCCTGTGCAGCAGGGGAGGGCACGCCTCTCCACAGAGAAAGGGGAGAAAAGGAGTACACAGCCTACCTGGGCATTCTTCATTGCTGCAGATCCACAGGCTGTTTCTGCAGATACTGTTGGGCAAAAGAGGCTCAGGTCATTGGTGTTGTCAGGAGGGCACCTAACTAAATTAACATTCACCACAGATAGCGCGGCCCTCCCCAGACAAGGGATACAGAAAAAGAGAAGGGAATGGCGCCAGAGCAGCCTTTAAAAGGTTAACAACGTGGTACAGCACATGGCTTTGGCCACAAAGGATCCCTGGAGATATCCTAAAGGGGAAGAAACTAAAGAGGAAAAGAAAAGCTAGACTGTTCAGTGGCCCCGAAGATCTGTTCTGGTAGTCTTGTTCCTCTCCCTATGTACAACAAGTAGGGGACACAAGAAAGACCTGTGAAAAGAGGTGAGCCAGAGCCAGGCTGGACAGTGGAGGGGGGACCCCTGAGGCTCAGCAGGCACTAGAGCAGTGGTCCTCAACCTTCCTAATGCTTCAACCCTTTCATACAGGGGTGACTGTGTACTTCGTTGCTACTTCCAAACTGCAATGTTGCTACTGCTATGAATCGTAATATAAATATCTGATATGCAGGGTATCTGATATTTGACCCCCCCAAAGGGGTAGCGACCCATAGGTTGAGAACCACTGCACTAGAGGCCCCAAGCAGGGAAGGGCTGGAGGCGGGACAAGGTGCTATTTCCTCCAGTGTGCAGAGGACAGTGAGCTGATGTGCAGAGCTAGTCTTGAAGAGATGCTTGAACCAAACAGGGACAGGTGCCCAGGCTAGGACCACCTAGGCTCTAGAACACAGTCCGAGGAGTCCCTACTAGGGGATTATGCTTGCTATCACCCAGGAGACAAAAGATTTAAGGAGAGACGCTGTGTGCTTGATGTAACATAACCTCTTTGCAGAGGACAAGCATCATTTACCAAACCATCATTTGGAAAGAGCTAGCGTTGTCAGCTGCATGGAAAAGATGCGTCCCTCTGATTTCCCTCTAGGCATACCTGTGACATGATCTTTGCATACCACCATTGCCTTCAGCACCTGCTCGGATCCCTCTGCCAACCCCCCAGCCCCTGCTCTCAACCCAGGCCAGCTTCTGGTCCACCTGATCCTGCCCCTCCTGCCCCAGCTTCCCCTCCCAAACCCGCTGGGTAGACCACGCTGTGTAGCCCCAGTTACCATGTGTTGCAGTCTTGAGAGAGGGAGGTGCCAGGAGGGTACCGCTTCCCAGCATGCACACAAGAACATTCGGAGCTCTGCACACAGCGGCCTTCATCCAGGAGCTCTCCCTCTGGGTTCAAGGGCATCAAGGCAAAGATCTCAGCACTGTCATCACCATTATTCATCCCCCACTTCTAGAATCCCATGGGTAATCAAAAGCTTAGTGCTTCTGAAAAACTACAACGTACTACGATGTTTATCCCTGATGGACTATGAGGATGGGAGATATCAACCTCCATTCTACAGAAGCAAGAATGGGCCAAAGAGCTTGCTGGGGTTGTCCAGTGGAGAAGCCAGTGAGCCCGGCCTTCTTCTGGGAATCTCAAAGAACTTGCATGATGCAATGTGCATGAGTGTGCTGGGTCATTTCTCTCTCATTGCCTACAGGATTGCGTGGCGTCAACAGTTTTGTTCCACAGCATCCAGTAGAGAAGTCGTGAGCCTCAGGACTTCCTACTCTGCATAGCTGAATACAGCTTGCGACCGTCACTCACAGTCTCCTGGCCAGAGACTTTCTAACGCAAGTCCTTCTCAGGGGAGCGCACAAGGCAAACCCAGGACACAGAAGACCTTTCTCCCAGACTGGAGTCCTGAACCCTAACTGAAAAAACAAAACCACAGCTCAGATCAGGCCAGGAGCTCCCTGAACAAAGTCACTGTGAGGGCTAAGACCACCCTTATTTCCCTAGACACAGAGCTTTGTGAATACAGTACCACGGGAAAACATAAATTCAAAATAAAGACCAGTTTAACCCTGAGCTTTTTGCACAGAGACTTTAAAAAACAGCTAAATAAAAGATCTCTGATTACAGCCATGGGGGCCAAACACAAGTGGCCTTCATCCCTCTGCCCAAAGCCAAGGGCACTGGCAGGGCCTCAGGTTTGCAGATGAAGAGGGTGGTTTATTACCAGGGCAGGCACAGCCGTCCACACATTGCTGCTGACACACTTCATTGATAGGCAGGCTCTGGCAGGTTCTGGTGCAAGGGGACACGCACTCCTTATACTCCATGCCAGCAGGGCATGCCGGGTCTGAAAGACAAATCAAAGAGTCTCCCCAGGCAGTTCACCAGCACGGCAGCTTCCAAACCGTACCGCAAGTGCAGCCAGCCTGGCTCCTCCGACTGTCCACTCCGTTCTAGGGCCCCAGGGGCCATCCCCAGCCACCAGCCCGTGGGCCTGAAGCCAGCATTTCCCTGAAAGAGCATCTTCCATTTTGCAAGGTCCCCACTAAGACTGGGCCAGCCACCCCTGCCTCATGGCTATCTGTCCTCCATTCTCCAGGAAGAAAGCTTGGGCATCTTTTGTCTCTAAGTGTTCTGTGACTTTCTAAAATTTTCTCAGAGTAACACCAAATTCTGAACTAAAAAAAAATAAAAATAAAAAATAAAAAATAAATGGCTTCCAGGGACCAGCAACAAACTAACACTTCCTCCTCTGAGAGCCCCTCTTCCTCATGATATCGGCTCCCACCAAATGTCACCTCATCCCCAGCTAGGGCACATTCTACCCATGCCCGCTTTGGTGGCAATCATTTATATCCACCGTTTTACTGGGCTGCCTTTGAGCTTTATTGCCAAACTCTCTCTCTGTTCACCCCATGGCGCACACAGACCCTCGTGGGCAAGGCCTGGCTGGCTCTCCCCAAACAATTGTCTCCAGCTTCTTCAAGACCATCTCTCAGGCATCTCCTCCGCCCTACCTTCAAAGGTCTGAAAGGACAGCCACTCCCTTGGGCAGGGGAGGCGACAGCTCTAACCCCCATCTTCCCACACCCCCACAGCAGAGGCGACGGGCAAAGCTGTTTGCCAGATGGTGAAACTCCAGTGTGCAGAGTCAATACCAGCCGGGCCCTGTGCCTCCTTCAGTCCACATTATCTGCCTAATTATAGCCAGCCAGCTGTCCGTCGAGTGGCTTTTGATCAGGGCGGTGAGAGAGCAGGCTTTTGCAAGGTGACCAGAAGTCTCTATTTAATCACGGTAATTTGGAGATGGTGACAATGACTATGGGCCCCGTGAGATTTAGAGATGCCAACGGGGTGTTGTAAGGCAGGATGGAAGGAACAGTACGCACCGTGCCTGGAGGCCGGAAGGATGAGTTAATAAAAGGGAAGGCTTAATGAAGGCTTTCTGGTCTCTCTGGGGCCACCCCACATGCAGCTGAGATAACCTTCTACCTCAGGAAAACCGCGAGGACAAACCCTGAGACCTAAGCGCCTACTGCGTTGAAGCAGACTCAACTGTGGGAAGTCACGGGGTACGGAGAGGGATGTGGCAAGACACAGAGGTAGGGCCAGGGCCTTGGAAGGCTTGCTCAGCTTCCACTCGGACCATGAGGGAAGGGACTCCCCTGCTGGCCCGTGCTCACAGGACCAGGTGACAGCACAGAAGCCATTCAGGACACCAGGGCTCAGTAGACACCGGCTGGTGGCAGTGGTGCGAAGGTACACATCACACACAACACAGCTCCAACACATCGAGTGCCACCACCCCAGGACAAACAGCCTGTGCCCGGCGCAGGGCAAAGCAGCAACTTACGACAGGCGCTGTGGTCCGTCCAGCTGTACAGCACCATCCCTTCCTGGGCGCAGGCCCGCGCATACTCAAGGAGAGTGGGGCATGCGCACTCCGGCCCAGTAGTGCATGAACACAAAGTCTTCTCGCAGAGGGCCACGAAAGGCTCGGGATCCACCAGAGGGTGGCAGCGGGCGAACACCGAGGCACTTTTCAGTAGCTGGCACTGCTCCCACATGGCCTGCGGGGAAAGAGGCTCTTCAGCATGGCCAGAGGAGGTCCTGGCCTTGGCCATATGCTCACTTACTGTCCCTCTGAGGATGGCACTAAGGGAAACCAAGGTTGTCCCTTCAGGATCCAGCAGGTGCTATCTACAGCGTTACGTCCATCAGTCCAAGCAGAGGAAAGACAGTGGCACACGCCTGTGAGGTAGACCAAAACTAAGGTCAAGTGTCAGACAGGGCCTGGAAATGGACAGCCTGAGCTCTGCACGAAGCCACCTCATACCTGACAGAAAAGCAAGGAGAGGCGTGGGCATTGAGCTCAGGCTTGGACTGTGCAGTTTTAGGATGGAGGCAGTGACTTTTCTGTCCTGCCCTGGCCACCTACCTTCCCTGATTTTAATCATCTTCATTACCAAATAAAGGATCTAACAAAAGGAGGTTGGTTGTATTTGTAAAGTTTCCTGCACCTCATCCCCATAGATTTAAAGACAGTAGACTGGGGTGGGACTCAGGAATACATTTTCTGACATATTCCCCAAGAGACTTTGGGAACCAATAGGATCAGCTCCCATTGGCAATAACATATTTAAAAGCCTATTAAATGCCTGGGCAGTGATGGCATATGCATTTAATCCCTGCACTGGGGGGGAGGGGGGGTAGAAGCAGGAGGATCCCTGTGAGTTTGAGGCCAACCTGATCTAAGAGTGAGTTCCAGACAGCCAATGTTACCTTGTCTTGGAAAAAGAAAGAAAGAAAGACAGCGTATTAAATATCTCAAGACATGCTGTGCCAGGCAAGGCTTATTTTGGGTTCCCCTCTGTTGATACCCTCAACTCAACCTACTACACAAGGCAGGAGGTTTGGAATCGTCAGTCCCTTCTTCTGCTGATTTATTAGTATAAACATGCCGCATGTTTTACTTACAAACATCTCTGCAGTCTGTGTTTTAATGATTCCAAATGCCTGCTGCTGGTTGTTGTTTTGATTTTATTTTTTTATTTTACTGTAACTGTCTCTGTAGCTGGGGTACCTCCAGCCATGGATGGCATGCTTTAACTGGCAGCTTTTTACTCTTAGTATCGCATAGACCAGTGATGTATATTAGATTCAATGATGCCTTCAGTGTAATACAACACAATGCTATGGATAAAACCACAGTTTGTTTCATGCATAATTTCTTTCATGCATATGCATGCCTATGTCAGCAGCTAGTGAAAAGACTTACAACCTTCAGCTAGGAAGAAAAGAGCATGAGAATATATAATAAAAATAGCTTTATAGAGTTTTTATAGCTATATAGAGTATATAATAAAAATAGCTTTATATTATAAAATACATACTATATATTATACTGAGCCAAGGGTGCTAAACTAGAGGCAATCAGTGTTTTCAAACAGGATAGTAGAAAGGGGGGAAATAAATTGCTAGTTTTGAGGAGAAGAAATTCAGAGAAAACCCACGTTTGTCCAGAGCAGGGAGTCAGGCCCGAGGGCCTCCGCTATGTGGCACCAGGGGAATCCCAGAGGTAAGAGAAGTCTGACCTGCATACCAACAATCTCAAGATCCTTCCTAATACTAAGGACACTCTGTGGTACTAAGGAATCAGTGTCCTGCTCACAGCAGCCCTGTGCTGGGGCCGTGCATCTCACCTGGACTGGTCCATTTGGAGTCCACAGTGAGAATCAGGCAAGCAGAATATAACGTCATATGGTGGTATTTTATTTGTACTGAAATGTGATTTTATTTGTATGTTAATAAATAAAGTTGCTTGGGGGTCAGAGCTAATAGCAAGCCATAGCAGAGCTGGGCATTCATGGCACATGCCTTTAATCCCAGCACTTGGTAGAAGAACTAGGTAGATCTCTGTGTGGTCAAGGATACAGCCAGCATTGGAGACACAAGCCTTTAATCTCAATACCATAGAAGACCTGGAGGGCTGTACATACAGGCAGTGAGGAGGCAGTCATGTGTTTGGGTTTACAACCAATGAGAAAGCAGAACAGAAAGACTATATAAAGACAAACACACTGGAAGTAGGTCCTTTTTCGGAGAGGTCTCTTGGCTTAAGAGGCTAGCTGCAGCAGGCGGGTAAGGCTCTTAGCTCTGATCTCTTGGCTTTCTTCTTTACATTGATTCTATGTTTCTTATTTAATAAGACAGCTGGTTACATCTATAACGTCACAATTGTGACATAACCACAGTAAGCCCTGGGTCCCCTGTGCATCTTAGAAAAGCAGCTGCTATTGGCATGGCCTACTAAACTACAAACCTGCAGGTGATGAGGGTGTGAGCCGGCCACAGCAGCGACAGATACCCTGCCCCTCCCTATCTCCACCTTCCTCAGTTCCCTCCTGTTGAGTCAATGTCACTGTGGCCACTCTCTGGTAGTGGGGACTTAGATTAATAATTAGCTTGCCTGGTGGAAAGGGGTATCCTTGGGTGAATAGGGATAACAGTCTTCATGCTACTTCATGGGTTGCTATAGAGATGTCACAGTACCTTGTGGATATCGTTCTGTATAAATAAAACGCTGATTGGCCAGTAGCCAGGAAGGAAGTATAGGCGGGACAAGCAGAGAAGAGAATTCTGGGAACAGGAAGGCTGAGGCAGAGAGACACTGCCAGCTGCCACCATGACAAGCCAGATGTAAGGTACCAGTAAGCCACAAACCATGTGGCAACTTATAGATTAATAGAAGTGGGTTAACTTAAGATAAAAAGAGTAGATAACAAGAAGCCTGCCACGGCCATACAGTTTATAAGTAATATGTGTCTGAGTGGTTATTTTATACGTGGGTTGTGGGACTTCGGGGGCTTGGTGGGACCTGGAGAGAAGCTCTCCAGCTACAGTACCTGCCCCCAAATAGACCATCATGAATGAAGATACTTTTGGGGATGCTCGGGCCAGTTGGGTCTCAGCTACATGTGTCCTTCCACTAGCCACTTTGGGTATTCTACCTAAGGAGAAATAGATTTCCAAAGTTGGTGACCAGAAAGAGTGACAGGGGCTGGCTGGCCTGCCTTGGCCTCACTCACCTTCCACAGCCCCCGAATTCAGGTTTAGGCTCATGCATGTACCAGTTGTGTGAACCCCAGCTTTCACATGTGGGATGTGGAGGATGATCATAGCTCCTACTCTAAATCTGCACCGAGTAGTGAATGGAATCACACACGTCAGAGATTCATCCCAAGAAATGGTGACCCATGTCATCATCTATCTTGTGACCACCAGAGAAGTCCCTTCTGTTCGTCTGTCTCCACCATGGCAAGCAGGTTTCCAGAAGGACAGGACACTCTTGTCCCTTTTCCCATTTCTATATACCTGGACCATATTGGGATAACGGTCACCATGACAACATTATCACTTCTCTGGTATCTTGGGTGCTCCCTGGTAAGCAGAGGGGCAGCTTTTGTTGATTTCTTATTTGGGAAGGTCATGATTCTCCCAAAGTAGCAAAGAGGTGAGTTGAAGCTCAGGGAAGGAGACTGAGGTCTGGGTCTGTTTCCATTCTGCAACACTGTCTGCTCATAAAAACACTGCTCAAGGAACAAGGTCCGGGCTCTCACAGAGGGCAGCTGACAGTGTCCAGCTGCTCAGTTCCTGCCTGCTTGTTTTCCCACCCACAGCCCAGAGTTAGAAAGAGAAAAACAAAAGAAAAAAATGAAAATTGCCAGACCATGGGAACCTATAGCCATTGCCGTCCCGGCAATGCTCTCTGTCAAGGGCAATTGCTCTACACCACGGGACCAGCTCTTGCCGACACAGTGAGGATGAACTAGTAATTGTCTCCACACAGGACACAGTAGCACCCAAAGAAAGAAAAACTGCAATTCAGGCATCCTCCCTGCCTGGAGTTCTGGCAAGCCAAGGCCAGCCTGGCTCATCTCCCATTGGCCCAGGTCAGTCTTGTCCCAGATCAAAGGGAAAATGGGAACAAGACTCCAGCTTATTTCCTGGGAGGTCCCTGGAGGTATTAAGTGGTTTGTAGAAAGCCACAGCAAGACCGTTGTTTTCAGGTTATTTCACTGCAGGATGGGAGTGTGATTTCTGCAGAAGCTGCCTCCTCCCTTCCTAGAACAAATTCCCTGTGGCACCCGCCTGAAATCTAGCTACAGTTTCTCCCACCACAGAAACAAAAAGAAATGTGGGCTCCCATCTTCTCCTCCAAGCTGCTGCTGGTCACCCCTGACCTCACCTGGTCCACAGGTCAGTGGCTAGGCAGGATTTTCAACCCGTGCCTGCCGCCTCCAGCATGATCCACTTTCACCCTACAGCAGTACCCAGAGGCGTATTTACCTCTCCATCTCAGCCACTCACATGCTTCTCTGTTCCACCTCAGCAAGCCCTGGCCTCTGGGTCCCTAGCACAGCCTCTGCTGCATATAAAATGCAAATCTACGCCGCTGCATTCCAATGTAAAAGGAAACATTCTAGCTCATTAGGAAAGCAGGGGGACCCGGGCCTCCATGACCTGACCTCAACCTCCCCCTCTCATCCCATTCCTGGCCCACTCCAGGCATTACTTGAAAACGCCCTGATGGCTTCTTCTGTTGGCACATCTACTATGTCCAGGCACTGTGATTAGCACAAGGAATGCAAAAGAAAGCACTGGGGTAGATTCTGGCAATCACAAAGCCGGAGGCGGAGCCTATCCCTCACCTGCCAGCAGTTCCTCTCTCTGAGGCCCTTCCTGACTCAGTTCAGAAGGCCCCTTTTTCCAGGAAGGCTTCCTGCAATTCCCTTCTCTCATAGTCCCCTGGATGCCACCACTCACTGCAGTTACCCACTCAGGTACCCTTCTCCCCAGTCCCTCCTACATGATTTCAAAGGACAGGAGCCACACTCTTAGGGTGCAAATGCTGGGCCAAACATAGCAGTAATGAATACAGGTGTAAGTCATCCCCAGTCCCTCGGGTGCTCCGTGGGCCTGTTGGCACGCAGACTGAAGGCTTCGTCCCTACCTGGGGTCACCCTCTCAGTGGCGCGGCCTATCATAGCTGGAGGAAACCTGCGGCTGAGATGTCAGGGAAAGCATCCCAGAGCCAAGCCAAGTTTTAGCTGGGTCTGGACGCTGTGTAAGGACTGAAGGGCAGAAGGCGGGACGTGCTAGAAAACACTGTCCCCAGCCTGGAGTGCTGCTTGGAGGCGGTAGAACCTTCGGGTAGTGGGGTCTAGTGGAAGATGGTTAGGTCATTGGGGATCTGCCTACAAAGAGGAGATAGTAACCTGCGCCCCTTCCTCTCTCCTTGCTTCCTGGCCACCATGAAGCCAACTTCCTCTCAGCCACACACTCCCACTGTGATGCATTGAACTGTCACAAGCCCAAATGACCATGGACCTCCGAAACCACGAATAAAAATTAATGTTTTATTATCAAATTGCTTTTCTCAGATATTGTGTTACAGCGATGGAAAGCTAAGACGCCAAGGAATGTCTCTGTGTACCCTGCCTTCCTTGGACATGTGTGAAGAAAATCGGTGAGTCAGGATGAACAGGCCAGAAGAGCCAAGCTGGAGGCCTGGGCCAGTCATCTCTGGCTCCTGTGGGCCTGCCCAGCCAGAAGCTGCTGACCCAGAGAAGCCCAGCCAGAAGGCTCCACACAACCTCCCTGCCCAGCTCTGCTTCAACCGAAGGCTGACACAAAATACAAACCCTGTCCCTCTTCTACAATTGAGACCCCCTACTGGCCCATGTAAATAAAGCTATTTCAAAACCCTGCAGCTTCCACCAATTAGGCCTTCAGAGACTGGCAGATACTTCTGAAGGACACAATCTTTCCTTCAAAGAAAAAATGTTTATCCTGTCAGTTTGGGATAAGATTAGAGAAAGAAAAAAATTTCCTAGGCCATCCCAGTATGGCAGCATGTGCCTATATTCCAAGCACTTAGGAGGTTGAGGCAGAAAGATGGGGAAATGGAGGCCAGTCTTGTCTCAAAAAATAAATAAATAAATAAATAAATAAATAAATAAATAAATAAATAGGGCCAAGGCAAAGACTCGGTGGATAAAGTACTGGGCATCCTCGGCCATCATGGAAAGGCACAGTGAAACTAATTTGAGATTCTTTGTCACCGCTGTCACAGTGTCATCAAGACAAGAGACGACAGCAAATGCAGGTAAGAACGGAGGGACAGAGAGACAGAGGGACAGAGGGACCCTTCTGCAGTGCTGGCAGGAGCATAAACTAATACAGTGACTGTGGAAGTCAGTGTGAAGGAAGGCTTCTCAAAAAGTTCAAAGAGAACTTCCACATCACACAACTATGGCACTTCAAGACACATACCCAACGGACTCTACCTCCTACCAGAGAGCTATCTGCACATTCGTGGGCATTGCCGCTCTATTCCCAATAGCACAGAAATGGAACTGGCCTAGATGTACATCAACAGATGAAAAAGTAATAAAAATGTGGTGTACACACAATGGAATTATCCTCAGCTGTAAAGAACAAAACCATGAAAATTTCAGGAAAATGGATGGATCTGGAGAGAATTATACATGCACACATAGATATATACCCACATACACACACACATGCACACACACACACACACACACACACACACACACACACAAATATGTATTAACTCAGTCTCAGAAAGGCCAAAGTTTCATGTTCTCTCTCGTATGTAGACCCCAGCTTACAGTGTCAATACATGTGTCTGTAAGTGGGTGAGTGGGAGTGGGAGCCATGAAACTAGAAAGGCGACCACGAGAGGAGGAAGCGCGTGTTCAGGAAGAGGCAGGAGGGCAACGGGACACACCATCGACGCGGAGAGGAGTCAATGGCAGAGGTGGTGTCAAAGGACAGGAGAGGGCAGGGCGCTGGGGGAGAGGAGGTGGGAAGGAAAATCAACTAAAAACAGGTTTTGTTGAAAACTACCATGATGGATACTGTGTTAGTATTTAATAATTAATAAAAAAAATTCAAAGAATTTACTAATTAGGTCAGAAATTCTCAAATTATAACCCCCTACAGACGCCAAGATCCTCCAGGAAGCACTAAGATCCAACATCTCCTGGAAGGCTGGGTTTTATGCTCTCGGCTCTCCTTCCACTGCTGTTTAGTAATCCCTCTTTGATATCTGGCTTAAGAGAAAAGAGCTGGATTCTCATGCTCAAATCTCCTCAAGCCAGGCATCAAAAAAGATTCATAAGCCTGTGAAATAATGCATTCTTCTGCCTTGACTTTTTTTCTGGAATTTAGAGCTACCTTTGTTTTTTTAATAATTTTTTATTTATATGAAATACAATGAGTTTTATCATTTATTTAGTTAATTAATATTTTAATTCTCCTGTTTTAATGCTTAATATGGTAAATATCAAGAACTGTAATTCAAATAAGCAAATAGGATTCCTCAGTTAATTTTTCATCGTTTAAAGGAATTCTGCTACTAAGCAACTTGAAGACCACTGTACCAGTGATGTGGTAACCAGACTTGAGGACCACTGTACCAGTGATATGGTAACCAGACTTGAGGACCACTGTACCAGAGATTCGGTAACCAGACTTGAGGATCACTGTACCAGAGATGTGGTAACCAGACTTGAAGACCACTGTACCAGAGATGAGGTAACCAAACTTGAGGACCACTGTACCAGTGATGTGATAACCAGGCTTGAGGCCTGACTGTACCCATAGCTCAGTCACTGGTCATCAAACCACAGGTTACAGTGAGTCAAGGATTTCATGGTCAGAGAGTCAAACAAAAATTTAAAATATTCACGGCAGGGGGTTGCATCCAAACTAAACATGTACCTACTTTCTTTTCCTTTTCATTATTCTCTATTTTTACTATTCAATGTGGTATGGCTCTTATCTACACAGCATGTGTATGTATTATGTGTAAGAATAATCTGAAATAATTTAGAGCATATGGGAGGGGCTAGCTCATTGGATAAAGGCACTTGCTGCACAAACTGGATGACCTGAGTTTGATTCCCAGAACCCACATCAAGGTGGATGGACAGAACTGATCACTTAGGTGTTCCCTGATGTCCCACATGTGTGCTGTGGCACATGACCCACACATAGACTCTCTCTCTCTCTCTCTCTCTCTCTCTCTCTCTCTCTCTCTCTCTCTCTCTCTCTCTCTCTCTCTGTGTGTGTGTGTGTGTGTGTGTATGTGTATGTGTGTGTGTGTGTGTGTGTGTGTGTGTGTGTGTGTGTGTGTGTGTGTCACTGTTGGAATGTGACTGTGCTGCCTGGAGCTTGAGATGGCCTCTTGGGCCCTGAGCTACAAGTTCCGTCCTGGAGGCATTGAGAAATGAGACAAGAAGGACCCCGGATGCCAACAGCATGGGATTCTGGCCTGGCCCTGAACCTCCTGCCCTGAGCTGCACATGAGAGAGAAAAACACTAACTACAAGCCATTGTCACCTTAAATGTCCTGTCACTCATGGCTGATCTATCCAGGTAGCAACCCTGGCCTCAGATAGTTGCTGAAAACCAAAATGAAGTGATTCGCACTGAGATGGCGAGCAAGAGTTCTCGACTGTTATCCCTGGCCACTTGTCTGCAAAGGCTTCCCTTTGGCTCCCTGCTAAACCGTTCTGGCAGGGACACAAAATAAGGGTCAGCTAATTTGCACTTCCAGCATCTCCTGGCTCCAGTGCCCGGCACCAGCTACTTCTGTCTTCTTTCATCTCCTGTCGGCGGTGCCAGAAGCTGGCAGAGAGCTGCAGCCCCAACTCCATCAATCCATGACTTCACCCTCCTGGGCGGGTGTACAGACCCAATTGTGGCCCGTCTTAATCCCATTTTCAGTTCATCAGAGGAGACCAGGCCTCTTCCCTGGGGATGTTAGGCCCCATCTAGAGGAAGGGAGAGAAAGCAGGAGTATCTCCCCAGGGGGTGGGAAGGCAAGGCAGGAGAAAAAGCGAGCAAGAGCCAGAGGTCCGATGCTATGTTATTGTTCCAACTCGAGCAGCTGACAAAGGAAAAGGGGTGAGGCATGAGCATTCCTAGGCCTGAAGTGAATAAAGAAAGGAGAGCATAATGTATAAAGTGCAAGTTGTTTGCCTGGCCCTGATCTTTCCAGCTCCAGAGTGGGTGTCATGAGGCTGCCCCTGGAGGAGGTGTGGAGGCGCCTGGAGCCTGAACTGGTCCAAAGCAGTGGGTTCAAGAATTCACTCTGGGCAGAGGACAGTTTCCCATTGGTCAGCCAGCAGAGATTGAATGGGGTGAGGGAGGAACTGATTCTATTTATAACTTTCTGGCTGCCCTGATGTTTCTATCCACATTCCAAACTTCTAACTCATGGTCAAGATTCAGATCTTGAGCCTGGTTCACCCTGGTCCATGAAATGAATGGGGTTCCTGGAGGTTCCTCTCCTTAAGATAGTTGGATGGGATGCCCATGTTAAGCAGGGTGACTAGACAGAACATAGTAGAAATACCGGGTCCACAGAGGCCTCCCTAGGCCCCTTCTCACTCTGCCATGGCCTCTTGGGAGCATTTGTGTAGCTCTCCAGGATCAGGGCAAGGCTCTGCCTGCTGGAAGAAGAGCTGGGCATTGTCAATGTCAGAGACATCACTCTCATGTTAGAGGGGATAAAAAATAGTTTATTCTGAAGCCAAATATGAAAGATCACAGCCCAGGAACACAGATTCCGGTTACTTCAAATTCCACGTTCCAATATGGTAACAGTTTCACCAAACTGTTATTATAGTAACAGAACAAAGAAAGCCGTATGTTAAGGCACTTATCAAATCCATGGGTGGAAACATTAGGTGGACGGGTTAGAGAAAGTAAGGGCATCTCTGCTATAGGCCTCAGACATTCTGCCAACACTCTTCATCTTTTGGTTGGTAGAAGCTGGAAATCTACCGAGTAAATACATTCCAAAAGGTTTTATGTGTCGGTCACAAGGATGCAAGAGGTGGGCAAGAAATGGCTATTTAGAGGGCTTGAGGATAGTCCAGGATAATCGGGCTCTGGACCTACAACATTCCAACCCCTCCACAATCCCTGGAGTTCTAATCAGTCAATCAGCCTTGCACAAGGGTCTGTGGGGGGTAGAGCTCCCCTCTAGGAACTGTTGTTTACAGTCTCATTCCCTGGTTCGAAGTTCAGAATAAGCTCTTGAATAAGCAGTCCAATCTGAACCAGTCTACACATCCTGCTCTGTGCCAGGAGTCAAATCACCTTAGCTGGCTGTCACTGCCCATCCAACAAGCAGTTTGTCACCTACTGCCCCCAACAGTGTTGATGTTCTCCTTCATGATGGGTTAACTCCTCTTGTGTCTGGTCCTTGGATCTCTACCTGGCACAGTTTCATTGCCCATGCCATCCCAACCTCTCAGCCACTGTGTACTGGTGGTACTATCCCATTCCTTACCATTCTGGTCCTCACTAGGGAGAGGACATAGGAAAGGAAACACCTGAGAAATACACTCATCCTTCAGTGTCCATCGGGAACTGCTCCTAGGACTCTCCTCTCATAACAAAACCCATGAATGCTTGAGTCATGGAACCCCCACACATCTTCAATACACTTTAAACACCATCCAAATGACTGCTACTACTAACTATGATATAAGTGCTGGGAAATAGTTGTCATAGCATATCATTTAAGGGAGGAGCAGAAAAGACCCATGTGTTCAGAACAGATGCAATTTGTCTGCAGTTGGTTGAGTCCACAGACACGGAGCCCATGGGTGCAGAATGACTATATTTTGTTACAGACCTTGGGGTTTGTTGAGTTAGGGAGGGATGAGATGCTAGGCCTTTACACAACCCTCCTAAAGGTTTGTGAAGTTACCCAAAGGAAATCTTTGAAAACTCGTAGCAGCTGCTGGGGCTCTGCTCTAAGGCTAGACCATCATCAACAATCACTAAGGCCGTCATGTCACCACAGCCACTTAGCTCTTCTCTTGAGCTGCTCTTAGGTGGACACATACGATGTAAAGGAAAGGGTTCTCTCATTTGAGTAGTCCCTAGAGGAGGTCATCTTGCAGAGAGGTACAGAGAGGCAGAGCAGGAAAGGAACCCATGTGAGGACATAAGGTAAGGAGTGAGCTCGTCTCCTTCCTGGTCCTGGATGCCCCTTATATAAGCTCTCCCTCCTTCCTTAGCCTTTTGGTGACTCAGGAAAGACTTGAGAAAGATCTCATGTTGTCAAGGGGAAATGTACATGGATGCTTGGTTCAAACCCATGCAGTAGGGCACTGGCGGCGGGCACCCTGTCTGTAAAACCACCTCATGGTGCTGTCATTAGCAACTAACCTACACTTGGCTCCTTGAGCTTGCTGACTGCTACGGGCCCAACTCTCCCTACACAGCTCTCTCTGAATTGGGGCTGGAGAGATGGTTCATCAGTTAAGAGCACTGGCTGTTCTTCCAAAGGACCCAGATTCAATTTCCCCATTAAATACCCACATGATGCCTCACAACGATCTATGACTCCAGTTCCAGGGAATCTGACAACCTTGCTGGCCTCATTAGGCCTTATACCAGGCATGCACGTGGTATATCAACATACATGCAGGCAAAACACCTAGACACATCAAATAAAGCTTTTAAAAAAATTAACAACTTTGACTCCCAGCCAAGCAAAAGAATGGCTGTTCCCAATTGCCAGGAGCCTGCTCCAGACCAAACTCCTTGATGAAATCGCCCTCCCACACACACCTGTCAGCTCCCCATCCAGCTCCATCTGAGCAGATAGAGCAAAAAGTGACAATACACCCTTTACAAATAAACAATTGTGTCCTGAGGACATGAAGAGTGAGTTGCTTTGTACCCATCAGAATAGATGATACTTCACGTGCTTCTCTGGACTGTTGAGGAGATGTGCTATGGTTGTCCAAAGTCAACACCAGTTTTACAAATATTAGCCCCTAAGACAGGTGATTTCCTGAGGACAAGGGAAACAGCAGGTGAACCACATGTTGTCTCGGAGGAAAGAAAGAACGTTCTAGGGGGTGAAGGGTGGTGAAATGGCATGACACAACAGCATAGAAAAATGCGTTCCCAGGATAAACACCAAATTCAGAGGTGAAAGGAACGTGGACGACCTAGCGCTGTCAGGGAGTAGACTGACGAGCCACGGGGTGGGGCCCTCACATCAGCCCAGAGCACCTGGACTGGAAGGATCCTGCAACTCCAGTGTTCCAGGACACAGAAGGACATGCAGAGTCTTCACATGAGCATAAAATAAAAGGAGTGCTCTCTCAGGAAGCTGGCGGGCTCTCTAGAGTTGACTGTGCAGGATGACCAGATAGACCCTAGTGAGGCTATCCCAAGGCCTTGACTCCCAAAAACCAAGATCAGAGCATATACTGCCCATCTGGCTGCTGTTTTCAGAGAACCTTCATGCAGCGGATAAGGGGATGAACAGGGAGCTTTGAAAATCTCATCCAATCCCTGAGTGTTTGTGAGCCTGGGACTCCTAACATTGGTGAGAAGACATTTCTTCTGCTCCTGCCCCGTCTGAGGATGTTGCTGCTGCTGGATTATCCCGCTGCTGTGGGTCAAGTGAAAACCAGAACACTCAGGCTTCCCACGTTGGTCATCTTGAAGACCAGCTCTTAGGAGTTGTGTGGAAACCTCTTGATGCCAAGCATAGCAGTGTCCTCACACTCTCGGGAGCAAAGGCAGGAGCCAGTCTTGCCACACTGAGGAATGTGACTGAGGGTGGTGAGGATGGCTTTGATGACTGGATCCCCCAGGCAGGCCAAAGCCACCAAGAGCAGTGCTGCAGGCTGACTTGTACCCAGTGGCAACACCCCGAATTGTTAACATTTGCACAGTAGGCATCGTCATCACCCCTGGATCTGCATATTATACGATGTGCAGGGGTCATGTTCACTATGGCAGGTCTCTGTCAGGTGACAGGAGATTATCTTGGGAAAGGGGTGCCTTTTTCACATCTAGCATGGCCACTCTGTGGGTTAAGAGCAGTCCTATGGGGCTTTGGAACTACAGACAAGACACAGCCCCAAGACTACTATCCCCTTATGATGTTCAGCCCTTTCCCCATGCTCCCCAGACTGAATTTTATAGGAGAAAGGCTAATAAAGGATCTTTCTAAAATGTGCACTATGCAGAAACTATGAAAAAAAAAAGGGCATCACTTATCTGAGCATTTATGACTTGGGTTCCAGACTCAGCTGGAAAGAGAAAAGAAAAAGAAAACCTGCAAATTTGCATGCAATCCAACAAGCCATTATCAGTCCCAGCAGAGAGAGGCACTGGGTCCGTTGGTACAACATTCCTCCCCAGGGTATAAGTAATATGACCAGGCTCTCTGAAAGAGCTGATGCCAAGCTCAGCTTTGGAAAGACCAACGGCAGGACAGACGGAGGTGACAGATTGTGACAGCTACCCAAAGGAGTTGTAGGCCAGTGCAGCCTCACCCAGAACATTCTATCATTCCAACTGGTCCTTGAACCGAAGGGCAAACGCTGGTGACAGATGCCAAGTTGCCAGACCCAATTTCTGAGCCTGGAGCCCAGTGGGAATAAGCAGACAGAACAGTTCAAAAGACCACATTAATCACCTCTCAGGAGATGAGATGCTACACATCCCAGCCAATGAGGGAGCTCCGGCTGTGGGCAAACACATTCTGATTGGCTAAGCGCAGAGTACAGTTCTCTGGGTAAACAACCTGAAACGGAGAGCACTGGGCTTGAAGAGGTTCAAGCCTCAGGGAGGTCAGGTGTGTCTGGAGCCTCAGTCCTGAAGGAAGAACCAAGTACTCAGTTTCTTAAGCTGTTCCCCAGACACTGGTTAGCAAGGACGCTAACGCACCCGGGAGACACAGTGAGAAGCAACATGCAGCTGGAGCCTTAAAACCGTGTCCCGAGAGACCAGCAAAGCCGTCTACGATCACCTTTGTCTTCCTCGAACAAAGCACTCAGTCTTTCCCTCATCAACACAACCTCAGTATCAGGTTCTCTCCAGGAAAAGTCTGTCCACACCTCCCACTAACGCCACATAAGTGGGATTGTTCCTTGGTACTCTGAGGGTGGGGACCATCTGTCAAACCCTTGCTGCATGCTGGCCCATGTTTGCAAAGTCAAACAAACAAAATATGCTCTGTGGGACCTGTTGCTCTCAGCCCCGCCTTGAAGGAAGGGAGAGGGAGAGTTACCAACCAACAACGGAACTCTAAGTTTAGAAATACAAAGGGAAAAATTAGAAAAAAAAAATCTCTCTTGCACAATTCCTTGAATCAATTTCTTTTGAAATTTGGGTGACCGAAAATCACCAGAGGAAGGGCTTGCATCCGTCACTTGCCTATTTGGATGTATCAATGTGCTGGGCATCTCACTCTCCTGCTAACCTGAGTTGAGCTGTGCTCAGCTACCCAAAAAGAACCCAGTTATAACTGGGAGGGCGTTGGAGTCTTAGGCCTAAGGTGTATTTGCTGGGGCTCTGCTCTCCACCCCTACTCTCAGAGCATGTCACTCCTGCGGGACACACAAGACAACAGGAAGATATCAGATGTTACATCATCATCATCATCACTCATACAGTTGAGCACTTCTGGGGTAAACTCTCACGCATGTGACCTTTCTCTTAGTCCTTTCAATGGTCCTTGCGGGTCCTCTTCCTAAGCCTGTTTCACGTGTGTGGATACTGAGGGTTGGAGAATGAAAAGCATGAATTTCCAAGAGTAAGTGACTGACTCAGACCCACCCATTAGCACAATGCCTGATCGTTTGCTTCTCTGTTTCTGTGATAACCGAAAGCAACGTGGGGAGGAAAGGGTTTATTTTAGCTTACAGGTTATAGTCCAGCATCAAGGAAAGTCAGGGGAGGACCCTGGAGTCAGAAGATCGTGGAGGAACACCATTTAACAGCTTGCTTTCTTATACAATCCAGGACCATCTGCCTGGAGTGGCACCATTATCCACAGGGGCTGGGTTCTCCCATATCAACTATTAACCAAGAAAATGCCCCGTGAACAAGCCCACAGGTCAGTACGATGGAGGTGATTCCTCAATCAAGGTTCTCTTTTCTAGGTGACTCTAGTTTGTGTCATTGAGAAAAGCTGACCCACACACCCAACCAGGGGTGAGAGGATCTCAAGAGTTCCTTCAGATCAAGGGCAAACATCAGATATTTCACACTAGGGGAAGAGGAAGCCTCCCTTCTGTAAAGTACACTACTCTTGGTGCTGGACTCAGTCTGCCTTGTTAGCAGCTCTGGCCATGTGCCAGGCGACTGCCCAGAGAGCCTAGGACCACTGAGTCACTGGAAATGCAAGGCTAAATGGCTTTAGAAATGTGTTTGTTTACGAGTTGGACATTGCTTATTTAAGTGTTTAGGCTGCTACATTTAGCATCCGCCCAGGATATTCTCCTGAGTCTGACATGCTTCTGCTGAGAGGTTCAGGGTGTTTTGAGAAAATAACAAAGATTCATTAGATGAGTAACCAGCTACTAATGAAGCTTTCTCATGCTAAGCTGGTGTGTGAGTGAATGTCTATTGTTGTTGGTATTGTTTCTAACATTAGAGAGGTGGATTCATTTACTTTTGTACAGATTTGGGTGAATCCAGCTTCTACTAGGGAAGAATTCTGGGTTATTATTAGAGAGATCATTACAATCCCCAGCTAACACCACCTAAAGTGTATGTCCCACACACACTGAATATTTTTGAGATGTATTACTTAACTATATTTTGATACAACCAATGTACACAATAAAGAATTTAAGAACTAAAGGAACCTTAAGAATCTTGTGAGGTCTAGCTCCTGAAGAAGGAGGAGTAAAGGACCTACAGGTGGTACAGGGATGTGGCTGATCCCTTTTATAGGCAGAGGGATGTGGGCAACCCTTTTGTAGACAGAGGGATTTGGGCAATCTTTTTGCAGGTAGAATAACGTGGGTAACCTTTCTGTAGGAAGAATAATGCAGCCCATTTTTTTTCTTTTTTTTTTCTTTTCTTTTAGGCAATATAAGATTGACATAGTGGGAACACCCTTACCAGATAACAGACACCAGCACCTTCATCCTGGAAATTCCCAGCTTCCAGGACTATAATAATTTCCATTGTCTGGCATCGTGTATTTTGTTATTGCTACACAAAGGAGTGGAGATACTGACCATACCACTCATTTTTAAAGAAAGTGCAGGCCACGGAAAATATTAGAATTAGACAAAATTCTAGCCAAAATAAGTTTTCAATTAAAAAAAAGACCCATGAGCACTCCATATTGAACAGCCAGAGAGACCCATTTCCCACCCAACCCTTGAAGAGAGAAAGAGACTATGAACCCAAATCTTTCGCTTAATTCCAGGAGTCACACACCATCCAGACCACAACCAGGCCAGACTGTACCTACCTTCTGCATGTCCCCAGAGGAGCTGTTGCAGTGACTGCCAGGAGGAGATGCCCGTTTACACCGCTGCTCCCCACTGCTCAGGGCCCAGGAGTTGGCAAAGTCATAGGGGTCTGAGGTCAAGGCCCCTACAGAGAAAAGTTCCCAGAAATGATGCTTCAGTTAAGCCTGTACCAAGACTTCTGCATAAAAGCTATCAGAGAGTTATTACCTGAGTCCAGCTCCTGCTAGACTGGACCACAGGCATTTGAACTACAGGCATCTCATACAGTACTCGGCATGACACCACAGTGCACAGGCAGTGAGCTCAACCAGTGCTCAGTGAGTTGACCCACCATGGTCGGAGGGATAGATACAATGAAGGAGGGGACGTGAAAGATGATGAGGATGTCATCAGAGAAGCTTTTGTGAGCAGCAGATAGAGATCATTACAGAAATCCACAACTGGTCCAAATGCAGAGGACAGCTGACCATGGTGTGCCCAACCCCACCTGATACCTCTACAACACAACCCCTACATACACCTAAAGCTCAGAGAACCTCACGAGAGAGGAGCAGGAAGATTATAAGAGCCAGAGGCCCAGGAAGTCTGTTGGGAGATGGTGTCTTCTATGTATGACAGAGAAGCTGCAGCCATGACAGGTCAAAAATACGGTTGCCTGAACAAGACCAGCACAGCGACAGCACCAGTGACATGCCAGCATGGACGGGGGACATCTGACGAGGTCCCATGCCTAGATGAAGAGCTACAGGCAATCAATGACTGATGAGGGAGGAAGAGTCCATCTTGACCAGGAATGAGCCCCCTGAGAAGCTATTCAGTCGTAAATAGTCAGCCCTAAACAAATGCACACAAGGGCAACACTAAACGGACTCGGCAGGAGAGATGTGTGTATGTGTGTGTGTGTGTGTGTGTGTGTGTGTGTGTGTGTGCGTGCGTGCGTGCGTGTGTGTGTGTGTGTGTGTGTGTGTGTGTGTGTGTGTGTGTAACAACAAAAAAGAAGTCATAGGCGGAAGGGAGTGGCAGACACACACAAGGAGTTGGAGGGAGAGGGGGTAGAAATGATGCGATTCATTCTATGTATGTGTGTGCAGCTGAATGACTTAATATCTAAAACATTTTAAAAGAAAGAAGAAGCGGATGATGCCACGCGCCCTCACTTCTCCAGGCCTTGGAATGCCCTTCCTCCTCTGTATGGACCATTCCCCTCCTCCTTTGTCATGGTCCCAGTATAAAATGCCCACTCACCCCCAGCTTGTGTGATCAAGGCTTGGTCCTAAACCACTGGTACTATTGGGCGGGGGAGGTTCTGGAAACTATGGGAGATGGAAGCCTAGCCTAGTTGGAGACAGTGGGTCCCTGAGAGTGTGTCCTTGCCCTGACACCTCCCTGTGTTCCTTCTCTCTGCTTCCTGTCTGCCATGAAGTGAGCAGGCTCTTCTACACAGGTTCCCAATGGACAGGGCAGCCCAGCATTTAGGCAGCCCAGGGCCCAACACACTGGAGATGCCTCTCTCTAGATCCCCAGGAAACACCGGACCACTTGTCATGATTCTAGCTTGGCACAAGGTCCTGAGTCAATGGAACCGAGGATTGTGAACCGAAATCTCCGTGACTGTGAGTCCAAAACAAACTCTTCCTTCTCTTCCTTGTTGGCATCAGATATTTTGTCATAGAGACAAGTGCAGCCGCACATTCTTATCACTCCGATCATCTCCACTTGTTCCCTGGAGATAGAGCTTAAGAACAACCAACCTTTCTGAGACAGCTCTCCTTCCTTCCCCATTCCAGCCTGGTGGGGTGTGTGCGCTTCTCCGTGTTCAGCACCCTAGCAACTCTCCAGAAAACTCATCTTTCTTTGGGTTCCTTTCCACCACCATCAACCTTTGGGCTAGTATTCAACTGTGAGCCCCTTAATGAAGAAAGAGCGCGGGTATGTGTAGCTCTGCCTTCTGACCTGGCGGATTCTGGATGCTCGGAACAATTGTGTGGAAAGAAGGTAGGGATGTGACATGAGTCCTGGGACGCCCTAGCCCCTGTGCCTTCCAGGTTCTCATTTTCAATGTCCGGGTGCTTCTGTGCCTGTAGAATTCACGCTGCTGTCAGCTACCACAGGAGAATTAAAGACGGCCACAGCCTGCAGCAGAGGTGCCGCCGGACAGCCTTGCTAATATTTATTACGGTAGTAGTTTCTATCCGCTATTTTTGTACGGTCGAGGCGACCAGTCTCTTACACAGCCAGGCCTGGAAGGTCGACTCAGGCTCAAGGAGTGCACATGGGAGTAAAATAAACTGTCTATGGAAAGAGAAGGGAGGCCTTGACAATCAGTTGGCATCCAGGGTTTGGTGAGCAGAAAAGAAATTCCTCCTATGATGTGCTCATTTTTTAAAATATTCTATACATAGTATACAGCTAATTGAGTGATTCAGCTAAAGGTCTTGGGAGGAGGCGCGTCTCTGGGATTACCTGGGTGGGCCCTGTGTGCAGCCATGTGTACCTTGGTCAGACAAGTAGAGGGCAATCAGATGCAGGTGCACGTGGGGGCGACACCAGAATGACGCAGCTGCATGCCAAGAGATGCAGCAGGACCTGGCGAGCTAAGGAACGCGCCCTCTCCTAGAGCTTGCAGAAGGAGCACCACCCTGCCCAGGCTGTGACTCGGGACTCTGCTCTCCAGAACTCTGAAACCATAAGCCTCTGTTGCCAGAAGCCACCTGGTTTGTGACAATGTCTTGGGAGCCAGAGGAAACTAGTAGACTGGGATAGGCCAATGGAGAGAACTGACACTTGTATGGTGTCCGCTGTGTACTGGACGCTGTGATAGGTGCTCTTTGGTACCCACTCACATCACATCTAAGGAAGAGGGAGAGAAGAGATCTCATGTGGGTGGAAGTTCCTCCTACCAGTCTGTGAGATCTGGCTTCATCCTGGGCGTCTAACTCCTTATTTGTACAGGAAGAGTTGGACTAGGCGGCCTCAAAAATCTTTTTCAGCCCTGATTTTGTATAGTATGAAACTTTATGTCTAAATATGAAGTGAAGCAGAAGGGTGTCCAATAGATGGAATTATAAATATTATTATTTAAGGGAGGAGAATCTCAGAGATCAAGAAACAAAGCAAGTTGATAGGACACTCAGAAGTCAGAAACAAGGTTAACTTTGTTTGCGGACAAATAGTGTTGGGTCTGAAATGAGAACTGAACTGAATGAATCTCTTTCTGGGTATGGTTCCAAAAATATCACTTTTGCCAACAAATACCATTTTCTTTCCCATGGCATAAGTTTTATACATAAATATATATGTATACATATATAAGTATATATGTATAAATATGTGCATATATAGGATGAGAGAGAGAGAGTGTGTGTGTGTGTGTGTGTGTGTGTGTGTGTGTCCTATAATAAGAAAGAAAGATAACTGAGGACTAGGACCTCCTTTTCTGATAAAGTAGATTAGAAGAGTCTGAGCTACACTACCACAATGGACTCCAGTGTTCTACTGAAGCCACAAATAAGTTCATAAAAACCAGATGTGATGATTCCAAGATAGAGGAGAAAAATGAGGGGGGAGAAGAGGAAGAACAACAGGGATAAAATGGGAACCAGAACAGACGAGTCTGAGGACTAGACTGAGGGCAGCCATCTTTCCAAAGGAGAGTTTTGAACTTGCATGATGGGGGAAGTGGAGTGAGACCCTGTCATGAAGGTGACCCTCCAAGGATGCTCCCTGTGGGAAAGCTGACCAGAAAAGCAATCTTCTATGAAAAATAGAAAAACTAAAGTGTGTTTCCTTGACCTGGGCTCAGGATAGGAGGGCAGAAAAGTCTCCCCTGGAAACATGAAGTAAGGAGAAAGCCTCGAGTGGGCTCGGGATTCAGATGGACGCTTCTTTTAAGAGTCAATAATTCAGCGGGCAAAGTGGTGCACACCTTTAATCCCAGCACTTGAGAGGCAGAGGCAGGCGGTGGATCTCTGAGTGCAAGAGCAGCCTGGTCTACAGAACGAGATCCAGGACAGCCAGGGCTACACAGAGAAACCCTGTCTCAAGAAATTAGAGAGACAGAGACAGAGAGGAGAGAGAGAGAGAGAGAGAGAGAGAGAGAGAGAGAGAGAGAGAGAGGGAGGGAGGGAGGGAGGGAGGGAGGGAGGGAGGGAGGGAGGGAGGGAGGGAGGGAGGGAGGGAGAAATTCATTGCAGATTGAAATTTTAACATAAAACCCTTCTAAAGATGAGCTCACAATCCAAAATTATGAAGCACAGAATCAATGATTATGAAAAGAAAAGCCAGCAGCCATCAAATTAGCAGGTTGAAAGCTCTAGACACTTCAAACAATAGCTTACCTTCCTGCATCCTGAAGTCATCTTCAGCAAAAACGTTAAAGTCACCACACAGCCCACAGGTCTTGTTGAAGTATCTGTTTGACATCAGGACTTGGAAGTTGCCATCACCATCAATTTTGGCCACAAAACCATAGGCCTCACTGGAAAGCTTGTAGTACCCAGCCTCAGCTTCTAGGTAGAGTCCTTTGGAGGCATAGGGCATGGCGATGCTGGAGGGCAAAGGGCAAACTCATTGGGCTTCTGGATCTTGCCAGCCTTCCTACCCAACCCCGGGTCACGGGCTTCAGACAGCGAGACTCAGTGATCAAGGCTCTAGACCATCATTGCAGAGACCTGGCCCTCAGCCATCCTGTTACTTGCTTCCCTGGGCACACATAATTCATGTCTCTGGGCCCCGTTTTCTGCATTTAAATTTGGATGAAGTGAGGAACATGTGAGAAGAGCTCCGGGGTCCTTCCCAGCAGACACCCTGAGTTTCTGACTTACCTTTGGTCCCCCTGCATCACGGTGCCATTGACAAACAAATGGATGTCAAAAAACTCCCCAAGATACACAGACAGGCTCACTCTCTTGCCATCTTGGAAGTTCCCTGAAAGGAAAAAAAAAGTACCCCCCAAAATTAATAAATTTGTTACTATTACCTCTGTAATTTCCATGGAAAACTTCTCCCAAAAGACTCAACCAAAGAGCTACAAAAATCTCTGAAAATCCCACTCCCTCATCTTACTAACTGTCTGAAAGTACTAAGGGGGATACATGGCCCTCAGTGGACTCCCATAGGTATCACCCTGTCCTTCTGGGAGTTTGTCATCTTGGTGTAAGAATAAGATTCTTACCACAAATACAACTAGTGTGAGCTGTTGGTACTCAATACTTTCCCATAGTATTGTCATCTTAGGAGGCTCCGAGCAAGAATCTATGTGATGTTTGTCTAAAATGGAGACTTGAGTCCCACTGTTTAACTGCGCGTGGTTTTCTGTGAGAAATTTAAAGAGTGTGGGGGAACTTTAGCAGGGACTCAGTAAATGACTGGTATCTCCAGTACTGATATCTGTATGGCCAAACACCTTAAAGTGGTCTCTATCAATGGCCTGGCTGTAAGGGGCAAACACCAGCTCTAATGGAAGCTGGGATGAAAGAGTGCAAACTGGCCAGGCATTTTCTACAGCATTCTCAAAACTTAGCAATCCGGAGTTAATGTGTAAGAAACACAATGTCTGGGCCGTTGATGTTCAAAGATAACAGGCTGTGTAGGAGGTAAAGGAAGCAGAAGGGTCAATAGAGAACCTGAGTCTGGAGCCCTGGAGACAGAAATTGGAGGAAATCAAGAAGGGAAGCCGGCCAAGACAAATCAAATACCTTACAGAGAACAGGGCATAGAAATTGGATGGAAGATGAGCCTTAGGGATAAGTAAATACATCTACATCTTCTCCTAGAGGGATGGAAGCTGCGGCCTCCAACTCCTCAGCAAAGTGGCAAGGAAGCCTATGGAGCCATGCCCACAGAAGACTTGGGGAGGTCTGTTGATCTAAGATGTTGCCACCAGAGTGGGGACCACTGATGAATGAGCCAAAGACATAGAAAGCTTCTTCACTCCCTGAAGAGGCAGGACTCTGTAGAACCTCCCAGCAACACTGCCTGGAGAAAAGAGAGGTACCAAACCCATTAAACAAAATGCAAAAGGCTATCGATTCAAATTGAGATCCTACACCAGGCTGGACGGGCCAAACCAAAATATTACCAACTGGAAACTAGGATGTTCATCCGACCTTCTGGGAAAACAGGAGAGAGAGCTATTGAGATGGCGCAGAGTGTAAAGCTATGTGTGCTTGTTGCCAAGCCGGACAACCTGAGATGGATCCCCAGGACCCATGTGTCGGAAGAAAAGAACCGACTCCCACAAGACATCCTCTGACCTCCACACATGAGTAAATAAATAAACAAGTAAATAATGATTCAGGAGAGTGAGATAAAGAGAAGGGAGGGAAAGAGGAAGAAGAGGAAGAGGGAGGGAGAGAGAGAAAATATCGCTAAAATGTCCACAAGGAAATCAACTGAACACGCTCATCACTGTGTTCTCGGTCTTGTCCTTCTCCATCTGGGACCACACCTCCTCTGCTCAGCTCATTGTTTTACAGAATGATGCTGGACTAGAAAACACAGCCAACTCCAATCTCATAACTGTCCTCATTCAGCCCGGTCACATGTTTCTAAGCTGAAGGTCCGACCTGCTCTGCACTTTCACTGAAAACAGATTTTTTTTTTAATTACATGTATGTGTGAGAGTTGGAAGGGGTGGTGTGCATGTGTCCTCTGCAAGCACAGCATGGGCTCCTAACTGCTGAGCCCCTCTTTAGCCTGAGAATAGTTCTAGAGAGTGAGTAGTCTCTGGCAGCAGCAGTTAAGCAGTGACAATCCAGGACCATAGGTGACAGGCAGATAAAACAGTCATGGTAGACTTTCAGTGGTAAGTGCATGGATATCCTATTACTTTAGCTTCTCTATGTTCTGGGAAATGCCCACACTAAAATGATTTTTAAAAGATAAACAGCATCAAGCTCCAGTGTGCTAGCCCTCTCAAGGATCGTTCCTGTCCCTAGGCATTTGCTGTGGGTCCAAAGCCAAAGCCCATCTTAGGCTAGCCTGAGGCTCACACTCCCAACACCGCACACCAACAGAACTGGCAATGAGGCAAGGCAAGGGCCTCTTTGTCTCCTTCCCTCTGGATGCCCGTGACCCTTATGATCTCTAGCTTGTCTCCTCATGGGTCTGTTCTTCCCTCATATCCCCAACCTCATGGCGAAGGTGAACAAAGATGCTCTGTCTCCGTTTCCTAGGAAACCCCACCAGGTATAAAGGGCACCTTCCTTCTAGAAAGAGAAACGGTTCCCTGTGGGTCTTTCCTTCTTACAGGCTCTCCCTCCTATGGGGATGTAGGGAAGATATCTGGGAACTAGTGAGCCAGGGAAGCTGTAGCTAGGTGCTAGGAAACGCACAGGAAGCCCCTGGGCAGCTGAGGTGGTGCCCTGGCCACACAGCTCTGGACCAACAATTCTTTAAAAGATGTCATGGGAAGTTCAGAGGTCACTGTCACTGTGTACAAGGTTGTGCCAGCCCAGAATGCAGCAGCAGAAGAAAATCAAACAGGAAGGACCCCAGAGCCATGTTGGGGAGCATGAGAGCGCCCACCCTTCTCAAGAGAAGGATGAAGTGTGAGGGGGCACTCAGACTTGAGGAGAAGGAAGAGAAGGAGGAACATGAGGTCAGTTTGATTGATACACAGAGAAAGTCTGAGGAAAACAGAAACAAAATCAAGATAAAGTGAGGTATGTGATCCCAGCACTCAAGGAGGCCGAAACAGGATGATCACGAGTTCCAGGCCAACCTGAGCTACGTAGCATCACTCCGTCTGAAACAAAAGGGGAAGAGGGCCAGTTGTGTCAACATCACCTTACACATAAAAGTGACAGGAAAAGGGGCAGACTGACTTTGTGTAATAAGAGCTGTGGAATGTGATTGATCCCCGAGGTGGTAACCCTGAGAGTCACCAGCCCCTCATCACAGAACATTTGAAGGACTTGATCAGGACCCCAGGAAGACAGGAATTAGGAAGTCTAGGGAACAGTAGTGTCAAGGTGGGCGGGATATGAGCAGGAGCAGGGTAGAGCTGGTGGCCCAGGATCTTCACCTACCACTACAATTGTGGTCTGGAAGTGGATAGTTTAGCTTATGGTAACCAGGCCCCATTTCCTACTCGGAGAAAAGTGGAAATGAACAACGTAGGGTCAGGATGGGTTAACACTGGGACCTCCAGTGAAGGCAGAACTGTGGAGAACCTGTGGCGTTCCTAACCCTGCAAGGTAAGGAGGCTTCAGAGCGGGTGGTCCACACCCACTGCAGGAGTGGCCAGCGGATTTGAGGGGGTTGGAGGACACAGTATGAAAGTGGGGAGGGTCTCAGAGGCCACCTGAACAAGCGGGGAGAGAACGGTCAGCCTGACTACTCTCCTGGAACAGAGCATGCTCTCGTGTCTTCTGATCCCGCTGTCACGTCCTCCTACAAGACGAAGCTGCCTAACTAGGATCTCTCAGTGCAGTGGGTTCAGAGAACCACCAACACCGACGGGAAATTCTTTCCATTTCATTCGCCTCCTCTCCCTGCTGCAGCTACTGTGTAGCTGTTAGGAAAGCAGGCTGCTCAAAGGGTCCACTGACGCCCAAAGAGAACCCCACACCCCACAAACCTCCAAAGTCGCACTTCCTAGCCCTGCTGGGAAAGGAAGGGCTGGGTGTCCACCCAAGAAGAAAGACAAACCAGCCAGGCTCCCAGCTGGCCTCGAACTTACTGTACAAGGTGCTCAGTGGGCAGCCAACCCTCACCCCATGGGTGGGAGCAGGAGGCATCCAGCCTCCTCGAAAGCTTACAGGAAGCTTGAGTCCTAGGGGACACTCTGGGACTCAGTGAGGCACTCAGCCATCTGCATTTCCAAGGAACGCCACTGTGTCAGGGAGTCCAGATTCCTAACACGGTTGGTTCTGCTCTGACCCAGAACACAGACGCTGAAGTTCGGACTGTGGAAATGACTAAGCAGGCTTCCAGTTGCTTGTGGCTCTCCTCAGGCTAATTTGGGAGCCAGACCTTGTGGCTATAACTCAGGAAGAGAAGGCTCTACAAAGCTGGAGGAATCGGCTTTCTGATTCCTGGTCTCTCTGTGGCCCCTATGCTAACTGTGGAAGACATGAACCCTTGGCTTGGGACCTCACTCACAGGAGGGCTCCCCTTGGTATCAGGTAGGCTTTCATGAACAGACACAAACACTTTATCCAGGATATGAATAAGGCCCACAAACACCCAGACAGGAATGTAAATGATTTAGAACCAAGGAAACAGGATGTCACTGGAAAACAATTGAGCACAAAGTGATCCTAGGCCTATAAACGAAACCCAGGGCCCAAGGTCTAGGTTCCTTCCCTTGACCCAGGGCTCTGGTCCCCTCCCCAACACCACTCCAGCCCACCTCCTACACACCACTAATACCAACAGGAACAGTAACCACCATCTTCCTGATATTACAGTAGGATTTGGGTGCAAATGCAATCAATCTACAGTAAAGTGTTTTTGCTCTACAATGTTCTGACCAACAGCTTCCAGAAGATTGACTCTGACCCTTGAGAAGAGCAAGTTGTCATAGAAAGAATCATAAACTAGTGGAAGTCAACAGGGATATCTGGAAATACATGGACCTTCCTTGGATCTTAAGTGCTCCCTGGGTACCATAATGAAGAAAAGAGTAACCCACGAGGCTGGGCCTCTCCTACAACCTTGTGTGGTGGTAGGAGAGGGTTACCATGAAAGAGATCTGACCTTGACAGAAGTCCAGCAGTGTGTGACTCTGACATGCAAATCCAATGAACAGACATCCTGTGAGGACCCGGATGCTTTTGTAACTTAGTTTGGATAACAGGCCACATTTTCAAAGAGCTGATCTCAACTGAGTCTCAGAACACCTGAATCTTAAAGACAGGCAGCTGGAGAGACCGTGCCGCATCCCTGGGGACTGTGACGGAGGAGGGACGTGAGTATATGGCTCTTCTTATGCTTCCATCTCCCCACAGGGACATAGCCTCCGAGTCCTTGGGAAGATGAGCCGATTGGCTGACCCAAGTTGATGAACCCCGGGCCAACCAGAGCCAAGGAGTCAAAGTGGATGTGGTGGTGACTCTCAGTTGTGGACTTAATGAGCTCTAGAACCACCCAGAAAAGGAGCCTCTGGGAAGGAGTATCTAGAATAGGTTGGCGTGGTGACCGTGCCTGAGAAGAACTGTCTTGATTGGGTTAATTGAAGTGGGAAACCCCATCCTAAAAGTGATTGGCGTCATTTCCTGGGTTGGGTCCCTAACTAAACGAAAAGGAGAAAAGTCCCTGTCAACAAGCACTCATTGCTCTCTATTTCCTAACTGTAGATGCCATGTGACCAGCTGCCTCATGCTCCTGACATGGTGACGACCCTTGTAACCAATTCTAGCCAAAAGAAACCCTTCTTTAACTTGCTTTTGTCATGGTATTGTGTCCTATCAACGGAAAAATGAGGCAGGGGCCTTCCTGGTGGGGGTCATAATGTCATTCCAGAGACACCAACACAGCCCGAGTTTCCTTGGCTATGGAGGCTCCCTTAGTAGAGGAGGGAGTTCAAGTTGGGCTTATGTGGGGAGAGAGGGAGCTCTTTCAATATGCTTGCTGGGTTCCCAGAGCCCAGAATGTGAACTTTATGCCTGGTCCTAAGAGTCTTTATGTACTGTTTATTGACCTGTCTCCAGGCAGGGTCGCAGCCGAACAAAGCTAAAGCAGGCAGAACCCAGGCAGCACCCTCCAGGGCATTGCGTCTCCCTCCCTGCATCTGAAGCCATGGGGTAGAGAAGTGATACTGTTTCCCTCGTCAAAACCTTGTGTCAAGACTAGAGAGATGGCTCAGATTAAGGAGCATTCACTGCTTTCCAGAGGACTTCTATTTGGTCCCCAACACCCCTATCAGGTGACTCATAATTGCCTGTAACTCCAGGGATCTGCAGGCTCTGGCATATACATGGCATATAGTCGCACATGTACACACACACACACAAATAAAAATAATTTTTTTAAAAACACAGTCTAAACCATCCTCTGTCACTCCTACCCCTCCATTTTGACTCACCAATGCCCACAGTCAATAGACAGGATGTCTGTACCTCTCTGCCGTGATGCTTAAGTAGGGAGAGCCCTGCTTAGAATGCACAGTGGGGCCACCTCAGTGACAGGCCTGAGTTCCTGCCTCCTAGGGGGCAGGGAGAGAGTCTCCTCTCCTAAACCAGTCCCTAGCTGTTGCCTCTGCAGCGAGGTGGGACCCCACAGCCCAGTGCTCAGGACGGTTTCCCCATCTTGTTACATCCTGAGAATGCCTCTGGCTTTTTGCAGCTCCCGCCTTGTTACTGTGACCCAGGCCACCCTTCTTTCCCATATCCCTGCCTGTGATGGTTTAAGTAGGAATGACCCCCCCCCATAAGTTCGGAGATTTGAATGCTTGGTCATTAGGGAGTGGCACTACTTGACAGGGATTAGGAGGTGTGGCCTTGTTGGAGGAAGTGTGTCACTGGGGATGGGCCTCAGCGTTTCAAATGCTCAAGCCAGGCCCAGTGTGTCTCTCTTCCTGCTGCCTGTGGATCTGGATATAGAACTCTCGGTTCCTTCTCCAGCACCATGTCTGCCTGTGTACCACCATGCTCCCAACCATAAGGATAGTGGACTAAACCTCCAAAACTGCAAGCAAGCCCCAATTAAATGCTTTCCTTTATAAGAGTTGCCATGGTCATGGCGTCTCTTCACAGCAATAGAAGAGTGACTAAGACACTTCCCTTCACCAGTACTCTAGTTCTTTCAGACCCTTCCTTGCTATGCAAGATTCCAGCCTGCTGCCTCCCAGCCTGCTGAGTGGAGCAGACACCCTGTGATGGTTTGAGTGAGGATGCCCCTCATGGGTTCATATATTCGAATACTTGGTCCCTAGTGGAATGCTAGGTAGAATTATTTGGAAGGATTAGGAGGTGTAGCCTTGGAGGTGTAGCCTTGTTGGAGGAGGTGTCATACTGGGGGTGAGGCTTGAGGTTTCAAAAGACATGGCATTCTTAGTTAGCTCTCATTCCCTTTTTCTGCCTCCTACCTGCAAGTCAGGATGTAAACCCTCTGCTACTGCTCCAGACCCATGCCTGCGTGCCTGACTGCATCCATGTTCCTGGCCATGATGGTCATGGGTTCACCCTCAGGAACTATAAGCCTCAATAAACTGTTTCTTCTATACTTTGCCTTGGTCATGGTGTCTCTTCACAGCAATAGAAAAGTAACCAAGATGCTGTGGAATGTCGTTCTGTATGCTGTGAATGTGTATTGCTCTGATTGGTTGATAAATAAAATGCTGATTGGCCAGTAGCCAGGCAGGAAGTATAGGTGGGATAGGCAGACAAGGAGAATTCTGGGAAGAGGAAGGCTGAGTCAGGAGTCACCAGCCAGATACAGAGGATGCAAGATGACAAGGCAGAACTGAGAAAAGGTACCAAGCCATGTGGCTAAACATAAATAAAAATTATGGGTTAATTTAAGTGTAAGAGCTAGTCAGTAATAAGCCTGAGCTAATGGCCAAGCAGTTATATTTAATATAAGCTTCTGAGTGATTATTTTAGAAGTGGGCTGCAGGACTGCAAGGGCTTGCCCAATATTGGATCTCATATTTACGATGATTCTTGGATAGGAGAAGTGATTTCTAAACATTTTAAGAAAAATCAAAAGATCCTGCCCCCCACCCAGGACAGGGTTTCTCTGTGTAACTTTGTGCCTTTCCTGGAACTCAATCTGTAGCCCAAGCTGACCTTGAACTCACAGAGATCCTCCTGCCTCTGCCTCCCAAGTGCTGGGATTAAAGGCGTGCGCCACCATCGCCCAGCCAGATGTTTTAATTGTGGTAAACCAGGTCATCTGAAAAGGGACTGTAGGCAAGGCATTCCTAAAAACCATGTTTTTTCTAGAGATAATCCAAACAAAAGGCCTCAGCCTTCTAGAATATTCAGAAGGTATGGCAAAGGCCAGCATTGGACTAAGGAATACAGATCAATATGGGACAGGAAAAATAATCCTTTCCCATTGGGAAATGCCTTAGGGGGCCTCTTGCAGGCCCCCATGTCAAATTTGGCTCAATCATTCCCTGTCAGCATTGGGGAAACCCCTCCATGGGGAAATTAAAAGACTTGATACCTGTTATTAAAAAACCATACCGCTTTGGATGACAGAACAGCTTCAGCAGACAAAACAAAATTTTCAAGAGAGACCAGAAACCAAGTATTTTGGAAAACTTCTATAAATGATCAAAGGCCAAAGCTAAAAATACAAATAAATGGCATTGAAATTGAGGATTTGGTAGACATAGATGCAGATGTAACAATAATTTCACCAAAATCTTGTCATCCAGATTGGCCTCTTTAAGAGGTAAATGTTCAGTGCTTAGGAATTGGAACTTTATCTCAGGTAAACAAAGTGTAAGATGGGTTGAATGTATAGGGCTAGAAGGACAGATAGAAAAATTAAAACCATATGTGGCTAACATAGCAATGAATTTATGGGGATGTGATTTGTTGCAGCAATGGAAAACACAAATTAACATTCCTCCAATCACAGAAACAAACTGTTAATTAATATATGCTTCGAGAAAAAATTAAAATGCATTCTCAAGGACAGTCATCAACTATTTAGGTCATATATAAGCAGAACATAACAGCTGATGATCTTTCAAGGTACCAACAGCCCTACCTTTAAAATGGTTAACTTACAAACCTATATGGGTAGAATATTGTCCTTCAACATCAGAAAAATTACAGACATTAGAACAGTTGGTACAGGAACAGCTAAATGCTCAACATACTAAAGAATCAACCAGTTGTTGGAATTCTCCTATATTTGTTATTAAAATGAAATCTGAAAATGGAGAATGTTAACAGATCTAAGGGACATAAATAAGGTGATTCAGCCAATGAGTTCTTTACAGCATGGAATTACATTGCCTTCTTTGTTACCTAAGGGATGATTTATTATAGTTATTGATTTAAAAGACTGTTTTTTTACTATACCTTTATGAGAGTAGGATAGACAAAAATTTGCCTTCATAGTGCCTACTTTTAATAATTCCCAGCCTGTTGAAAGATACCATTGGAAATTCTTCTACAAGGAATGTTAAACAGCCCTACCTTATGTCAATATTCTGTATAACAGCCATTAGAACTAATTTGTAAACAGTTTCCTCAATCTATAATTTACCATTATATGAATGATATCTTATTGGCTGATTCAGACACAGATACTTTAGAAAAATGTTTGATGAAGTAAAGAGAATTTTGCCTCATTGGGGATTACAAAAAAAACACACAAAGAGAAGATTCTGTTGATTATTTAGGATATAAGATAGGTTTACAGAAAATTTAACCACAGAAAGTACAAATCAGGAGAGCTCAATTACAAACTCTTAATGATTTTCAAAAGTTGCTGGGAGATACTAACTGGCTACAGCCCATAATCGGATTAACAACTCAAGAACTAAGTAATTTATTTCAAACCTTACAAGGTGATAAGGACTTAAATAGTCCAAGAAAACTATCAGCTGAGGCAGAGAGAGAGTTGGTTTATTTATTCAACTACAACAAGTAATCAGAAATAGAAATCACCCTTTGTATATAACACGTATCAGATCCCGTACAGGTCTACCAGGCCCTCTAGCATAAGGTGATGATGAAATTGATCAGCTATTGGTAGAAAATGTGCTAGAAGTCTCAGAATTTCATAAGAAACACAATGATAACCAGGATATATGTTTCATTGGTGAAGAGGTTTTACTTTTGCTTCCACAGGAGAAGAAAAGCTATGGATACCATCAAGGTTGATCAAGATTAGATTAGAACAGGAGAGACCTCTTACTTAGGAGAGGCAATAGTTCATAAAACACTTTGGTCATTCAACCCAAATTAATGTACAAGACTAAAATATGCCTTTCATTTGACCAGGTATGAAAAAATTTTTATTACTAAAAGATAATACTTTTTCTGTTGCCATGTATCATGAGAGTTGGAACCCTCCCCCACCTCAGCTGCCCCTGTTCTGAGATCCTGCTACAAGTACCCAGGACTCACCAAGAATGGAGAAGGAATGTTTCTGGCAGTCCCCAGCCAGGAGGTAACTGCAGCCTCCTGTGAAGCTATACATGGTTTCATCAAAAGTGTTAATGAAGTCATCCCCGAAGAGGCTGCATCGGGCCATTGATGGTCTGTCCGAAGTCTTTTCGGTGCAGAGGGTCCCTGAAGGAAGATCCCACAGATAAGCATGGTGGGACCATCAGCCCAAAGCTCTCTGTCCTCATAGAAATGAGGTTGCAATGGACAGAAAGCAGAAACAGGAAAGTACTTTCCATTTCAGGCAAGGCCCCCCTTGCCTCTGAGCATGACCCCAGACTCATGATAATAATGGAGAAACAATCTCCCAGGACATAGATTCATTATAATGAAACTTACTGACGTATGTGATGATGCCCATTGTAGAAAAATTTAAGACTACAGAAGCAAACACAAGAGGATTAGAGTCATCTGTGGTCCATCCCTGGGCAGTAACTCAGGGTGGCATTCCAGCAGTTATCTCTTTGCTCTACTTCATGGCACATGGTCAGAAGGCACTACTGGTATTTCCAAACTCTGAATCCCAGAGGGAAGGAAGGTGGGACAAGCAGTGTAGTGAGGAGGGGATGGCCTAGAACCCAGTCCTCTTGGTTCTGTGTGACTCCAGTGCAGTGGTATCCCCTCTGTGACCAGCAGTCCCCTCGTCTACATTTTGAGAGGTTCAACTAGATTACCACATGAAAACAAATACTGTCTCCAAGGCCTGGATTCCATCTTTCCCATCCTGTGCTCCCATCACATGGGACAGTTCTGTGCTACCCTATCCCTTCATATATTCAGTTTGGGGGGTGGGGGAGTGTAAATCAGGAACAGGATGTTCTGTACAACTGTCCTAAGAGGCGACCACTGACTTAAAGTCACAAGCCTCACAGATGGAGCATGGGTGAGCTCCAGACACATGCGCCAAGTCCTAGAAGAGGGCATTCCCAGTAGCCTTGGGCAGGGGTAAGGAAATAAAGCATTTGGTACCTACCTGGCCAGGTGAGGACCAGAGCAAGCAGCCAGATCTCAAAACTGGCAGGATTCATCTGCAGAAAAAAAAAGAGGGGGTGGGGAGAATGAGGTGGTTCTCACTGCCCAGAGAGACAGCTGCTAGGACATGCTGTTGTCAATGCATCCAGCAGGGTGGCATTTTCTTAAGTTGAAAAAGTGTGGATCCTCAACAGGTGGTAGTAGTACATGCCTTTAATCCCAGCACTTGGGAGGCAGAGGCAGGTGGATCTCTGTGAGTTTGAGGCCAGCCTGGTCTACAGAGTGAGATCCAGGACAGCCAGGGCTACCCAGAGAAATCCCATCTCAAAGGAAAAAAAATAAGTGAGTGTGTGTGTGTGTGTGTGTGTGTGTGTGTGTGTGTGTGTGTGTGTGTGTGTGTATTCTCACTGGCCCCTATGCCTACCTTGAACATGGAAAACTAGTCCCCAAAGTGCTCCCATGGCAGTGTCAGGCCTAAAAGCAACTATCCCAGCAAGCCACATTACACTGCTGGGTACCTTCTCCAGACAATAGTGCTTGGACCAGCTGGGAAGGGGGAAGTTCTGTCTCTCTTCTGTCCTCCAGGCTAGCCTGGCATCCCTGGTCCCCACAGCCCTCCCCTCTGGGCTAGCCTGGCATCCCTGGTCCCCACAGCCCTCCCCTCTGGGCTAGCCTGGTATCCCTGGTCCCCACAGCCCTCCACTCCAGGCTAGCCTGGCACCCCTGGTCCTCGCAGCCTTCCCCTCCAGGCTAGCCTGGCATCCCGTGTCCCCACAGCCCCACAGCAGCTGAAGCAGAGATGCCACTCAGCCACCACCCAACTAGGAGGAGAAGGAACTGGCTCATTTGTTGCCACCGTCAGAACCCAGACTCAGAGACCAGTCAAAGGCCACCACTGAGTACTTGTTAGTCATCTGTCCTGGGCCATGAGCACCTTTAGACCAGGGACTGTCACTCTTATCAACTTCCCCAGAACCTGTGAGGACACTCAGCACCCAGTACATGCTCAACTAATGTTTGCTAAATAGCCTTGACAAGGGGACAGGGGTCTAACAGCCCTCCACCTGAGAAACTTCTCTACAATGTGCCTCACCCCTCAGCCCACCAGACAGCCCCCCAACCCTCAGAGGCCTGCCACAGCCCCTCTCTTCTGAAGAAAGTCACGGGAAACACAGAAGGTGCCACTTGAGGCAGACTGGGAATGATGCCCATTCAGACCAATGAAGAGGGATAACTATAAATGTGAACAGACTACTTTGTTCCTGGAAACGGCCCACACTGGGTCCCAAAGCAGATGTCCCTCTCTCCTGTCCTCCTAGCACACCGGAGCATCCATAGCTCCCAGCAGGCACCCACGAAGGGAGGGGAAAGCGCCTGTCAATCCCATCTAAGATCTGCCAGGCCAGGAAGCCTCTTCAGGAAGAAAAGCAGAACCCAGCAGTGAGAAGAGAAGGGACATTAGGGTCAGGGTAGCTTTGAATTGTCCCTCCAAACAAACCCCTCCTGGTCCAGGCATAGGAGCCCCAGTCAGCACCTCGGGGACTGGGATCAGCCTTGTACCTCCCTTCCAGAGCTGAGCCAGCTCTCCTTCCAAAGCCATCTTACCTTCCCCTTCCAAATGGGGGCTGTATCTCCAACGTCCCTCGGGAAACTCGGCCGCCCGCCGCTCAACAGTGCCACCACTTTAAGGCCATTCTCAGCAACCGCTGGATGGACCGGCTCAGGCTCTGAGCAGTCTGGCTGTCAAGCAGTCCAGGGCCTGCAAAGTCCTCACGGGCCAAGAGCTGTGACCAAGAACCCACCCCTCTGCACCACAGTAGCTGTGAGCTGCCACACCAGGGCACTGGCCTTCTCTTAATTACCTACGGGAAACAATGGCAGGAAGCAGTAGCAGAAGTACTTCCAGGCTGATAAGGCCTAAAGAGACAGGAGGGAGAGCTCCTGGAAGCTGCCTTAATGAGCTGTCTCGCTCTCCAAACACCACCACAGCTCAGTTTGGTCCCTGAGACCCCCTGAGTGCCCCCACCGACGGCCAGGAACAGTAGGTTTCCCATGGCAGCATGGTCCAGGCGAGGAGAGAGAAACAGATTACATCAACATGGCTTCTGCATCAATCCAACTTCCAGGGCTAAACTACAGTGCTTTTTAAAAAACACCTCTACCCAAGCCAACTTAGGCGGGTGAGAGGAAGAAGTATATGAACACTTCCTGGCCCCGTCACCTGCAGGTATGAATAATCCAGGCCAGAATCACGAAAACAGCCTGTTTGGATCCTAGTCAGTCTTTTAGGAACAGGTTAAAGACAAATGCTCTGGGCCAGGCATGGTGGCGCACGCCTTTAATCCCAGCAGTCAGGAGGCAGAGGCAGGCAGATCTCTACGAGTTTGAAGTCAGCCTGGTCTACTTAGCAAGCTCCAGGACTACACAGAGAGACCCTATTTCAAAACAAACAACAGGAGATAAAAGCCCTGGTCACAAGTCCTAGCCTTTGGAAAGGGGAGAAGGGGTGGAAATGATGGTTTCATTCTTCTAATACTCCCCCAAAGACTGACTCCCTCCCCCACACACAGATGCTCTCTGCTGGGCACAGAACCTAAGACCTGTGCATAAGAGACAATAGAGACAATCTTCCACTGAGCTACATCCCCAGGCCCTGACTCTTTAAACACATGCACACTAGCATACATCTGCACACACACACACACAAACACACACAAACACACACACACACACACACACACACACACACATGCACTCTGCTCCTGCTTCCAGACCCGCCCCCTCGAAACCCTGATTCTCAGCAGGATCTGATTGACTAATCCCTATTCAAAGAGATAAGGGGGGGGGGGCAAGTGGGAGAATCTACCCCACAGGATTCCTGGCACTAAGCTGAGCTCAATGACAGAACCTTCAGGAATAGCTACCTTCATTGCTTCTCACTACACCACCTGTCCTAAGACTCTGAAGAACCCCTATGCTGAGTCTTCCCCCTTGCCACACCTCACACTCCCCCATTCCCTTTCCACCATCTATTGCTGTGATGAAACACCATGACCAAAGAGCAAGTTGGGGAGGAAAGGGCCATTTGAGCTTACACTTCCGCATCACTGTTTATCATCGAAGAAAGTCAGGACAGGAACTCAAACAGGGCAGGAACCAGGAGGCAGGAGCTGATGCAGAGGCCATGGAGGGGAACTGCTTACTGGCTTGCTCAGCCTGCTTTCTTATAGAACCCAGGACAACCGGCCCAGGGGTGGCACCCCCCTCAATGGTCTGGGCCCTCCCCCATCAATCACTAATTAAGAAAATGACCTAGAGGCTTGACTACAGCCTGATCTCATGGAGGCATTTTCTTAATTGAGGTTCCCTCCTCTCTGATGACGTTAGCTTGTTAGCTTGTGTCAAGTTGACATAAAACTAGCGAGCATTTTAGCCACTCAAGGCAGGAGGGCCAAAATGGCCAGGAAAGAAAAAGAATGGAAGGGGCAAGATTAGCCCTTAACATTTCTGTTACCAGAGTGGTTAGGGTCAGAGTCTGACGCTAGAAGCCTGGTAAGCTAGCCTTGGCCACCCATCCTCAAGAACCAGTTAAAGAGGCGCATGGTAATGACGGGCAGAGGAAGATTTGGTCAATGTGGCCACACTGGGAAGCAGAACAGAGAGGTCCAGTGACCCCACCCTAAATCCATCTTTGAGGTACTGACATGAAATTAGGTTTAAATGGAGGGCAGGAGATATGTAGCTAAGAAGTCTTGATCAAGGTGTGGTCCCGCCCATCACTGGTCTACTTCGTCTGACTCCTGTCTCTCCCGCAAAACAGTCTTACAAGTTGTCAGAACTGTGTGAAATCTTTCCCTGGGAGCCAAGCTCCTCCTCTGGCTTCCACCTTTCCCAGCATAAAGTTCCTGGGGAAACTCCAGTTTCTTAGGAATTGTCTCAATAGCCTGATAGCAAAAGGGAGGGGCCCGGGTGTCTCATTAGAATAGCCTTCCTCCTGGGGATTGGAAAGATGGCTCGGTGGTTAAAAACCACTGTCCTGTCCCAGCACCCACACAGTGGCTCACAACCATCTGTAACTCCAGTTCCAGGGGACCTGATGCTTTTCAATACGCTGAGCAACATAGTACATTTTTTTATAATACACAGCTTCCCCTGAGCTGTGTATTATAAATGAGCTGGGACATGGTGGTGTATACCTTTAATCCCACCCTTCAGGAGGCTGAGGTAGATGGACCATGAGTTTCAGACCAGCTTTTGCTACATAATGAGATTATTCAGTCTCATAGAAAATAAAAACAAAATTAAACAAAAGTCTGAAAAAATTGTTGGAAAACAAATCCAAGAAAATCACTTCAAAAAAGAAGAAAATGAAAAACTGTCAGAAGTGTAGCCAGGTGATGGTGACCCACGTCTTTGGGAGGCAGAGGCAGGTAGGTGGATCTCTGAGTTTGAGGCCAGCCTGGTCTACATAGTGAGTTCCAGGACAGCCAGGACTACACAGAGAAACCCTGTCTCAAAGGATTTAAAATAAAATAAAATGAAATGAAAGTGTTAGGAAAGAGCAACAAATGAAAGGATCCAAGGAGAAGCACCCAGAGCCAATCTCAGGATTCTACAGACTTGTCTCTTCGTCATAGCCACAGACCCTGGGCATTTCAGCACAATCACTAGGGTGAGCAGGAAGCTGTAGCTGGGAAGGGGGCGTGTGATACAGAGTAAGGAAAGCCACTAAGAAAAGACGTTTATTAAGACATCGGGAGGCCGGGAGGTGGTGGCACACGCCTTTAATCCCAGCACTTGGGAGACAGAGCCAGGTGGATCTCTGTGAGTTCGAGGCCAGCCTGGCCTACCAAGTGAGTCCCAGGAAAGGCGCAAAGCTACACAGAGAAACCCTGTCTCAAAAAACCAAAAAAAAAAAAAAAAAAAGACATCGGGAGGGAGGGAGGGAGAGAGACAGGGAGGGAGGGACGAGGGACGGAGGGAGGAGGGACGGAGGGAGGAGGGACGGAGGGAGGGAGAGAGGGAGAGAGGAAGGGAGGGAGAGAGGGAGGGAGGGGGCAGGAAGGCAAAGAGAAGTGGGAGGGAAAGTTTAATCCTTGGGGGAGGGGGAAATAGGGAAAAGACTCAGCCTCAGAGCAGTGCTGCTTCTGCTCCCTGTCAGCTGTTACCCGGGACTGCTCAATTAGACATCCAGCACCCTGAGCCTGGACACAGGGATGGGCCCCCTGAGGAGTTAGGGCAAAGGGTTGTGGGAGGGGGCTGTAGTAACTGGTTAGGGACTTTTCTTTTTCCAGACAAAGATGAGTTTAATATCATCAGCCTGTCTGAATGGACTACTAAAAAAGGTACTTCAGGAAAAAGGAAGTTAAACCCAGAAAGAAAACGCTAGAAATAAAAATAGGAAATGTAGCCGCCATGGGGTCAATATGAACAGTGCGGTGAGTTCAAAAAACAGTAGCAATGATAATGAGAAATTGGAGAGGTAAAATAATAAATAAAGAGTCCACGTGCCTTTAATCCCAGCACTTGGGAGGCAGAGGCAGGTGGATCTCTGAGTTCAAGGCCAGCCTGGTCTACAGAGTGAGATCCAGGACAGGCAGGGCTACACAGATAAACCCTGTCTCAAAAAACCAATAATAATAATAATAATAATAATAATAATAATAATAATAATAATGTAGCTAGCCTGCCTGTAATCCCAGCGCTCAGGAGGCTTCGGCAGGAGGATGATGAGTTTAAAATCAGCCTGGGCTACATATAAGACACTGTCACCAAAAAAAAAAAAAAAAGTAAAAAGAGAACAATATGGAGATATGGAGCCAGAACACTAGACATACTAGCACAAAGGACAAGGAGATGCAATCACAATGAACGTATTGTAAGGTTTTGCATTCTTCAGACTTACGACAAAGTGCAGAGAGAATGTGAAGAATGGAGACTGAAAAGATGGAATTTAGCGCTGGCTGGGGTGTGTGCAGCTCGGCCAGCAGAGTGCTTGCCTCATGCACAGAGCCCTGGGTTGGCCCCAAGGGACTCCTGCCTTGATCCCTGCTCCCCATGTGAGACGGGACGCGGTTGGTTTGTGGCCTGTAATCCCAGGACTTAATTTAGGAGATAGAAGCAGCAGGGTCAGGAGCTCAAGGCCATCCTCTGCTACACAATGAGTTTAGAGCCAGCCTGGGCTGCCTGAGACCCTGCCTCCAACAAACAAATTACCAGAGGGTAACGTTTATATAAAATTAAAGACTCCGTAAAATAAAGGGCTAACTGTGAAAGTAAACGTGGTACAGTAACCACTAAAGTTAGGTACTGGTGACCTCTAGGTAGGAAGAGAGAAGGCAGGGCTTAAAGACTGGTCCATGGGGGCATCTATCTCTGTGTATTTTTTAACCATTTCAACACTGTGGAGTAAATGGGGCACTGGGGTGGGCAGAGCTGTGTAAAATGCAAGTGTTTTTTTATTAGCCTCTCCAGAATTCTGTGTGGTTGCAATTTTCATTTAAATGGCAAAGTTCTGAAACCAAGAGACTGGAGAATGTTGGCTTTGCTTTTTCAACAGCAGAGTGACATCCTGCACAGCAGGGTACGAGTATACCCTGCTACGAGGGCGGCTTCCTGTTCCCAGAATCGGAAGAAGCTGCTGGGTTCAAGAGTGCAAAAGCTGGTAAGACCTTTACTGTACATCCTTTCGAGGATCGTGTCAATGAACATTTTCATTGCCTTCTTATTACTTGGTAATATAACTGAAACATAGTTATTGTTCTAATATTCATCCATTCTGTTTTTAAGGGGATGTTTTCTAATATTGTCCATCTAGATTTCTGGTTTGAGTTTCTTGTTTGCATCTTTAGGTCATTTATTTACTTACTTATGTTTATTGATTGATTGTAGTACCAGGGATTGAACCTAGAGTCTCCTGCGAAGCAAGCACCATACCGCCGACTTGTCTCCACCCTCTTTTTTCCCTTTCTCATTCTGAGACAGGGTCTCTCTCACTAAGTTGCCTGGAATGAAGATTCAGTCTGCAACCCCAGCTGGCCTTGAATTTACAGTCCTCCTGTCTCAGTCTCCCTAGTACCTGGAATCCTTGTCACCTGGGATGCTTGTGTCTTCCCGTAACATGGAAAAACTCATAGAAGGCCGGGAATTTTATTCGGGTTTTTTTTTTTCCCTCACATTAATAACGTGGGTGATTTTTCAATTCTTCATTCACCTTCGATATTCCTTCATGATGGGTTCATTTGCTTGCTTGCTTGTTTTATGTCCGGGGGACCCATTTGATGTGATGTTTTAGGATGGAGCAAAGCAAAAGAGACACACCGTGAGGTGTCACCTGTCCCTTCTTCTGGGTTAGACATCTAATCACCCTGCTTCGCTCTGGACCGAGGGGAGTTCTGGGACAGTTCTCAGCAACTAGGACAGTTGGTGACCTTACCAGACCCCTAGCCTGACCAGCTTTTAGACAGTCGTCAAAAGATGCTCCAAGCATTCTGAATATCTATCTCCAAATCCATTGTGGGAGCATGAACACGCCTCCATTTACAAGTTATATCAACTGTTTATATTGAGCACCATCACAAGCGCCAAAGAGGTAGAAGGAGGCACAACACAGGGCCACTGAGGAGGCAGTGGGAGGAGGCGGAAGCCCCGCCCCCAACACTCACTCGCTTCTCTTCCTGCAGGGGCCCTCTTTCAATTCACAAAAGCTGGTAACTTTTCTCAATGCCGTGACAAAATGCCTGACGAAACCACTTAGGAAGAAAGGCTTTCTTTTATTTAGTCCACAGTTTGGGGGTGCAGTCCATCCTGACAAAACCATTTAGGAAGAAAGACTTTAAGTCCACAGTTTGGGGGTGCAGTTCATCATGGCAGCGGAGACAGGAGCAGGAGGCAGCTGGTCACACGGCATCCACAGTCAGGAAGGAGAAAGAGATGAACGCTGGTGCTCGGTTCATTTTCCCCTTTTGACTCAGTCCAGGACCCCAGCCCATGGGTTGGTACTACCTAGTTTAGGGTAGACAGCCTCACCCCAGTTAACCCAATCTAGAGACCCTCACAGAGTGCCCAGAGGTTGATTCCCACAGCAATTCTAGATCTCACCAAGTTGGCAATCAGGGTTAACCCTTGGGGCAGGAGGGATGGCTGGGCAGTTAAAAGCACTTACTGCTCTCACAAAGGACTGGGGTTTGGTTCCCAGAACCCATACCATGACTTTAGTTCCAGGGGATCTGACATCTTCTTCTGGCCTTTTCAGGCACCTACACACACGTTTTGCACATAAACTCACACATGTTGCACACACATGAACATATACATACACATAAATAAAAGATACATTAATTTTTTTAAAAGATTACTTACCATCAAAAGCCAGCATGTGCAGCAGTTAATTTTCTCACTACTAAGATAAAACACATGGAAGAAACAAATAAAGGAAGGGGGCGGGGGTTACATTGGCTCAGGGTTTGGAGGGATCCAGTCCCTCAGGGCGGGGAAGGCACCGAGTAACAGCGCCTCCCGGCTGCCGCAGCTCTGTGACTTGGAGGCCAGTCTCGTCTACATAGCAAGTTCTAGGCCAGCCAGGGCTATATAGAGAGACCCTGTCAGGGAGGGGGATTTTTAATGAATTGTCCAGTCTGTGGTGTCCATCACAGCCACACATAATTGAGAGCAAGGCTTTGTGACTTTACATGTGAGGGAGATGCTGTGCACTGTGATAGTCACCGTGCTGTGGAAAGACAGCTGACTCCTGCCCTCACCTTGCTCTGACCACAAGCTTCTCTTCCTTTTTACCCTGTCTCCACCCCTCCCTGCCCCATCTTTGGACCACCTCTATACACTCCAGTAGAGAGCACCAGTCACTGAAATTGGGAAAATACAGACAGGAAATCCAACTAAGATCCTGTTTCCATTCAGCATCTGCAACTGTACAAGATATGGCATTTTGTATTGTTTCTTTTCTCTTTTTTCTTTCTTTGTAGACAAGGTCTCACTATGTAGCCTAGAAAGCACTATTAAACTAAGCGGACCTCAAACTCACAGAGACCTGCCTGTCTCTATACTGGAACCAAAGTGTGGTCCACCATGCCTGGCCACACTGTCTATGTCTAAATTATACTCGAATTTCCTTTCTGTTGGAGCTTAACACCTTGGGCTGGAATATTTAAATTATTTTGAGGTCTGGACATGTTGCTCAGCATGCATACAGTTCTGCATTCCATCTCCAATACACAGAAAGAAAGAGAAAGAGAGAGAGGCCAGGCGTGGTGGCACATACCTTTAATCCCAACACTTGGGAGACAGTGGCAGGCAGATCTCTATGAGTTCAAGGCCAGCCTGGTCTACAGAGTGAGTTCCAGGACAACCAGGGCTGTTACACAGAGAAACTCTGTCTTGAAAATAAAAAAGTTTTTTAAAAATTAAAAAAAAAAGAATGAGGGAAGAAGAGATTGTTTTATTTTCTCTCAATATAGGGAACTGAGATAAGTACAGTTGGACCCTGTCCTTCAAGGACTTCTGGTCTGCTGGGAGCTACCAGAACTGACCAGGGCAGTGGAGTAACCCCTGATGGATGGCTGCATACACACATCACTGAGGGATTGGCTCTGACCCTCGCGGCACTTAGCACACAGAACCATGCTGCCATGACATGGACCGTTTTCTTAGGCAACCTCGGTGTGAGAGGCCAGGCCACAAGTGTAACAGCGGACAGTTTTAGCCTAGGGACTTAAATGGGGATTTTATATACTACACAACTGATCTGTTAATGAATACGGAAACCATCCAGGGGCCTCTCCTGAGAGTGTTTCCATGCAGACTGCTGGTTTCCCTGGGATCATATAGTTTTTCGTGTCTGAGCACAGCCCAAAGCACACCAAGTACCGTCACCTGTACTGAGTGACCTCACACTCACAAAGTATCTTTTCACAACTTTTGTGGTTTTTATAAACATGCTACATGCTGATGTCTTATCTCCAACTGGACACCCAACCAGTTCCTTGAGAATATGAATGGAATTTTTCAAACATCCCTGCCTTCTCCAACTACACCCTGCACCCAGATCCAGGGGCAAGACACTCAGTAAAAGGTACCACCCAAATGGGCACAGCTTGGCTCCCAGCTAGAAGCTAAGGGGTCCACACACAGCGGGTCAGTCTCCTGGCCTTGCATTCTGGTTCTCCACTGCAAGGGCCGTCGCCCTCTGCTCTGAGCACTCCTGGGAGGGGAGGGGAGCCCTGTAGCCCTACAACCTATACCTGCAGCCCCAGATCTAGAAGTTGCTGTGCCACAGTTTCCTTCTGATTTTGTCTTTTTCTTTTCTTTTTTCCTAAAAACATCCAAAACAATGGCTTCCATTGTGGCTTTCCCATACATACTCTATTCTTATTTGCCCCTCTCCTCTTTCTTAAATAAAATCAAAGGTGGTTCACAAGGAGCTGTGCAAACAGTGCTAGAGAATCAACGGAGAGAAGGGGCCAGGTTTTAGCTCAGTGGCAGAGCATGTGCCTTGCATGAATGAGGGAGGACCTGTGTTCCTTCCCCAGAACCACACAAAGAAAAAGAGAGGAGGAGTGAGGTCTCCCCTTTATTCAGGATGTCAGGTAAGGAGCCTTTTGGGATGGGGAACATTTGAATACTTGGGAAGAATGAGTAGAAAACATTTTTTAATAATTTCAATTAATTTTTATATGATCACCCTTGCCTGCATGGCCGACCCAGGAAACACAGTGCATTGGTTTATTTGTTTTGTTTTGTTTTAACTTTTCTTTCCATTTGCTGATTGGTTAGTCAATGTGTGTGTGTGTGTGTGTGTGTGTGTGTGTGTGTGTGTGTGTGTGTGTTGTACAGTATTTTTCATACTTATTTTTTCCAAAGATGACCACTACTACCACTAGATGTTGGCAAAGGGTACTGTACTTAAGAAAGTATAACAATTGTAAATACACATACTGACCATTGATCCACTCCATTTCATCAAGTAAATACTACAGGACGTACAGGGGTAGATAGGCTTAATACAATAATATTAGAAAGTTTCAAAATTGTGCTCCTACCAGTAGATAGGTCATCCAGGCAAGAAGTTCAGTTCAGCTGCCTTATGTCTCAAGTGGACATAACAGACATTTGCAGGCATCCCACCCAACAGCTGGGCAATCACAGTCCTGTCATCAGCTCATAGGACTTTCTCCAAAGTTGGCCACATTTTGGTCTATAAAAGAAGTCTTAGCAAATACAAAAAAAAATTGAAATAATTTCTTGCATCTTGTCAGGTCACAATGGGACAAAGTGAGATATCATCAACGGGAGAAACTGCAAACGCTTCAATGAACACATGGAGCTTTCAGGAGGTCGTCACTGAAGAAATTCAAGGGAGAGTTGAAAAATGAGTATGTTCAAATGAAAATGCAACACATCAGAATCTGTGTGGTGTAACAAAGGCAACTCCAGCATGGAAATTTAGATAGATATAGATGTGATATACATGTATGCACACTATCTATGATATGCATATTCATCTATATCACTGTTTTAACCTCTGCCATGCCAAAGTAGATTTCCATGACTGCCACTCACCTTGCTATACCTGTAAGTCTGTTCTCTTACAGTTTTACATCTAAATAGATCCACCATGACCTCTTGGACCTCTAGCTTGAACCTTCCATCTCATACAGCAACCACTCTTCTCCTTCATTTCACAAGTGAAATACCAATTCCCTTTCTCCAAAGACTCCATGAAACGCGTCCCCTCCGACAGTACCCCATTGCCAGTCTCTGTGCCCTAAAGGAACATGAGTATAATACAACAGTGTCTCCCAGAGCTAAGCAGGACCAGAACTGCTGGTAAATTAATGAGGGGACACCACTTCGTTGCTCCACTGTGCCACAAGAAACATACTTCTTAGTGACATATTAGAAGAACTCACACAACCAAACAGAATTGGAAAAGGAGAAAGAGTTAAAACTGAAAGGCACACCTAGGCCTACAGAAGAGGCCTCAAAAGAGATAAATAAACAGAGAATACGAGACCAGACAGTCCCACAGTACACGCCTGATCCCCCCACTCCCTGATAATGGGAGCCCAAAATTCCAAGAGTGCTGAAGTGTCTGGAAAAGAACGGAGTTCTACTTTTAAAAAGTTATTAATGATCACATACTCATCTCAAATGTGTAGATGAATGAACTAAGGAAACAAATACGCAACCTCACAAGACCATCACCAGAGTGAACAGGGAGTAAATCTGGGGAGAGAGTGTCAAGCGTGGGAGAAAGCTCAGTGAGGAAATCACAGCACCGGAAAGGAACCAAACAGAACTGGAAACAAAAGAGGGATCAATCAAGTGAAAACCTCCCCAGAAAGCACCTCTCCTTGTCGGCGCTTGTCAACAGATGGTGGCAAGACCGTGCAGAACGGCCAGTTTCAGGGATGGAGACCAGAGTTACGTCATGTTGCACTCAGACACCCATAAAGAAAAATGCTAAGGGTTTTGACCAATATATTCAAGAAATCTAGAATAAGTCAAGAGATAATAGATAAATGCTGAGACAAATGCAAAAGGCAAATTATTTAATGTAATTATAACAGAAAGTTTCCAACCCAGAAAAAAAAAAAAAACCCGACATCCAGAAACAGAAAGCATTTAGAACCCCCAGAGAATGACCTCTCCACCCCCCATGGTATCCAAGATGATAAAATATAAAGTAAAGAAACAATATCAAACACTGAAATATAAAAAACACTGACTCACACACAGAGGCAGGAATATCAGAATAACCTCAGCCCTTTCGTCAATAGCCTTAAAATCCAGAAAAGCATAGAATGATGTGTTTCAAGTTCTAGGAGTGGATAACTGCAAAGCAAGAATGCTGTACCCAGAAAAACTGTTTTTCCAACTGATGAAGAAATGGAGACATTTTCAGATAAACACCAATTAAAGCAATTCATGACAATCATACCAGTATTTTAAAATTCTTGAATGAATATTATATAGGAAAGAAAAAGAAGAAAAAAGAAGAACATCCTCGTCCATGAGAAAAATACAGCCCATGGAAGGAATAGATGGACACAGAGGAGCTGGAAAGGAGGCACAGCAAACCAGCAAACCCCAAAACTAACGAGAGGAAAAAGAGAAACAAACCAACAAAACCCAGTAAACCAGCCCCATAGAACATCACCACAAAATAGCCAGATATCAAAAGTCATCTACAGGCTCAACGATTCCCACAAAAGCTCCAGCTGCACTCTTCACTAGAAAGATTTAGCCAAACATTCATATGGGAGCAGAAAAGACCATATGCAACCAAAGTGATCCTCACACAATACCCATGGGGGTATTGAGGAGTCTGAGCCCACACTGCACTACAGAGTTATAGAAGTAAAGACAGCATGATACTGCCATAATAATAGACATGTAGACTGAAAGAATGGGACTAAAGACCCAGAAATAAACCCACAAAGCCATGACCACTTAATTTTCAACAAAAACACACTAGGAAAAAAATGATAAATGGTTTGGGAAAAACTGGACACTCACCCACAGAAGAGTGGGCTCACATCCACATCTCCCACCCCCAACAAAAATCAATTAAAGTGCATCAAAGACCTTAATTTAAAACCTGAAAGGCTGTAACTGCTGGAGAAAAGCATAAGGAATGCACTTGAAGTTATAGGTACAGGCAAGAGCTTACTAACAGGACTCTCCATGGCACAAGAAACAGTCCCAAGAACCAACCAATGAGACTATGAGAAATGCAAGTCTCTGCATGACAAAGGAAACTGTCGGCAGAGCAAGTCAACAACAGCCCACAGACTAGGAGAAAATGTTTACCGGCTGCACCTCTATCCAACAGGGTACTGACACCTAGACCATGAAAGGAACTGCCCAAGTTAACACCAAGAACATGAAAGTGCCCATCAGGAAATGGGCCGAAGATACAGTCCTCAAAAGAAAGAAACACATCAAAAAACATTTGTTAATTAATTAATGTTCTGCATCCTTAGTCGTCAAAGAGGAGCCATTAAAGCCACTTTGAGATCCTATCTCACCCTGGTTTGAATGGCTGTCAGCAAGAAAGCATCCACATGGCAGCTCACAACTGTCTGTGACTTCTGGGACTCCAGTTCCAGGGGATCTGACACCCTCACACAGAGTTACATGCAGGCAAAAATACCAACGCACAAACCCAGCAGTGGTGGCGCACGCCTTTATTCCCAGCACCCTCAGGAGGCAGAGGCAGGTGGATCTCTGTGAGTTCAAGGCCAGCCTGGTCTACAGAGCAAGATCCAGGACAGGCACCAAAACTACACAGAAACCCTGTCTCGGAAAACAAAACAAAACAAACAAACAAAAAGAACACTCTATGACCCAACTATACCCTCCTGGGCAAGTATACACCCTACACAGATCCTCACTCATCTGTGTTCATCACTGTATTATTCACAACAGCCAGAAAATGGAACCAGTTGAGAAATCCATCAAGAGATCAATGAATAATGAAAATGTGACAAAAATACACGTAGAATTCCATTCAGTTGTTTAGAAAAATGGAAAAGGGGTCTGGAGAGATGGCTCAGTAGTTCAGAGCATGCACTATCCTTACAGAGGAAGGACCTCAGCTTGGTTCCCAGCACCCATGGAGCAGCTCACAACCACCTGTAACCCCAGCTCCAGGAACTCTAGTGCCCTCTTCTGGCTTCCAGGGGTACCAGGCATGCCTGTTGTACCTGTACATACACGCAGGCAAGCAGTCATATACATAAATCTCTTTTAAATCTTTTTCAAAAAAGAAAAATGAACTTTGCAGGGAAATGTATGGAGTTAGAAGACATACTAAGTGAAACAACCCAGTCTAAGACAAACCTCACATGTTCTCCCTTTTAATGGATTCTAGCTTTTAATGTGAGGGATTTGAACATGGGTATAGACCAGCGGTTCTCAACCCATGGATTGTGACCCCTCTGGGGGTCACCTAAGACCACTGGAAAACACAGACTTTTTTTTACATTACAATTCATAACAGTAGCAAAATTACAGTTATGGTTGGGGGTCACCACAACATGAGGAACTGTATTAAAGACTCAGAGCATTAGGAAGGTTGAGACCCTGTGGTGTAGACTATATAGGAAGACAACGGGCGGTGGCGGTGCACGCCTTTAATCCCAGCACTTGGGAGGCAGAGCCAGGCGGATCTCTGTGAGTTCAAGGTCAGCCTGGGCTACAGAGCGAGATCCAGGAAAGGTGCAAAGCTACACAGAGAAACCCTGTCTCGGGGGAAAAAAAAAAAAAAAAAAAGCTATCTAGGAATCCTTGAGAGAGGAACAGGAGGTGAGGCTTGGGGAAGGCAGTTCACATGGGACCTGAAAGCAGAATTCTAGGAGGCTTTGAGTGTGAGAGGCCACGGGGGAGCGAGGGGGACAGGGAAGAATTCAGGAAGAGGAACAACAACAAATTTGAGAATGTCATAATGAAACCTAACTCTTTGTAAGCTGATATAATAATAATGATGATAATAATGATAATAATAATATAAATGAATACAAAATTATTCTAGAGGTCAGGCATGTGGTGTATGCCTGTAATCCCAGAACTAGGGAGGCTAAGGCATGAATATTTAAGTTCTAAGCCAGCCTGGACTCCATAGGGATACCATATATTTGACATTCTAAAATGACGAAATAGCTTATAGGTTAAAAATAATCCATAAGAGAATTTTTCTGATACTGAAAACTAAATAATATAAGAATAGAGATACTGTATATTATATTAAACAATATGCAGAGTATGGGGAGATGCCATGGAGGGCATCCACTGTGGAGATGCCATGGAGGGCATCCACTGGTGAGCTCGATTCTTTTTTAAAAATAGTATTTTATTAAATATTTGAGATATTTAATGAAGTAACCTCTCTCTCTCTCTCTCTCTCTCTCTCTCTCTCTCTCTCTCTCTCGCTCTCTCTCTCTCTCTCTCTCTCCCCCACTCCCATCTCAGCAACCATCAATTGCCAATAGCTCCTCAGCTAGAGGTAGGGCTTCATGCCTACCTCTCCTCCCCATCCAGGGATCATGCCTGGCCTGAGCATGCGCATGCCTGCTGTCCCAACCACTGTGAGCTCCTGTGTGCACATGCCTGCCCTGCCGAGTCTGGAAACATTGTTTCCTTAGAATCAGCTTCCGCCTCTGGCTCTTACCATCTTTTCATTCCCTCTTCCACGATAATCCCCGAGTCTTAGGGGAAAGGGTGTGATGCAAATACTTCATTCCTGGTTTATCATTCCACAGTCTCTTAGTCTCCACACATTGATCACTTAAGGCCTCTGCATTCATCGCCATCTACCTCAAGAAGTTTCTCTGATGAGGGCTGAGACATGCATTAATCTCTGGGTAGCGCAGTAAGTCATTAGGAGTCATTTTAACACGATGTCCATTTAGTTGAACAACAGTGGTTTCTGCCCTAGGGCCTAAGACCTACCTAGCCATAGGTTCTTTGCAATCTCAGGGAGTGACCTCAAGTGTGTTTAGTTGTGCCCATGATGCCAATGCCACTATTGCCCCAGCGGGCATGTCTTCCCAGGGCGGTCATCACTGCAGCTCTCAGGGTTCACAGCTTGGGTAATATTCGTGATTACTTTTCTCCTCTGGTAGTGAACTCAGTTCTTGAGGCTGGAAAGTGTGTTAAAAACAATACTGTGGGCTGAGGATGTAGCTCAGTGGTGGTGGCTAGCAGAAAGCAAGCCCTGGGTTCCAAAGCTAGCACCATGGATAGACAGACAGACAGTTTAAAAGGCTCCTTTTTATGAAGCACTTTGACAACATATAATGCACCAGTCAATTCCACTTCCGGGAGCCTATCTTGAGGAAATCCTTTACAATTAGGGCTGAGATCTACCTGCAAGATAGGCAGGCCACATTGTTTCCAGCTGTCAAAAGAAAAATATAAGCATCCCAATTGTCCTGGTTCAAGAGGTTAAAGGTCATATGGCATCCAGTCAGGATTGATTTTCACATAGCCATGAAAAACAATGATATGGAACAGTTCTCAAAAGCTGGGAAATGCCTCTGATAGAAGAGGACGTGAAAGAAAGCTGATCGCCATGAACAAAGTGATCTCAGCAGTGTCAAAAACAAGCACCAAGCAGAAGTCTGCAGAGACGCCAGAGACGCACTCCAGGGTCCTGTTCTTCTCTCATTTCCTGTCCTGATGCCCGTGCTTCAGTATATGCTGACTGCTCCTTCGTTTAAAAAAAAAAGAAAAGAAAAAGGAACAGGGCAATCAGACGGCTTATCAGGTAAAGTACTTGCTGCACAAACCTAGTGACCTGAAATCAGTGCCTGGAATTCACATAAAAGTAGGAGAGAAGCAACTTCACAGAGTTGTCCTCTGGCTACACACACACACACACACACACACACACACACACACACACACACACTAAAAAGAATTTTCTTCAGCAGTTGTGAGCTACTCAATGTGGATGGTGGGAATTGAACTTGAGTCCTTGGCAAGAGCACCAAACCCAGGGTACTCCATCTGGGCGTCCTTCAAAAGCAGACCAGACAATAAACAGCGATACAGTCCATCATTACCCCTTATCCTGTTTTGTTTCCTGCTGTCAAGTGTAATTGTGATTTTAATAGAAAGTTCTAGAAACAATCAATTCATAAGCTTTAAATAAGTTTCTTACATTGTTACGATTCCTCGATTTTGTTACTATTTATTATTGTTAGTTTCTCTCTGTGCCTTATGTTAACTTAAAATTTATCATAGATCTGTGCATATACAAAATAGCAGCATTTTATTACTTATGTATCTACTTATTTCCAAGTTTTTTGAAACAAAGTTCTATGCAACCCTGGCTGACCTGGTATTCACTAGACAGCCAAGGCTGGCCTCTAAAACACAATCCTCCTGCCTCAGCCTCCCTATTGCTGGGAATGCAGGCATGTGCAGGCCCACCAAGCTAACAACACAAGTTTCTAGGGCCAGGTATTCCCCCTGGTTCCAGCAGCCTCTGGGGTCTGAGGTCATATTCTCCAGGATAAGACATGACACTGGATTATCACACGGCTGTGAAAATGGTCTAAAATCACACGTGGTGGTATGAGTGAATCTCACAAGTGTAAATCTGAGGGGAAGAAGGGAGACTCGAGAAAGTGTTGCCCACGTCCACAGACATGGCCCTGGCCGGACTCTACCTCTGCGGGTGAAGTCAGGAGAGTAGACCCTGGGCTGGCAGCCAGCGGGAGCATGAGTGTAGTGTTGACTCTTAACCTGGATGCTGGGGACAGTGAACTTGTGGACGAGTACTGGGCTACAGGCTTATGATCGGAGTGCTTTCTGTGTGAATATTGGCATCAATATGAAGGTTTCACAGTGGGGAAAAAAAGTCCTAATGGCACTTAAAAGCACACTTGGAATTTATTTCCTCTTAATTGGATGAAGTTTCCCGAGAAACCCACTGAGATTCCTAGAATTTTTATTAATAATTCAAGTCTCCCAAGCCAAGATCCTGGCAGAACAGGATCTGTGAAGTCACTCCCACATCCTTTGTTAGGAAGACTCAATTCCACCCTGGCTGCTGTCCCCTGTCCCAGAACTGATTGCCTCTCCTGGCAGGTACATAAAGGTGGCTCCTCCCACTGTTAACAATGAGCTGCTGTGATCTGATGCACATGACACACAGAGACATCAACAGGACATCACAGGGCCACACAGCAGTGCCTTAAAGGGAACAAAAGACCAGCTCTAGACGCTGGAAAGAGAGAAAAATCCACAAAGATGTCCTCTAATTTTTGCATGTATGCTGTACATACATGCCAGCACAAATGCACACACATATATACATACACACATACACACCACCAAGTCCAGCGTGTCAACAACACGCAGGGGGTTGAAGCAGAAGGAGCTCAAGTTCTCACTGTGATGCCACAGACCTGAAACTGTACGCCAGTTAAATACTTCCCCAATTAAACACTTCCTTTTGTAAGTTGCCTTGGTCATGGTGTCTCTTCACAGCAATAGAACAGTAACTAAGATCGCAGACAAGTGAATCGCACCTCTGGATGTGTCTCTGAAGGCATCTTGAAAAAAACAATAAGCAGAGAAGATATGCCCAAATGTGGGGTATCACCCTCCCAGAGGTTGGCGATCCAGACAGAACAGATGATAAGAAGAGAGAGAGTCTGTGCTGTCTGTTAGTGTGAAGGTATTTCCTCTGCTTCCCATCACCATGAGCAGATTCCTCTTCTGTGAGTCCCTGCCATCATGATGTCCCACCTCACCTCAGGACCAAAGCAGCCCACGGACTAAATCCATGAGCCAAAATAAATTCTCGCTCCTTTAACTTGTCTCTGTCAGGTCGTCTGTTCCAGCCAGGAAGTCGGACCAGCTTAAGGCAAGAGATGATATAGTATGTAGGCCAGGGGAGAGGGGTGAGCTGGGAACCATGGTTACATTCTGCTGTGAATTAGATCTGATGAGCCAAGATCCGCTGCAGATTTTTCTCTTCTTTGCTTTGCTCTTGCCATTCTGTGGATGGGACCCAGGGCCTTGTGCATGTTGGTTGCCCATGCTGGCCTTAAATGTCCGAGGCCTGAACAATCCCCCTGCCTCAGGCTCCCCAGCAGCTAGGATCAGGAAGAAAGCAAGCAAGCAAAGGAAAGAGGGCAATGTGAAAGAATGAGGACATAGAAAGAAAAGATATTTTTCACATTCATTTATTTTGTCGGCAGCATGGGGCTGGTAAGTACGGCATGCATATGAGGTCAGAGGCAAACCCATGGGAGTCATTTCTCTGCTTTCACCATGTAGATCCCAGGGATCGAACTCAGGTCTTGAGGCTTGGCGGGAGAAGCCTTAACCTGCTGAAGAAAGCATTTTTATGTCATGGTATTCCTAAGGCCCTGCCTCCTCCCATGAGGTCTTGAGGACTGACCCACTGCAGTGGATCTTTGAGGTCTGGTGACCTTCTTTCTCAAGGACATTATCACACCCACCTGCCTTCTCCATTCCCCAGCTATCACTTCCATCCTTGAACAAAGGCCTGGTGCTGGCAATTGGCCAGCTGACAAGGGCTTGATCACTCACAGCTCACTACCCTTCACTTAGGATTAGTGTTACCCATTTTTCACTTATATATCAAATGCCTTCAGCTGGGTGCTCCACAAAGAAGAGAGATTATTGGGTTCCCAGGTCTGGAAGTCCAAGATGAGGTGGGTGCACTGTCTCTGCCTCTGGCGAGATCACCCTCAGCTGTGTCTCATGTGAGAGCACATGCCAGAGAGGTAGCACGTGAAGAGACAAGAAGCCAGGCTAGGTGTGATGGCTCATGCATGTGATTCCACCCAGCATTTAGGTTGAGACAGGATGTGAGGGGCCAGCCTGAACTCATTAGTAAGTTCCATGCTAGCCAATGTAAGACGCTGTCTCAAGCAATGAAAGAGAACAAGCAGGAGTTGGAGTAGACAGAGAATCCAGGGACTGTCGCAGTCGTCTCTTGGGAATGAACTAGGGTCCCCTAAGAACTGTGCTAGTTCCACATAAGTGCTTCCCCATGGTGACTCACCACCTTCTGTGAGGCCTCCACCTCTTAAGGTTCCACCACTTCTTGCTGTCACGGCACTGACATGCAAGCTTCCATCACATGGACCATTAGGGGACAAATGACATTGAAACCTTAGCAGTTAGGCTGTAGATTTCAGTGCAGAAGAGGCTTACCAAATAACCATGGTGTCATGATACAGACCACACTCCTCCCTTGTGTGATTCTCTCTGCACGGGTAGCCCACACAACGCCACATACAAAGTTGATACACAGCACCATTTATCTTACACGGTCTCAGATTACATTGTGCTTTAGTTTCCTAAAAGAGAGAGAAAAATAGAGAGTCATAGATTGAATCTAGACCAGGGGACAGGAAGGAGCCTCCATCCTTAAGAACGTGCATCTGTCACTTCTGGTCACTTCCTGTTGACCACAACTTGGTTACAAATTCACTCTGGCTATAAAGGAGCCTAAGAAATGAAGACTTCATCCCAGGAAGCTCAGTGACAGAACTGTCAGCAGGTCAGGGAGCAGGGGTGATCTGTGGTAATAGACAGGTGGTCTATGGTGATTGGCAGGTGATCTGTGGTTAGACAGGCGATCTGTGGTGATTGGAGGTGATCTGTGGTGACTGGCAGGTGATGTGATGATTGGCAGATGTTTAAACTACACAGTTGCCAGGTGTTTTTAGCATCATTCCTCATGACCCTGCCCTTGGTGAGTCCCAAAGTATCTTATCATCTGAGCTTCAGTTCTACTAGAAAGATCAAGCCAGTCCCACTCCATAGGGGGACATCTCTGAGAATGTGTGTACAACAAAAGATGTGATCGATGCATTGCAGCCCCAGGCTGCTTCTGGACTTCTGGACCTCAGTGGTCACGTCAGTAGAGCACAGATGACAGTGGGCAAAGTACTGAGCCACTATGGTTGTGTTTACGTAATAGTTAATACAGTTGATTCTCACTATTCACAGTGATTGTCTTCTAGAATTGCTGTGAACACTGAATTAGCTAATATGGAGCCATTGCTCCTAGGGAAAACTCAAGGTTAGCTTCTCCCAAGCCTCTACTCACATCTTCATCAACTGATCAATGCATAAGCTTGTCTTATGTGCTTCTGTTTAAGGACACTATACTCGGTAGAGGTTATTGACTCATTGACCTTTAACCCACAGCCAATGGCACCACAGCTCATGTCCGAACAAGGCTGATCTACCACATCACAACTGTCCTGCACACCCCACCACTGTACTTAGGGCCAATTTAAACACCAAAATAGCAACAAAACAAAAGCACAAAAATAAATGAGTTCTCACAAAATGTATTTTCAAGAAGAGCCTTGTTTAAATTAAGTGGAGGCAGGAAGGTGGGATATTGCCTTGTCCAGGCTCAGCTGGGAGACTCGGGTCCCAAGCTTTGGCTCTCTCTACTCTGTGCATGTTCAAGAATGGCCATGGGCGCACCAGGAGTTGATCTGAGCCTTATGTGTACAGTTTGTTAAGTAGACAAATCAGCAAATGTGGGGTCTGTGCGTAGTGAGTCTAGAACGTTCACCGAAAGGCCCTGGGGCGGCCCCCGACACATGGGAAGCACTGGGCAAATGACCCCAGCTTGCTGAGACAGATACTGATCTTCTCCCTTCACCGAGGAGGAAAGTGGGGCTGGAGAGAAGGCTCAGTGGTTAAGAGCACTTGATGCTCTTGTAGAGGACCCAGGTTCAAATCCCACTACCCACATGGTAGCGCACAACCATCTGTGACTCCATTTCCAAGATCCAATGCCTCTTCTTACCTCTGCAGGCAGGAAGCACACGTGGTGCACATATGTACATGTAGGCAAAATACTCATACACATAAAATAATAAAAGAAATAAATCTAAAGTTTTAAAGAGGAAATTGTGTATTCCAGAGGTTAAAGGCCTGGGCCCCAGTCACCTGCTTGGACCACAGTGGTCAGGACTTGACCAGAAGTTTCAGCCTGGGTCCCTATTTCTTGTGATACTGTCAAGGATGGGGACCATTGCTCTGCCCTCACTGCCTCCGAATATGTATAGGCACTGGCCATAAGTGCGTGCACACAGGCAGCTCATACATGCCAACAGCATCTCCTGTATTTACACAAGAGCTTCCTTTCTCAATGTTTCTCAACTCTGAGGCACCTTAGGAACAAGTTGTTTCCCAGATTCCTGCCTGAGACATGGAATTCCTCCATGATCTTCCCACAGTTTCCAGACCTCCCACTCTGCCTCAATACCCCTCACCAGGCCATCCAGGCAGCCAGGCACACAGAGTTCATGATGTGGCCTCTCAGCTCCCTCCAGAGCTCATTGAGGGGCTCCCTATGGGCCTGGCTCACTCCACCTAGAACAGGAGTCCATGAGAAAGGAAGAAACCCAGGAGACAAGAATTGAAGAAGCTGGGGCCTCAGGAGCCCTCACAGAGGGAGACCGGTCAAGAGAGAGACACTGTGAAGAACAGAGCAATGAGGAGCCTGTGATGCCAACATCCCACCAAGCTTTCAATAACATCTTCATGCCCCTGGGCCACACGGCCCACCTTGCCATTCATTAAGCCCGAGTTCCTGGAGTAGAGTCAAGATTCACTCTGGAGTCTGGAATCTGGGAAGGTATGCCATGCAATTTACATTCGGTGCATCTATTAGTAAGGATCAATAAACCATAGCTTGTAGGCCACATGCTTTCTGGTTGCTCCCACCAGGATCCTGAACAGTACCACCAAAGCCACCAGCTTCTCCTGGTCAGACACAAATGTATTTTAGGTGCCAGGATACCAGCCACCACCCTACTCTTCTCTGACTCCCCTTTCCCGGCTTCAGAAGAATTTTTAATCCCTTCTCTTAATGCTCAAAAACAATTCTTGAGTACAGCATGGACAGTGACCTTTTTTGTTTTGTTTGAATTTGTGATCTTTCTCCCTCTACCTCCTTCAGCAAATCCCACCGGCGTGTGCCACCACAATCTTGCTTTGTTTTCTTGAGACAGGGTTTCTCTGTGTAACAACCCTGGCTGTCCTGAACTTGCTTTGTAGACCAGGCTGGCCTCAAACTCCCGGAGATCCACCTGCCTCTGCCTCCAGAGTGCTGGGATTAAAGGGGTGCTGTGCAAGGCTGACAAGGGACATCTAACAAGCATCACCTCAACCAGGCAATCAAGGTCACCCTCAGCAGCCATGAGTGGGGTTGACCCTATGTGCCCTCAAACAGGGCGAGAGCAGAGTGGTACTTCATGTCTGTGCCTTTCCCCAACATCTGAAGCATGAATCTCCTGCCAGTATTCCTCAGCACTGTCAAGGAATTCTAGGAAACTGTCACAACCAAGGGCAGTCAGTCTAAGGAGCTCAATGACTGAATGTGACGTATACCTGAATGGATGCTAGAATGGAAAGGGGCCATTAGGAAGACGGGAAGCTGAGGTGGGGAAAGAGAGAAAAAAGTAACTGGAGAGCCGGGCGTGGTGGCACACGCCTTTAATCCCAGCACTTGGGAGGCAGAGGCAGGCGGATCTCTGTGAGTTCGAGGCCAGCCTGGGCTACCAAGTGAGCTCCAGGAAAGGCGCAAAGCTACACAGAGAAACCCTGTCTCAAAAAAACCAAAAAAAAAAAAAGTAACTGGAATAAAAATGGGGGCCAGTTGATAATAACAGATTAATACTTGTTCGATAAGACTAACATGAAGTATGCCTCACAACCATCTGTAATGGCCCCCTCTTCTGTATACATGATAAATAAATAAATCTTTTTTTTTTTTAAAAAAAAAAGACTGACATGAAGTGGGGGCTGGAGAGATAGCTCAGAGGATTAAGAGTACTGGCTGTTCTTCTAGAGTACCTGAGTTCAAATCTCAGCACCCACATGGCAGTTTACAACTGTCTGTAACTCCTGTTCCAGGCGATCTGACCCAGTCACACAGACATACATCTGGGTATGTAAAATACAAATAAATTAATTTTAGCCAGGCAGCAGTGGCGCACGCCTTTAATCCCAGCACTCAAGAGACAGAGCCAGGTGGATCTCTGTGAGTTTGAGGCCAGCCTGGTCTACAGAGCGAGATCCAGGACAGGCTCCAAAACTACACAGAGAAACCCTGTCTCGAAAAAAAAAAAAAAAAAAAAAAAGACTGACATGAGTCTATTGGATGAAAGCTATGGGCAGCTAGGGAGGGCAGACACACAGAACAAGGAGATTCTTTGTACTGTGTTAAGACTCCGTGGATTCAATTTGTCCTCTAAAATAAGAAAGGTTTTCTTTTTTTAAGCCAATCAAATGTGTAGCTATTCCATCCTTCCCACCTGGAAGTGCAAAGCCTCCTGGCTTACGTTAGAAGACAGTGTCCCCAGACCCCAGCCTCTGATGAGGTAGTGTTGACACCCGGCTCTGCTGTGGCCTGCTGAAAAGCCCAGGGTGAGTTACTGGTCTCCTCTGGTATCTGTTTCCTGCATACTAATGAGGAGAAGGTAATGACCAGGGCATCTATGTCAGGGAACTATCAAGAAAACGTATGTGGTTCATGATAGGGCTGTGGCCGAGGCCTCCCAAGCCCACGTAAGACCTGAAGGGCCATCCCTTCCTGCGGCAGACAGGCATAAGGAGGTGGAAGGCGGGCGTCTGGGAGACTCCTGGCTGCATGGTTACTCAGGAGCTTCCCCGGAATACTGGAGGAAGTACGGGGTGTTGTTGTATTGCTTCAAAGGAATTCTGGTCTCCGTGTTCATGACCGGGGCATGCTGGGAGCACAATGCCCGGAAGGCTACTCATGGCCCATCAAAACAGACAACGTGTCTATTGCCTCCCTTTGCTTCCCAAGAGAACCGGTCATGAAATCTTGCTGAAGCACCCCACCTCTGCCCGGAATACCTGACTCACTGCCCACAAAGAAAGTTCTAGAAAACCTAGGTCTCCAGCGCCCTCACCAGTTGGGTCACCACAAGATGATTTCAAGGTGGCCTAGCCAGAAGACCTTAGGATGACCCGCCACTCCGCACTGATGGAGCATCCTTAGTAAGTCTCAGAAGGACCCTGATGGGTGGGCTGAGGCCCGTGACCAGCCTGAACTGGATGTCATTGAACTCAGGTGTGAGATCTTCCCTCTGCTTATCTGGATGACCTTAAGCCAATCATTCAACTTCAACCTGTCACCAGGAGAAATAGCACCTGTATGAAAAACGTCACAGTCTGAGAACACGCAAGTAAATCTTGTTGGTAAAGATGAGTTGTGAACCCCGAATGTACCAAGTCATGAGTGGGATTGACCCTGTGTGCCCTCAAACAGGGCGAGAGCAGAGTGGTACTTCACGTCTGTGCCTTTCCCCAACATCTGAAGCATGAATCTCCTGCCAGTATTCCTCAGCACTGTCAAGGAATGTCTACGAAACTGTCACAACCAAGGGCAGTCAGTCTAAGGAGCTCAATGACTGAATGTGACGTATACCTGGATGGATGCTAGAATGGAAAGGGGCCAAACAGGCTTTCTGAGACGGCCTTGCAGCTCAGCTCCACGAGAGAGAGCACATCTTCTGGTCAGAGTCTCCAGATCACTTACAGGTACTCACGAGAACTGGCCTTGTGTAAATGACAGGAGTCAAAAGCCTGAGACTCGGAGGGCTGGAGTGATTTGCCCAAACATACCCAGATTAGCCGATCAGCTGTGAAACTGGCCCTGGGACTGGACAGCCCTCCCTCTCAAAGGGGCAGAGCTTGCTGCTGGATTCAGCTGAGGCTGGAGACAGGAAACGTGAACTGGGTCTTGGCCTCTGGGCAGAGCTTTTCTCTCTCTAACTCCACCTTCCTTTCCTGTGGTATGGACAGAATGAGTGTGAGGAGCATTCGGTGTGGTTCAAACTCTAGCCTGGGTGTGTCAATGAGCACAGACTTGGGTGAGGCAATTTATCAGTCTCTGCGGGGGCTACAGCCGTCTGACTCCTGGAGGAGCGTGGAACTTAAGGAGGAACGGCTTCACAGCTGACCTCTCTTCTTGCTTTGTCTTCCAAGTGTCGGTGGTGTTACCCAGCCTGGTTTACAAGCATGATCTCTCCAGGGGGAGGAAGCCAGCCCAATGTGCGATTCTGACTGAATTCCATTACAGTCTCTACCTCAGGGTCTGGCGATTCCTTAGAGGAGACAGAGATGAGAAGTCCTGCCCGCCCACAGCTGAGTAGCTGTTGGCATTTGATTGCTGCTGAGTGAGTGAAAATGGAGTAACACCAGGATGCTGACCACACTCCAGGGCTGGCCTCATGCCCAGGAGTAGTGCCCAACATAAACTAGATGCCATGGTTTGGTTTGTCTTTTTGTTTTTAAAGAGAGAGAAGGAAGAAGGGAAAAAGAGCGATAGCCTGAAGCTGGATAGGTAGGGAGGTAGGGAAGTATCTGGGACGAGTTAGGGAAGGGGCCTGAATATAATCAGAATACTGTGTATGAAATTCTCCAAGATAATGAAAAACTTTGTGTCTAAAAACTAGACTATAAGGTAAATTTAGTAACGATTATTGCCTCACTTAAGACTCTCTCAGCCAGGTCTAGTGGGGCACATCAATATTTCCATCACTCAGAGACTGAGAAAGGAGAATTGAAATTTAAAGCTACCCTGGGCAGCCAGGGAGACCACGTCTAAAGCAAACAAACAGAAGGACTTTCTTAACTGCAAGTGACCAAAAATAGAAACCAAACATGAGGTCATACGGGTGAGTAGGTGTAGGGAGAGACCGCCTTCCGGTGGAGCCTGGTGGGCTCATGCGTCCAAAGACTCGGTTCTTTCCATCTCTCAGCTCAGCTTTGACCTCCCTGAGGGGGGGTTCTGGAGGCCATCCGAGCCTCCCTGCCTTTCTGTCAGAACCCGGCTGTCAAGTCTCCTTGGCCACAGTTGAGGCACAAGGTCCATCCTGTACTCATGACCCTAAAAACTGTCTATGACTTGAGCAGCTGGAAAACAGCTCACAGGGCTGTCTTCTCCCACCCAAACCATAAGGGCTGAGCACCGAGCCAGGAAGGTTCTCAAAGGAAATTTGAGGGGTCGGGTAAGGGGCAGGGTACCCCAGCCATAACCTGTAACAGGTGGGAACTGAGGGATGCTGGGAGAACCTGGTGGCCAAGTCCGCCTTGATATGTTACCTAGGCACCTCGTGATTTGTCTCAGGGTTTGAGACTTAACATATCCCTTTACAGGGAACTCTAGTTTGCTTTGTGGTTATTTTGTTTTGTTTTACTAAAGAGAAGATATATATTCTTTTTATCCTTCTTCTCTTTCTTGGAAAAATGGGAGCATCCTGTTCATCTTGTTCTTTAATTTAAAAAAATTACTTATTTTATGCTTGTGTGTTTGTGTGTGGGGGTGGTGGTGTGGAGGTGGGGGTGGGGAAGGGCTGGAAGTGTGCCATGGCACATACATGTGGCAGTCAGAGGATGATCTGTGGGAGTCTGTCCTCTCTGTCCACCATGTGGGTTCTGGGGACTGAACTCAGGCCACCAGGCTTGGCTTCAGGAGTCTTTACCTGTGAGCCATTTTGCTGGCTCCCACCTTGTTCTTTCTACTTGATCATATTTCTTGGAGAATACAGTGGTTTATGAAGACAGCCTTGTTTCTTCATTTCTTTACTCAGTTACACAGTGTTTTGTTGCTTAATTTACTTAGTCCCTTACCAATGGGTACTTGGGTTGTTTCCTGAATTTGCTACTCCACAAGGTCCTGCCTTGTGTGTGTTTTTCTGTTTTTTTTTTTTTAAACGCGTGGGACTAGATAAATTGTCAGCTGAAGTGTAGATGTGTATGTAAATTTGCTAAACATTGCCAAATTTCTCTAAGCATCACACCATTTTGTAGTCCCTCCAGCAGCATACAAAAGGGTCCTTGCCCTGTGGTGGAATGAGCATAATGTCAAACTCTCGGACAATCTAAAAGGTCTCTTACTGTATATAGTTTCAATTTGTATTTCTCTGAATAAGAGCAAGGCAAACACTGCATTTTGTTTTTACAAAATTGAGAGTATTTATATTTATTTTATGTAAATTATTCATTTTTCAAGCCTCCCCCTTTTTATAGGACTTTTTTTTCTTTGACTTTTAGAAATCCTTTAGTGTTGGGGAAAATAAATAACTCTGTCTCTATATCGCTACAAATATTTTCCCTGTTATTTCTTCTATTTTTCTGCTTTGTGTACTAAGATCATGTGTGGAATATATGTGTTAACAGTTAAATTTATCTGCCTTTTCTTACTCCAAGGTCCCAGAAGAACTTGCCCCCCACTCCTCTTTCTGTACGGGCTGGGTCAAACTAGAGTCATCAGAGAGGAAGGATCCTCAGCTGAGGAAATGTCTCCATGGGATCCAGCTGTAAGGCATTTTCTCAATTAGAGATCAATGGGGGTGGGCCCAGGCCATGGTGGGTACTGTCATCCCTGGCCTTGTAGTCCTGGGTTCTATAAGAAAGCAGGCTGAGCAAGCCACAGAGAGCAAGCCAGTAAGCAGGACCCTTCCATGGCCTCTGCATCAGCTCCTGCGTCCAGGTTTCTGCCCTGCTTGAATTCCTGTCCTGGCTTTCTTTTGGCAATGAACAGCAATGTAAAAGTGTAAGCTGAATAAACCCTTTCCTCCACAACTTGCTTTCTGCAGCAATAGAAACCCTAAGTAAGACTTTTTTTTTTTTTTTTTTTGAGACAGGATCTCACTGTGTATCTCTGACTGTATTGAATTCACTATGTAGACCAAGCTGGCTTGAACTCACAGAGATCTGCCTGCCCCTGCCTCCCAAGTGCTGGGATTAATGGCATGGGCCACCATGCCCAGCCTCTGCCCATGCTCTTTTTGAGTACTTACTTAATTCATTTCAGATGAGTAGGTTCATAATCCATTCAGAATTTGTCCCACTGTGTGGATGGGAGTGGCTCCAGTCCCCCACCCCCATGTCATCCACGAGGCTGGCTCTGCGGTTGTGGTTTAGACACTAACAGGGTGACCGGAACAGTTTCTGATGGGTGTCCCATGACTTCAGGTTTAGGGAATCAAGGATGAAGTCATTGAATCCAACTGAGGCAGAATACAGGGCAGGTTCATTTTAACACACAGTATCATGATTCCTTTCACCTAGCTCAGTTCATTTTATTCATTTCATAGGCAAATTAACTGGTAAATCAAAAAATAATCTCTCACTATGCATGATTAAAGTGGTCACCAATACATGGCACCATCTAGCATCCGTTCATCCTTCTGGCAAAGCGGTACCCCTCCTGGGATGCCTTTCCCAAAAGCCTCTTCCCTGTATAACCCAGCCATTTTGGTTACCCGCCCCTTTTACCTTCCGCCCTCCTGGCTACTGCACCCGGTTCCCCCTCTCCCTTCTCCCTTCCCCTCCCCCTCTCCTCACGCGGCTCAGGGTCATGTCCACTCTGGACTCTCCCCGATGTCTCTGGCTCTGGCTGTGCTCTCCCTTTTATCTACAACAAACTTTCTCCTCCACCATATCTGGGAGCAGGCAGGCCCTTCCTTTTTATTTCTCTTTTTCGTTCATCGGGTGCAGAGACCCAGGAGAGGCATAAATGAGCTCCCCTTTCCAGGGCCTTGGCCTCTCCTAGCTGAAGCAAACCGCCGGTTTTTCCCTCCTGGACATGGCTCACTCGCCAGTGCTGACTTCTGCCACCCAGCGTATTTGACTCCAAATTCTAGGGTTTGGCTCCTCCACCTGCCCTAACCATCCGTCTCTCCTACTCGGTAAGTGTCCTCTCTTTGGCTCCTGGAGCCCGCTACACCCTTTGGGGTGCCCACCACATGGGCATCTCTCAGCTCTGCCCTTTGGGGCCCCAGACTGAAATTCTTGTCACCACACTTACCCACCTCTGCTCCCTTTGCAGAGGGACCTCCCCCACCGCCAGCACCCTGCTCTACTCCTTACACTCTATGACCGTGGGTGACTCCCACTCAAAACCGCAGCCCTCACCTCCACTTGCTGGTCTGCTCAAGTCTCAACACACCCTCAGATTTAGTGACGTCATAAAGCCTCGCGGCTTCAGTCTCTATTGTCACACAGCCTGGCCACAGTATAAACTCGACACTCGATCTCTCTGCCCAAAGGATGGCAATTTGACTACCAAATCAATCCTCACTGCTCTTGACAAAGGGTGCCAACACGTGGGCAAATGGTCTGAATCACTCTCTGTCCTCACCCTTCCCTCTGTACCTCATGCTATGTTCACCAGGTTCTCCTGACAAAAGGCAAATCCCCTCCTGCAGCTGACCGGGACCCGGAGCCCTCTGCTTCTACTCTTTTTGACCTCGATATAGAGGATGTGGCCACACCCCGGCACCTCTTCAGCCTAACGCTCTCCCTCAGCCTCAACCTCATCCTCCTGCCCCCTCTCAGCTGGTTCCTGGCCGCCATCCTAACTCCCCTCAACTACACTCTCCTCATCACCTCCCGCAGCTCACATCTGCTCCCACACTGATGGCCTTTACCCACTAAGGGAAGTGGCAGGTCCTAATGGCCTCCTCCATGTACATGTCGCTTTTTCTATGGCTGACCTCTCCCAGGGAGAAAGGCGCCCTGGTTCTTTCTCTGCCAACCCTTCTAACGCCACCAAAGAGTTCAGGTGCCTTACTCAAACCTATGGCCTCCCCTGGTATGACCTCTATATTATTCTTTCCTCTACTCTCACCCCTGAGGAAAAGGAGAGAGAGGGTCTGGTTGGCTGTTCAAACCCACACAGGTGAGATTCCCCCACAGACTCAGTTCCCTGGACAGACTCCCACTGGAAGTACCAGGTTAATTCAGAGAATCAGTCCCCAGGCAGGGTAGCTGAAGGCAAAATGTTTCTTTGCCTCCTGGCTGGCCTTCAAAGAGCCTGTCACAAGGTAATTAATTTTGATAAATTGAAGGAGGTCACCCAGAGGCTGGATGGAAATAATTCTGTCAAGCTCCTCACCCAACTTACAGAGGCCCTCCTTCTGAACGCAAAGCTAGAGCCTAATTTTTAAGAGGGCATGCTCGGCCTCAATTCCTACTTTCTCTGCCAGTCAGCTCCTGTTGTTAGAAAGAAACTCAAAAGGCTGAATGGCAGCTCTCAAACTCCCCAGAGATATCTGTTGAATATGGCATCTAAGGGAGGGGCAGGAAAAGATAAAGCTGCTCATGACAGAGAGACGTGCCAGCTCCTGTCAGCTGCCTTAAGAACCCCTCCTCCAAAGATGAGGGGGCCCTGAAGAGCGAGCTCCACCTGGAGCTTGCTTCAAATATGGCAAAGCCGACCACGGGGTGAAAATCTGCCCTTCACCTCCCTGCCACTGGGACCCTCTCCAAACTGGGGACAAGCAAGACACTGGGGAGTTGATTGCCCCACTTCACCTAGACAGGGGAGGCCAGTCCCCCAGGTTCCTCCTCCACAGGAAAGTCTTGCTGGATCTTCAGGGCCTGGCAGCCAAAGACTGATTGTGCCCTGGAACCTCTGCCCCCAGTGCAGAGGGTAATTCCTCCACGGTAATCTGGATTTCAGGTAACCTGTAAGTCTCTATCATTCTTAATAGATTCGGGAGCTTCTTGGTCAATGCTTCCTGCTTACTCAGGTGAAACTTACCCTTCTCAGGTCTCTGTGGTAGGTGTTGATGGTCAGCCCCACCAGTCAAGGGCTATATAACCCTCCTCTGCTCACTCTAGGGCCACCTGATAGCTCATCCCTTCCTCAGTAGACCTGATGGCCCAACCCCATTATTGGGCAGAGATGTCATGGTTAAGTTGCACTTTTCCTTTTCTTTTCAATCAACTCCCTGGGAACTTTTCCTCTTCTCCTAGCCTCTGAAGAGCCCCTTACTAACATTCATGCTTTGCCCAACCCCCTACCAGACTCCCTTGTTAACCCAAAAGTGTGGGACACTTCCCCTCCCTCAGTAGCCTCACATCATCCTCCTATTAATATCCTACTCAGGGACCCTACCTCTTACCCCTGTCACTGTCAATATGATATATGATATGCCTCTAAAACATAGACAGGGCTTAAAACCTATCAGACAGCGCTCACTTGATATAGGTATTCTCAAGCATGCTCTTTCACCCTAGAACACTCCTATCCTGTCTATGGTGATATTTTATTTGTACTGAAATGTGATTTTATTTGTATGTTAATAAATAAAGTTGCCAGGGGGTCAGAGCTAATAGCAAGCCCTAGCAGAAGCTGGGCGGTGGTGGTGCACGCCTTTAATCCCAGCACTCGGGAGGCAGAGGCAGGCGGATCTCTGTGAGTTCGAGGCCAGCCTGGACTACCAAGTGAGTCCCAGGAAAGGCGCAAAGCTACGCAGAGAAACCCTGTCTTGAAAAACCAAAAAAAAAAAAAAAAAATATGTTAAATAGGAGCCTCAGCCATTTGTCCCAGGGTTTGAGACCTAACAGGATAGAGGGACTGAGGTAGAGCAGATCCTAAGACAGAGCTAATTTATTGACAGGTTTATTAATATTCATTTAACAGGTTTGACTTTGGAACCACTCACTGTCTTTAATTATAACTTTTTTCAGTATGCAGATAGAAGCCAGGACCTCATGTGTGTTGGACCAACTGTCTACCACTGAGCTACACCCATAACTTGCTAAATTTGTATAAAAAGGAAAAGCTGCAAAAGTGGGAGGAAAAAAAGTACTATGCATGCAATTGGTATCAGAACTGCCTGGAGTGGAGAAGAGCACCAAAGTACGTACAACATAAAAAATTTCTCTGAGTGTTTGTGTGTGTGTGGAGGGTATGTGTGTAAGCCAAAGGCTCACACCAAGTGTCCTTGACAATCATCCTCCACTTTATGTTTTTACCAAAGCCCAACTTGCTGAGGGCTTGTTTATTGGGTTTATTTACAGAGTACAGGTGAGAGATCACCTACAGGAATGTGGGTGGCCCCCAAACCATTGCAACACCATCATCCCACCCCATCATCGATGGCAAGCCCGTGGAAGCGGCATCATGGCGTATCACTTTCTACTAGTCTTCCACTTCTTATACAGTCTAGCATCTCCCAAGATCATTCGAAGCTGGGCTAGTGTAAACAGCTGGAATCCACGTAGCGATCTTGAGACTCCTCCCAACTCCTAGGATGTCAACAGCCCCACCATTACTATCACAGGCCTGGGCACCACTCCATTGTTCTGTTCTAGTTACCAAATCAATGACTATTCTAAGATGGCATTGTGTTTTACACAGAGTGGGGAAATGCTAGGCAACACTCCACCCCTCTCCTTTGGTGCTTACATTCTTTCCAGTACCAAGGCCCTCCTCTTTGTGTTCGATAAACCTCAGAAGAAATGATATTCCCATGATCCTTTGCTGAGCACCGGGGAGCCCTGCCACCTCAACAGTCACTTGTTCCCAGCAGTCTTTTAAACAGTTATGAGGCTATTCATCAACAATCATATCCACTGTAAGAGGTCCTCCTCCACAACCATGGCAGATAGCAGCAAACCTAGGAGCATGAGTGACCCCAGAATAATCGCATCACCTCAAAGTCCTGCTCCACTGTGGATAACAATCTCACGGAATCTGTATCATGAGGCATCCTCCACCTTTATTTTTTTGAGGCAGGGTCTCTCACTGAAACCCCTTCTCTGCCTATAGCTGACAGCAAATACAGCATGCCTGGGAGAAGCCCACCACGTACAGATGTGGGAAAGGTGGCGTGGTGGTCTGGAAGAAAATGGCCCCCAAAGGGAGTAGCACTGTTAGGAGGTGTGGTCCTGTTGGAGGAAGTTTGTCACTGGGGAAGTAGGCTTTGAGGCCTCATCCATGCTCAAGCTATGCCCAGTGAGTCAGTTCACTTCCTGTTGCTGCATATCAAGATGTAGCCGGCACCATATCTGTCCGCACGCTGCCATGCTTCCCACCATAATATAACTGACTAATTCTCTAAAACTGTAAGCTGCCACCTCAATTCAATGTTTTCCTTTGTAAGAGTCGCCACAGTCATGGTGTCTCTTCACAGCAATAGAAATCCTAACTAAGAAAGGTGGATGCCCTATAAATGACCTACAAAGGGACGTGAATCTCTTGACCCTTTGTTTTTCAGTGCGTTTTTCTCTTAGTCCGCTGACCCACCCCTGCTCTAGGAAGTGCTTCCCTTAGTAAACTGTCTCTGTTCTCTGTTTCTATTTCTATTTCTTTTTTTTTTTTTTCCCGAGACAGGGTTTCTCTGTGTAGCTTTGCGCCTTTCCTGGAGCTCACTTGGTAGCCCAGGCTGGCCTCAAACTCACAGAGATCTGCCTGCCTCTGCCTCCCGAGTGCTGGGATTAAAGGCGTGTGCCACCACCGCCCAGCTCTATTTCTATTTCTAACCATGTGTCCCTTTCTCTGGGGACTGGGAAAAGACCTGAAAACTTGAGCAGGTGTCCTGAGACTCAGGCCCACACCTACAACACTTAATGAGCAGCCAGCTAGGAGGTGGGGTCAGCTAAGTGTTATTTCCGTGCTTGTGCTTATTTGTGTTTGTTTGTTTGTTTTATTATGTGAGTATTTTGCCTTCATGTGTACCTGTGCACCATATTTGTAACTGGTACCCACACAGGTGAGAAGAGGGTGTCAGATCCCCTGAGACGGAGTTACAGATGGTCGGAAGCTGTCATGGATGCTGGGAATCAAATCCACGTCCTCTGGAAAAGCAGCCAGAGCTCTTCGCCATGGCGCCATCTCTCCAGCCCCTGTACTATTTCCTGTTTCACATTCCTCACCTGCACCACCACCCACCTCTTCACTTCCACAGGGCGATGGAAACTGTTAGTTCAGGGGCGTCTCTCTCTCTCTCCTCACCCTCCTTTCTGTCCTTGCTCTCTACCACAGGCTAAGTGTTTGGGTCCGGGGTGGGCCTCAAACTCTTCTCCTACAGGATGGGAAGTTAGCCAAGCTTTGGAGGATAAAGGGTGACCCCGGCCAGCAGCTGGCCTGCCCACACCCTAGACCTTCCCTTCCGCCAGCCAGCACTCACACAGCCTTCTTTCCTGGAGCATGTAGACGGGGTGAGCAAATCCCTGCAGGAGATCGGATCATAGTTTGGGGAACCAGATTCTCTCTCTTTCCTTCCTTTCCTCTTCCTTCTCAGGGCTACGGCATCCCATAACTAGAATGTGTGGGGCCCTTCTCCCCATTCTACTGATGTTAGTTGAACTATGCCATGGTGGAAAAGCGTACACATCAACAGCAGCTCTGAGCCCAGATGTAAGCTCAGACAGCAGCTGCCAGTAAGGGACCACATTTGGTCTAGATGTGTGGGTTTCCCTGGTAGTAAATGTCTCACATTCTCACCAACCATGGATAGAGACAAGATGAAGACTCCCCTCCCTCAGTGTGGTTATTTACAGTCCTCAGCACCGCTGGGTCCCTAGAGCACCACCACGCCCGACTTTCCTGTGCTATCAGCATTTGTTTCTATGCCTGGGTCTTCCTTCCACCTTCCAGACACCTGCCTGGATAATGGGGTCGACTGGGATGAAGCTCCCAGACTCCCCAGCACTGTGGATGCTACTACCTAACAAGAGATCATCCCTCCACTTTACTGTTCATGGTTTATTTACCTCTGCTTTGGCTTTGTTATACTCTAACTGCTCTGGTCTCTACCCTGTTCATTCACTGTAAACAGCCCCAACCCCAAGGGCATGGAGACAATTCCCCAGCTAAAGACATCCCCTTTAGCTTTGATTTACTCATTTTGCTTTTAACCTGAAAGGATTTAAGACCAAAAACCAAAGCTGTTCACGCAAGCAAGCTGGCCCTCTAAACCACAGAGTCTAATAGTTCAGGTGTTTTTTCACTTATTTTTAAGAGATTCTTGGGAAAGTGACTTCACCACACTGAGATAAAAACAACCTCCAGAATGCTCACAAGAAAGTAAAATTCAGGTATTTTGCTCCATGGCCCTGGAATGCAGGCAAAAAGCAATTGGTCTAAATCCCAATAGGAGAAATAGTAAGCGCCAACGAGCTGGGAAAGCAAGCCAGGGTCTCTGACTCTCCTGTGACCATGCTCAGACTCACTGAGGGATGTCTGAGTAGAGTAGGAAGGCGCTCTCCAGCCATCAGATCTTCAAGACTCTAAGAACGGATGAGACAGATGCTTCTGCCTGCCCCAATGGCCCTGATACGTGTCTCTTCATTTAGCATCCATTGGACCACATGCTATAAGCATCTTCAAGAATTAAGGTATAACCCAAGAATCCCAAAGCAATGAGGTTAATATGGCACTGTAACATAGCCTGACCTCAGTACAAAGTGGGTGGGAAAACTCTGGCCAAAGGATAAATGTGTAAACTACAATACTGTCATATGGATGAACCAACTCTGTAAGAAACAAGGAAGTGGTCTGAGCGGAAGGATACTGAAGGATAAGATGGCTCTCCTAGAGCAATCACAACTGGTTTCCTGGTTCCCAGCCCTTCTGGGATCATCCTGAAAGGACCAAGCAGATGCCATAACAGGCTGCTCAGTCTTGTCTCAGAGATCAGGCCTCAGTTTCAGTTTCCTGAGACTGAGCAAGCAGTCTCTGGGAGGGCTGTGAACAAAAGACATAGTCCTTGCAGTAGCTCCCTTTCTGCACATACTCTAACTGCTAAAAGTTCAGCCAAATGTTTACTGTCTGGGGCCCCTCACCAATTTAGAGTATGTGCATGACGTGCTAGGCCAGCCAGCCCCCATGGCGGCTCAAGGACAAAGCCTGGGACTTGTGCTGTACAGCCCCCAAAGTGATAATTGTAACTACCAACCAGTAAATTCAAAGGTTACATACCCTCACCCAATTAAAAGAGAACAGAGATAAAAATAAACCAATCCGAGTTGCACCCGTGCAAACCCCCCTCACCCCCCTGAAGGGCTTGTGGTTTTTGCCTTTAAATAGCCAGCCACACAAAGAAAGAGGAATTCCTCCCTGCCTCACTGTATTGGAGGTAGGAATGAGTCCCCTGTCTAGACTTGTATCTGCAGAATAAACCTTGCTGTTGCATTCTGGACATCCAAGGTCTTCGGTGGTCTCTTTGGGGGGTCACAATCTGGGCATAACAATCCGTTGGTATAATCATGTTACTCTTGCTTAACCCTTACATTTCTTTTTTTTTTTTTTTTTTTTTTTTTTTTTTTGGTTTTTTTGAGACAGGGTTTCTCTGTGTAGCTTTGCGCCTTTCCTGGGACTCACTTGGTAGCCCAGGCTGGCCTCGAACTCACAGAGATCCGCCTGCCTCTGCCTCCCGAGTGCTGGGATTAAAGGCGTGCGCCACCACCGCCCGGCTAACCCTTACATTTCTAAAGTTGTAACATTTGCATCTTCTAGGACATGTAACAATTTCAAACTAAACTCCCTATAATTCAGGGGTTCCAATCAACTCCTATTATAGAAAAGCCATGCCCCACCCCTCCAGCCAGTAGGTTGAGAATCTTGTGGTCCCTCTTAAGCAGAGACTATGCTCTCATCAACATGGAAGCAGTTACAGAAAATTGGTCATCACCTTTCTGCTACTGAAGGGTTCACAACACGCCCCCATGGTCGGGCGTGTTTGCATATGCCAGGTGGACACTTCCGCTTAGCCAGTTCCAGGTCAAGATAGCCATTTCCAGGTCAGGGCGTCTCGCGTGACCAGGATCTGAGACGTTTCAGGGTAAGAACACAACGCAGCTAAATAACTAACAGCTACCCCAAAAGATTTTTAGGGCCACAGCTCTCAGAGTAGGGACTGGAGAAAGCCACCTCAAGACAAACATATGAAAGAAATCACAATCATTATTTTATACATGGATAGGGGCCACATAAAGAAAACGGAAAAAGGAGAAAATGGAGTCTTGGAGAACTCATAAGGAGTACGGTTTCCAGTCACTCTTCCACTTCTATACCACAGCACTCCCCGCTCAGGGTCAATTAGAATCCATGTTTCTTTTCTAATCATCAAGCCCCAGCAATGTAAGTAAACTTGAAGAGGCTTTTCTGAAGACCCAAGAGCATCACTGGGCAGCTAGCATGGCTGCTCCTGTCTAAATCTGTCTCCTGTCTTGATTTTCTCCTCTCCTGTGGAGGTTCCCCAAAATCCTCCAAGTCCACACCGCTCAGCCCCCACATCTCTATAGACTCCTGCCTTCCTGCCGCCTTCCCGAGGTGGCACAACTTTCACCATGCCAAGCTCCTCCTCCGTTTGCTTTTTGCTGAACAACAAGTAATCCTAAACTTTAATGACCCAAATGACTGTTAACCCAACACCTTTCAATAATCCAGGAAAGTCAGGCCTCAGAGAGTCAGCTGCTGGGATATGGCCTTCTAGATGGTGAACAACTAGGACCTGAAGTAAGGGACTGTATCATAGGACTGAACATTCCCAATAAACCAGACCGAGAGAAAATCAAAACGCGGCTCTCCACTGCCCAAGAAAGGGTCCACACCATACTGTTTAGCATTGTTCCTGATTCCTGTCATAATGCAAAAGAAAAACCACGATGTCTGGAGTCCTTGATGTCCTGAAGATTAAGAAAAAGGACGTTCTCGGATCCCTTGCAGCAGAAACCTACACAGGCCAGGCGGCACCAACCTTGCCTTCCAGACAGAGTCATCTACAAAAGGCCAAGTGATGTCATCCCCATCGAAAATCCAAAGAGAACCCAGACACTGCTGCTGGCATCTCAAGCTTTTGTTGTTCCTGAGACTCCGGCTGATGGCAGAGCCAGCCCCTCTGGCTCACTGACCAGCAGCTGTGCTGAAGCTGAGCTGTTATTGGAGACGCTCAGCTCGCTGGCCACTTCACTCCTGGACCTTCACTAACCACATCCAAGCAGCCTTCAGGAGCCACACCTTTGGATGATGACTGATCCCAGGGCTGACCACCAGCCCTTCACAGAGGGCTATTGTGTCAATCTGCCCACTGTCGCTCTGTGTAACAGATTCACCTTCGTGCTTTGAGGACACTGTTATCCCACACAACATTGAGCTCACTCAATGGGTCTGATGTGGTGGATGCTGGCCTGAGAAGTTCTGTGCATACATTGCAGCCTTAGACACTTCCCGCTTCCCAACCTTCTTCCCTCTAAAGACACACAAGAAATAAAACCTTCTTATCTCGTGAATATGATTGTGCCGTGTTTGTCCTCATAGTTTTCATGTGAATGTTTATATGTCATTTTATGTTAACATGGAACAAAACTCAATCTGCCCCCTAAATTCCCCAAAATAACTGAGGAACAAAACCATTAGATTCCTCCTTAAATTTTTTCTCTTGTGTCTTTACACATTCTTAATTTATAACCATCATTATGTTAGAGGCTTTTTTTTTAAGTTTTTTTTTTTTTTAAATTATGAGTTGGGGAGGTCCTCTGCAAGTGTGAAAGCAAGTACCCACGAAAGTCAGAAGAGGGAGTTGGGAGCCATATAACAGGAGTGCTGAGAACAAGATATACCCTACAAAGGCACACACACCACACCACATCCCAGTGACCTACTTCCTCTGGCCAGGCCCTATTTCCTAATAGTCCATTCAGCTATTAACTCATCAAGCCAGTGATGAAGTTAGGGTGCTCATGACCCAGTCACCTCTCAAAACCCATCAGCTGGCAGCCAAATCTTGAAGGGACAATTTTAGACTCAACCCTAATGAGAGTCTAGGCTGACGTCTGCTGTCATGTGGCTACTTCCTCCTCAATGAAATACTCCCTCCTAGAGTCAAAGGCTTAGAAACCCAGGTCTTAAAAAATTATAAAAATCATGAAGCTAGCTGGGTGTGGTGATGAATGCCTGCTGTGGAATAATCCTCTGTACACTGTGAATATGTATTACTTTCATTGGTTAATAAAGAAGCTAATTGGCCTATAGCAAGGCAGGATAAAGTTAGGTGAGACAATCAAACTGAAGATTCTGGGATGAAGAAGGGCAGAGTCAGGGAGTCACCTGCTAGAGGGAGAATTAGTCAGACATACAAAATGGGATAGAGGTAAATGCCACAAGCCTCGGAGAGGCACATAGATTAATAAAAATGGGTTATGTTGTAACCCATTTTAGTTAAGTTTAGTTTAGTTAAGTTAGTTAGTAACAAGCCTGAGCTATTGGCTGATCATTTATAAATAATAGTAAGCCTCAAGCTGGGCGGTGGTAGCACACGCCTTTAATCCCAGCACTTGAGAGGCAGAGGCAGGCGGATCTCTGTGAGTTCAAGGCCAGCCTGGTCTACAAAGTGACTTCCAGGAAAGGCGCAAAACTACTCAGAGAAATCCTGTCTTGAAAAAATCAAAATAATAATAATAATAATAAGCCTCTAAGTGGTTATTTGGGAACTGTCAGGCAGGAGAGAAACATCAGACAACACACACCTTTAATCCCAGCACTTGGGAGGCAGAGGCAGGTGGATCTCTGTGAGCTCAAGGCCAGCCTGGTCTACCAAGTGAGTTCCAGGACAGCCTGATCTACAGTTCCAGGACAGCCAAGGCTGTTACACAGAGAAACCCTGTCTCAAAAAAAAAAAATAAAATAAAATTTTAAAAATCAGGAAGCTCAGAAATTTATGATTCACAAGCTGCAGTGATACAGCTTGTGTGATTGTATGAGTTGCCATCTGTCCTGCAGTGGCCTTTTCAGGAAATCGGCTGCTCAAGTCAAGCCATGCTCCTAAATTCAAAAAAGCCCCCAATTCCCCCAGGGAGACGAAATGGAATGGTTTCTTTGGTCATTGTTGGTGCCCTGAGGTGAATAGATGTTTGCTCAAATGCCCCCAGGAAGGTTACCACGACAGCTGGGGTACTTCATTAACCAGCCACACTGTCCCTCACTAGCAGCCTTTCCCCACCCCCACCCTCCACCTCAGCTACCCCAGACCCACATAGCCCTGCACAACCCACCTCCCTGCTACTGTACTTTTCCCATTCTCCGCCCTCCCTACCCTCTGTCGAGGCTTTTCTCAGCTGGTACTGCCTTCCTGCAGTCTTTTCCAAGTCCTGTTGTCAAAGTATCTCCTGTGTTCCCACAACTGCCTCTAGAGGCTCCATGAGAGCAGCCAGGCCTGGTCCCCTCTGCCTGCCTGTCCACTGTGAGCACCTGCGGTCTGGAAATGAGCCTTCCATTGACCCCACTGTCTGCTCTGCCTTCCTATCCCTATCCACTTCCGGATCCTGCCGCGGACAACATGAAAGCCTTTTCCTGACGACATGGAAGCCTTTTCCTTTAGTTGTCTATTACTAGAACCAGGGCCAAGCTTGTGTCCAGGGGTCCTATGGGAAGGGCTTTCCCACTCCATCTCACAGCCCCTGCCCTAAACTGAAGGCAACCCCAGCCAGACTACGCCCTGTAGCAGTTTTCGCCTAAGTCCAGAGAGGCCACAGGACTCTGCTCTGACTAGCTGTCACCATGACACATGGAGGGTCTACTGTCCGAGCTTATTCTACAGCTTATTCTACGCACACAGGCATCCTCTCAAAGCAACTCTGATAGGGATCAGGGGGAAGTGACTCATTCCTCCCTCCCTCCCTCCCTCCTGCACACCGTCATTTACAAATGTAAGGAGGGGCTGGGTAAAGCACCCAGGCCTGAGGACAGGTTTTGAACAAGCTTCAAAGATCCCTGGCTTCCTGTTGACCAAGTCGTCTTCAGTGTGACAGGCCAGCAGGGAAATGAGAAGGCAAAGGGGACAGGAACAGCAAAGGACAGACGGAGGGACGGAACCCCAGCCGCGGAGAGGGCCCTCGGAAGCCAGGGGACTGGAGGAAGCCAGGGGGCTGGAGCGGGGTTCCAGCCACAGAGGCGCATTGTGTCTTTCTGGGGCTAAGGTGACAAAGCACCACAGACTGAGTTGTTGAAGGAGAACCGTGCTGCCTGGGGATTCTGGAGCCAAAGTCGGAGATCAGAGTGTCTGCAGGGAGGTGTGGGCAGATAGGTGTGGGCAGACAGGTGTGGGCAGATAGGTGTGGGCAGGGGGTACCATGAAGTCGGCGAATGAGGCCTAGCTGTCTATAATTTTTATAGGAAACTTGTCAATAAGGTATCTTTGGATTAGGGTTGTTAAACTGATATACCCTAGTCATCAAACATTGTCAGATCTGAGAAGGATACATGTAAGAAGTGAGACAGCTTTCTTTCCAGCTACCTAATCCCAAGTCTCTCCATTGTCGCTGAGGGGCGCAGAAGCCCCAAAGGAAGCACTTACTCAGCTGATAGGCCCAGAAGATCTGACAGGTTTTATCTGTGGAGTAGAAATTTTGGGAGGCTGACGCCCCCTGACTTTGCAGTATGGGGCAATCGGTCCTCCACTGTTCCTCTTCTTCACAGTCTGGACAGGATCTCGGCTTTTCGCTGCATGCCCAGCCTTGCCATAAGCTTCCGGGTGGAAGTTCTTCTGTGGCCATCCGTCTCTTGGAGGAGATACAGGATGCTTCCACGAGCTGATACGTCTCTTAATCATCAAAAGACTTTTATGTTAAATGCCATATTCTCAGATCTCTACGGTATTTGAGGACCAGGAGAACAAACTCTGTTAGATATATTTACAACTTTGAGAGCATATATATGACTTAAATCTGAGCATACAGGTTTCCCAGTTAATTACAGCTTTATGAAGTTAGCAAGGACAGGAGGGCTGATCTTTAAATAGAGCCAGATTATAATACTGAAATCCAGATCGTAGAAAAGCAAGTAATGAGTAACCAAGGAAATTTTAAAATCCTTTTAAAATCCTGAGTTTGTGACCCAATAACCCAACATGTATCAAAATTGTATTAATGTTAAAATCTGGAATTTAAAATGTAGCTGAAAGTTTTCTTGTGTCCCACGAGGTCCACAGCTGCTCAGACCCAAGTAAACACACAGAGGCTTATATTAATTAAAACTGCTTACACTAACCCCATTTCTGTTAATCTATATGTCACCATGTGTTCCGTGGCTTTACCTCTGTGCCACTACATGCTGCTCCCTGAACAGCAGCCTGGTGTCTCCTGACTCAGCCTTACTCTTCCCAGAATTCTCCTTGTCTGCTTATCCCACCTGTACTTCCTGCCTGGCTACTGGCCAATCAGCATTTTATTAAACCAGTGCACAAAAGCATTATCCCACAGCATTAAAATCTTAATATAACAATACCGCCTGCATGGGGTTCTGCACTGATGCCCTGGAGGGGAGTGGGTGCCTTTCTGAGTCGCACTCACACAAGCGGCTGTGGAGGAACAAACGGCAGGCCATGACTGGACTTCCCTCCACCCAGACGACTAGAGCCCGAGAGAGGCAGCTGGGGAACGCCAGGCCAAGGCCGGAGGACTTTTCCTCGGCCCATAAAACAATGGTGAAACAAATGCGCAGCAGGAAGTGATTCCCTAACCTCCCTCCATATTGATGGCCTGAGCGCCAGGTACCTCACTCACGCTGCCCTTAGTAAAGATGGCAGTGAGGTCATATGACCTGCCTGTTTTGACCTTAGCCAAGATGGTAGCTAGACAACGTGGTTGTTATCATTTAAGATGGTGCCGCCTGATCATGTGATTGCCCCTATCAAATATGACACCTGACCACCATGTTCACATGGTGTTTGCTTGTTTGTTTGGTTTTTTTTTTTTTTTTTTTTTTTTTTAAGACAAACTGAACAGATAAGGAACAGGTAAAGTGAAGCATTTAAAAGTCAGTCAGAAACACGTTAACATGTCCATCTCTCAAGCCCGGGTAGAGGCAGCAGTAGAGGAAAGAGGAGCTGATGAGGGAGGAGGGGCTTGGCTCTGAGCAGGGCGGAGCAGCCAGTGGGGCAGGGGGCAGGGCTGAGCCCCAAAGTCCCGCAAGGGACAGGAGGTCCTGACAGCAGAGTTAAGTGACAGAGGGGAAAGATTTGAGGGAGAATCACAGACAAGGAGAGGAATTGGAGGCAAGAGGCAGGCAGAGAGAGCGAGCTGCTCCTGGAGGGCAATTTTACATGTCACACATACACACAAAACCTGGTGACAGGTGATGACATAGTTGCTTAGCCAGAGGCTGGAGGAGCATGAGGAGTTGGTGATGAGGGGGGAGCTGGGATAGGGTAGGCGCATTTTCCCACAATGAGGTATAACAGCGCAAGCTAGCCAGTGGACCATTGTCACAAAGGCTATGGGCCGTGGAACTGAGTGGGCACAGGCTGCCTCCATATGCCGTCACACAGGGGCTATGAGCTCAAAAGATACGTGGTACCAGCGAGTGAAATGAGGCTGACCTCCGGCATCCCAGAGAGGCAGCAAGGACTAACAAATGGCGCAAGATGTCAATGGACTGTCATCTCAAAGGCTATGGGCCATGGAGGCCACAGGCCGCCCCCATAAGCGGTTGCATAGGGGTGGGGCCGAGGGGCTATGAGCCCGAAAAACACGTGGTGCCGGCACCACGATCGAGAGAGACGAGCGAATCCTCAGTCGTGGGAAAATGGCCCAAAGGGAGGCTTACCGAAGGGGTGGGAGGTTTACCGGCTGAGGGCAGGCAGGAAAAATGCGCCAGGAGGACCTCTGCAGAGTTATCTTGTATAGCATGGGGGACCCCGAGGGTTCCCATGTGTGCAGGGAACCATGCTGGGCAGATGTAGCAGCAGGCTGGCGGGCGACCCACTCCATGCGGGCGTGGCAGTGGGGCGGGTGGACATTCACAACCCAGATGCTACATCCACGTGGAAATGGTTTGTTATAATAGAGAGATGGAGAGAAGAAAGAGGGAAAGAAGAGAGAAAGAGAAGAGAAAGGTCGAGGGGCGCACACCTCGTGGGAGTGGAGAGACGGGGGGAAGGGGCGGAGTTTTCCGTTAAGAAGGGGCTTCTACTTCCTAAGAGGATGCAGGGTGGCCCCAAGGGGTGGGTCAGAATATTAACAGTGGCATGGGCAGGGTGGGGTGGGCAGAGGGTGGTGTGGGCAGAGGGTGGCGTGGGCAGAGGGTGGCGTGGGCAGAGGGTGGTGTGGGCAGAGGGTGGCGTGGGCAGAGGGTGGCGGGGGTGGGTTGAACCCTCCTGTGGGATGTGATGGTAATGGCGCCAGGCTCATCCTAGCTGCTGATTCTCTGCAAGCAACCTCAGCTGTCTCATCAACGAATATTCTCCAAGTTTGTGCATCATCTCCCGCACTGTGCTGCCTCTCTCTTTCCACGTTAGTGTGTTCATGGATATTATAAAGCACATGTAGCAGCTCAGGGTGTGGTGGAAGCTGAGGTAGGAGGATCGCGTGTTCAGGCCCAGCTAGGGCTGCGTTTTGAGACCATGTCAAAAACAAAGCAAGTAACACAAAAAGGAGAACACTATCTGAGCACCACTCTGCTTCCAGTGTATGGATGCAATGTGGCAACCCACCTTAAGCTTCTGCCCCCAGACCCCCCCCCCCCCCCGCCACCGTGAAGGACTGTGACCATGTAAAGCTTTTCTCCCTCAAAAAGAAGAAGTAAAATGTAATTTTTTTAAAAACCATTTTAAAGCTTGGCATTGGTGGCACATGCCTTTAATCCCAGCACTCAGGAGGCAGAGGCAGGCGGATCTCTGTGAGTTCCAAGCCAGCCTGGGCTACAGAGCAAGTGTGAGAACAGCCAGGGCTACACAGAGAAACCCTGCCTCAAAATAAACAAACAAATAAATAAAACCATTTTAACCATTTCACAGCAGCATTAAGTGTCACTACCCAGCTCCAGAATTTTTAGTCATCCCCCTCCCCCCCCACAGAACTCCATATCTGTCCACGGAACCTTGGCTCCCCATTCCCCGTGGAGTCCCCCGTTCCTGGTAACCACTGTTATTTTCTGTCATTTGGCTCTTTTAGGTCCCACTTCACTGGAATGGTCCAGTACTTGTTCTTCTGTGGCTGGCCATCTTCTCTCGGCAATGTCAGTGTGTGTGTGTGTGTGTGTGTGTGTGTGTGTGTGTGTGTGTGTATGTGTGTGTGTGTGTGTGTGTGTGTATGTTGTGGTGTCTTTGCACAAGGACAGCCATCGTGAGACTGGAGCCCAGCTCACTCTAGTGTGACCACATCTTAACAATCAGTTGCATCTGCAACAGCCCAACTTCCAACTGAGTTCATAGTCTGAGGCACTGGGGGCTTAGGACCCCAACTATGCTTGCCCCTAGCAGCTGTGGAGGCCCATAAAGGTTTCCTAGAGAAAGCTGAGCTTGCTTTACCCAGCAGAGCTGCATTAGAGGATTGCTTGACCATGTGCATGCTTTCTAGGTGATTGGAAGGGTCTACACTGGGCTGAGCTAGGGGGAGGTCTTTTGCTCCACCCCTTGGCATTCCTACAAAAAGCCCTTTAGAAGAGACAGGAGGGGCCGGTGGATAAGTATCCAGGCCCTCCCGAAGTTATCCTGTGTTTCTGTTTCTCTCCCCTCTGTCCTTGTATCTAAATCTCTTATCCCTCTCTCCTTAAGAGCACCCTGGGGTAAAATGTGGGAGCGGTCTTCCAGCTGGGCTCCCACAGGCAGCCACACTGATAGACAAGGGTATATAAGTAAGGAGTTTTTGTTGTTGTTGTTGTTGACCATCAACACGACCACGTCCACAACCTGGCCCTGCCAGCAGGGGCCATTTCCCTGGCACATTTTTTCCAGCCCAGCTAACTCATTGCTCAGGAAAAGAAGGGTAGGAATCACTGGCGGTTGTGCCAATGCAGCCCCTAGGCAAGCTCCCAGTGCCAGCCCTGAGGCTTCAGTGTATCCTGCCTGGCTAACAGGCAGCTACTCTGTCCTCTGAGGGACACCAAGTGCCTCTCTACCCACCTGCAGGGCCCGAGCTGCCTGGGCAGGGAGGTTTCCTCTGCAAGCCCTTCTGGCCTTACTCAATACCACTTCCTATATTCTCCCATAGGAACTAAGGCTGTGGTACAGGCCTGGTTCTAGGCCCTCGAGAAAAAGAATGGCCTCTGCCTGGGAAGGTTTTATGAAAGTGAAAAGAGACGCACAAAAGGAAAAAATAAAAATAAAAATGGAATTACTACGTGACAAGTGATTGACTGTAAGGGCACTTTTGGGATCAAAGCAGAAGGAAATGCCTTGGAAGCTCTGGTCTGAGCAGAGGGCTGAAGAAGGGAGAGAATCCGCCTCGCAGATACTGGGAGAGAAAGATCCTAACTGAAGCATCAGCGTGCTCCCAACCTGAGCGGAAATAAAGAGTCTAGAGTGTGTTAGGAAAGCGGAAATAAGACTGGGTGTCACCCAGAGAAACTGAGAATAAAAAGAAGAACGAACAAGGAGCCTGCCTAGCACGCTTCCAGGCCCTGGGTTCAGAAGAATGAGAATCGAATGCCTCGTGCCTTACTCCAGGACCAGTCCCCAGGAAGCTCTCTGCTCAGACAGTGAGGGCCACACTAAAAATACCGGAGTTAAGAAAGTGAGGAGCTGGGTCCTGGTTTCAGGAACCCACAGAAAGCCACGGCCAGCAGCAGGCATCTCTAACTCTCAGGCTCCTACAGTGAGATAAGGCAAGAGGCAGGAGAATCTCTGAAAGTTTGCAGGAGAACCAGCCATGCTTACAGAGCAGCAGACCACACAAGCCCCGGCCTCAAGGAAGGTGGGCAGAAAGCTCTGCAAGGCTGTTCTGATTCTGATGTCTACATGCCTGCCATAGTATAAGCACTTGCATGCTCTTGTGTTCTCCAGCTTGCTTTGGTTAAAAAAAAAAAAAAAAAAAAGACACTTAAAACAGAGTTGGCTTAGAGGAAGATAAGTGTAGAGAAACGCAGTTCTCACCTTGAAGAGCCATTTTCTCAGCCGGGTGGTGGTGGCGGCGGCGGCGGCGGCGGCGGCGGCGGCGGCGGCGGCGGCGGCGGCGGCGGCACACGCCTTTAATCCCAGCACTAGGGAGGCACAGGATCTCTGTGAGTTCGAGGCCAGCTTGGTCTACAAAGTGAGTTCTAGGACAGCCAGATCTGTTACACAAAGGAACCCTATCTCAGAAAAACAAAACAAAAAAGAACCATTTTTTTCTGCCAGGACTGGATTCGTGGGGGAAGGGTCTTCCCCCTTTGACTGCCCCTCTTTTTAAATTGAAAAGGAAACCACAGGTATCTTTGTTTGTTTGGTTGGTTTGGTTTGGTTTGGTTTGAGACAGGGTTTCTCTGTGTAGTTTTGGTGCCTGTCCTGGTATCTTTAGGTGAATCATTTTGCCTCAGAACACAGACTGTCTATCACAGGTTAACTCCATGCCATAGACAAGACAGAGGGCACATGTATGCACCACACATGTCATGGTGCGCGTGGGGGTGTGTGGGTGCAGGTGTGCCTGCACACGCGTGTGCACTTGAGAGCACACCTCCAACCAACTGGCCTCGAGGGCTAAGAAGCAATCGTGTCTCCCTCTCTCTGTCTGTCCTTGTTCCCTTTGGGCTGGTATTCCTGGGGCAGTTCCTCTGCCAGAAAGAAGGGCAAAGGATAGATCGGGTCAGGAGACAGAAGCCCCTTTAGAGTTTCGAGATGTGTGTGTACATGTGCTCTTACGTGTATGTGTGAGATGGGAGCAGGGGAGAGGCGTGTGCAAGCCAGTCATGCAAGTCACAGAGGCAAAAGGGTGGCAGGAGAGATGTGGGAAGAGCCACGTAAATGTTACGGGGTGGGCGCATTCCTGTGGCTCCAGCACTGGGGACAACAACTTGAGTACCTGGCCAAGTTCGCGCCAAGAGGGGTGCTCGTGGGATGGAGCAGGGCCAGAGCTAAAAATACAATGGTATTTCTGTGCCCAGCAAGAGCATTAGTGTCTGTGGGGTTTATGTGGTGGGAAGCGGGGCTTTGAGGAGGGAGGAAGGGTGGCCAGCCTGAGGGAGGGGCTTAAGTCAAGGCTGGCCTGCAACAGAAAAGATTCCAGACAATTAAGGCAGGCCTAACCCCAGAGGCTGGGCCCAGGTCTGGGTCCTGCACCCCTGGAGCAGCAGGGGGCGGGGCAACCCCCTCCCCAAGGAACAGGTAAGGAACCTAGAAGATATGGCTCGGGGTGGGGGGATGGGAGGGATGTGTAATTCACAAAGCATTAGTTACAGAAGCTAGGATGCTTTCCACACTGACCTTCATAGGTGTTTCGCAATCCTGGGGCCACCCAGGAAGGAATTAGCAGAGCAGGAACAGCCCCCCCTCCCCAGCCCCCACCACCACCTCCTAGCAGCAGGTTCACTGGAGGTGGCCCCAGAGGGCAGGACATGGCGGGCTTCCAGGCTGGGAGGGAAAGTTTCTGCTCAGTAGATCTACCCAGCAGTACAAAGGCCTCGCAAAGAGCAGGGAGCTCACAAATGCAAACTTCAGAGGAACGCGAAGGCCTCCACCGCTCTGGGAGTCTACACTTTGGAGGAGAGGTGCAGAAGCCTGCCAGGGTCCAACTGTGCCCTTGAAATGGCGTGAGGGTAAGGAGTGAAGGGAGAAAGACACTGCCTACTCACGGAGCAGTCACTACCCCGGGCAGTCATTGTAGACATCACTCCCAAGACACAGGAGCAGAGTCCCAGGCCTCCTCACACTGCCTGCCAGTGTCTAAGCAATGAGAGCCCCTCCTAAAGGGAAGCAAGCACACCAGCCGAGGAGGAGGGGGTGAAAACCCAAGGGGTGATTCCCAGGTAGCTTCCTGGATCCTTAAGGAGTCAAAAGAGAGGGGAGTGAGAGCCGTAGAACTCAGAGAAAGCCCTGTTATAGTCACTGTAAGCGTACCCAGAACGGCGCCAAAGCAATCCTTTCCTAACATTTACTAGTTGCCTATACGCTCAGCTAAATGTTTGGCATATATCTGATTTCATCTTCAGCGCAACCCTGTGAGTCAAGTGTTCCTGTTTCCCTTTTGCAAATGAAACAGGCTCACACGGGTGACATAAGTTGCCCGAGATTGCACAAGCGGTGTGTGGCTAAGTCTGGATTCCAGCCCAGATCCGCCAGACCCCAGACCCCAGGCAGAACTGTGAGGAACTAATACTTCTGCAATCTCCCTAGTGATAGGGTTAGATCTCTGTGTAGAATGTACAGGTTTCCTTGTTGCTGTGACAGATTCTCACAAATCTAGCACACCCGTTTATGTGCTTTGCACTTAAGGTCAGATCTGATTCATGGGTCTCTCTGGGATAAGATGGGTAAGCAGGGCTGCCTTTTTTTAGTTCATTTTTCTGCTTTTTTTTTTTTTTTTGCATTTTTCTGCTTCTGTAAGCTGCCAAATTCCTTGGCTTATAGCCTCTCTCTTTAGCTGTGAAACCATCATAGTCATATCTCTCTGAGACGCTGTACCACAGTTCTCTCTGAACACACTCTAACCCATGCAGTCAGATGGAGACCATCTGAATAATTCAAAGAGATCACTCCCATAGAAAAGTGCTTAACCTTAACTGAATCTGCAAAGTCCCTTTTGCCATGGTAGATAACACTTCTCGGGTACCAGAAGGTGTGTACATAATCAGGGAGCCATTAGTGTGTGAGTGGGCATGTGTGTGTGTGTGTGTGTGTGCGCGCATGTGTGTTTTCATGTTTATATGCATGAGTGAGGGAAAGAGTGCATCCAGGCGTGTACATGTGCATGTAAAGGCCAGAAGTCAACACCAAGTTGTTGTGTGACTTTCTGGGGGAAGCTGTGAACAAATGCCTCATCAGGCCGGACAGGACACTGACAACAAACCAAAGAAACAACCCCATCCATTGAGAAGTATCCTTGCTTCTTAACTAGATGAAGGAATAAGTTATTTCAAAATTCACATTAGAAGCAGATACAAAGCTCAAGCTCAGCAGAGAGTTAGCTTCTCAAGGGGCCCCAAAGGCTGGCAGGTGCAGGACGGCCTCCTGCAGTAGAAATTCCAGGGTGCAGACAGCATGGACTGGAGAAGCGGAGACACGCAGCAAAGCCTCAGGTGGAGGGCAAGTCGGAGTACCCAGGGCTCTGGCATTCTCTTTTCCTGGTTTGCTTGGAAAAGGCGGGTTGGAAAGTGGGTGGGTTGCCAGCAGTGACCTACAGCCCAAGCAGCTGGAGGAGAGTCCCCAAAGCCAAGGATGTTGAGATCCTTCTTAACGTGCGGGATGGGAAGAAACCACAGGACTCATCCACTGCCTGGAAACCCTCCCAGACATGGGCTGAAACAAAGCACCCGAGACGACCCAACATAGGACACTGGCGATGGGCAAACCAGTAGACTGAGGCTGGCCTCCAGCTCTGCCGCCTGCTCTGCACTGTCCCTGTGAAAGTCACTGTAAACATGGCCCCTTGGGTAACACAGCTAGAGAGAGAATGAGAAGTAATATGTATTAGTGCTTGTCATAGTTAGGATGTTCTTGAGGCTCATGGGTTGGGAGCCTGCTCTCCAGGGATGGGGGTTTTGTAGGTGGGATCTTGCTATAAGCCTTTGGGTCAATTGGGAGTATGCCCTAGAACCAGCCTGGTCTACAGGGCAAGTTCCAGGACAGCCAAGGGTACACAGAGAAACCCTGTGAGAGAAAGAAAGAAAGAAAGAAAGAAAGAAAGAAAGAAAGAAAGAAAGAAAGAAAGAAAGAAAGAAAGAAAGGAAGGAAGGAAGGAAGGAAGGAAGGAAGGAAGGAAGGAAGGAAGGAAGGAAGGAAGGAAGGAAGGAAGGAAGGCAGGCAGATGGGCAGGCTGACTCCATTACATATAGGCAAGCCTGTAGAGCATTTTGTTGATAAATGATTTGGGCGGTGCCACTGCTGGGCAGGTGGTCCTGAGTGATGTAACAAAGCAAGCTGAGCAGCCATTGGAAGCAAGCCAGTCAGTCAGCCAGCGACGAGCTCCATGGTCTTTGTTTCAGTTCCTGCCCTGACTTCCCTTTGTAGTGATATTGTGTTCCCCAAAATATTGTGCACCCTAATAAACTTTTCTGGGGTCAGAGAACGGAACAGACACTAGATACAGAGGCTAGAAAATAGTGGCACTCAAGCCTTTAATCCTAGCATTCCAGAGGCAGGAATCCCTCTGGATCTCTGTGAGTTCAAGGCCACATTGGAAACTGCCAGGCATGGTGACTCACATCTTTAATCCCAGAAAGTGAGCCTTTAATCCCAGGGAGTGATGGCAGAAAGCAGAAAGATATATAAGGCGTAAAGACCAGGAACTAGAAGCATTTGGCTGGTTAAGCTTTCAGGCTTTGAGCAGCAGTTCAGCTGAGATTCATTCTGGATGAGGACTCAGAGGCTTCCAGTCTGAGGAAACAAGATCAGCTGAGAAACTGGCAAGGTGAGGTGGCTATAGCTTGTTCTTCTTCTCTGATCTCCCAGCATTCACCCCAATACCTGGCCCTGGGTTTGTTTTTTATTAATAAGACATTTTAAGATTCTGCTACATCCCTTCATGGTGGACTAGAAGCTATAAGCTGAAACTCCCTGAGTTGCTTTTGGCCATGGTCTTTTATCACAGCCATAGAAACCTAATTAAGCAAACAAAAAATAAAAATAAGGGAGCTGGAGAGATGGCTCTTCCAGAGGAACTGGGTTTGGTTCCCAGCACCAACATAGTGGCTCATGACCACCTGTAACTCCAGTTTCAGAGGATCCAACATCTTCTTCTGGCCTCCTCAGGCACCGAGGCAAAACACTCATGCACACAAATACAATCTAAAAAGAAAAGTCAAAAAGAAACCGAGGACATACAAGTGCTTTGTCCTGTTGATAGAAAACTGACAAATGCTTAACCTTAACTGAATCTGCAAAGTCCCTTTTGCCATGGTAGATAACACTTCTCAGGTACCAGAAGGTGTGTACATAATCAGGGAGCCATTAGTGTGTGAGTGGGCGTGTGTGTGTGTGTGTGTGTGTGTATGTGTGTTTTCATGTTTATATGCATGAGTGAGGGAAAGAGTGTGTCCAAGCATGTACATATTCGTGTAAAGGCCAGAAGTCAACATCAAGTTGTTGTGTGACTTTCTGGGGGAAGCTTTGAACAAATGCCTCGTCAGGCATTTAGGAAGAATGCTCTGTTATCATTGCAGGTTCTCTGTATGCCTGAAATTATTGCAAAACAAAAGTTTAGTGAGAGAGAAAAGGAGGGGAGGGGACCACGGGATTATATAAAGCACCCGATGTGGGGGACTCGGGTGACAGGCATCAGCGGAGACCAGCTCAGGGGCCCCTATGTCAGAAGATAGAGTTCAGACTTGAGTGTCTCGAGGCAATGACTCCATGACAATAATATACAAGTCCCAGATAGACATCCATGACAGCTCCTTTCCTTCGAGTTCATCCTGGCCCATTTCACCTTCCCAGATCTGCCTAAACTCACACTCTAAGGTTCACACTCTATACACACACACACACACACACACACACACACACACACGCACGCACGCACGCACGCACGCACGCACGCACACACACACACACACACACACACAGGACCGCAGACACAGCTGAAGGGCACAAGGAACTTATAGGGCTAGAATATCTAGTCAAATGGCCCCTGAGGCACAAAGACAGAACACAATGGTTCTCTTGCCCTTTGGTAAAACCTTCTCCAGGCAGATCCCACTGAGCTGGGTGGAAGTGGGAGGGCCCTTCTGCTGTTCCCAGCATGCCCCATCTCTCTGGTTTGCGGCTTCAGGTTACTCAAGGTCGGTGAAGTGATGTGTGTGTTCCCACATCCCTGCTGCCCTTCACTCCACTAATTCTTCCTTCTCTATTTTGCATTCCAGTTGGGTGGTAGACTCCTTTCAAGCAGGATGTAGACCCTGCCTGTGCCTGTAACCCCACAGGGCCTGGCACTCAGTGTACATGTGAGGTAGATGCGCGGGGAACAGGAATCAACACGCTCTGAATGGAGATGCTCAGGAGACCGAACGAGCTCTTCAAAGAGTAAAAATGTTCCTCTTGCCAAAAGTCCATGACTCCAAGGCTCGAGGCCTAGCCACCACACCTTAGCCTGAGAGTCAGGATCACAGTTAAGTTTAGGCCTGGAAAGATGGCTCCGTAGTTAAGAGCACTCGCTGCTCTTCTAGAGGACCTGAGTTCAGATCCCAGCACCCATGTCAAGCCGCTCTCAAGCACCTGTGTCTCAGGCTCCAGAGAATCCAGTGCCCTGTTCTGGCCCTGTGAACCCTCACACACGTGGCAGACACACATTTGCATGGATAAAGTTGAAAGGGTCTTTTGTGAGCATGTCTCCAGTTTACAGAGCCCTTCCACATCCAAGGGCTCATTTGGTTCTCGGTGACTACACAGGAATAGCAGCCCACTTTATGGATAAGGAAATGGAGTCTCAGAAAAGCAAAGCGATTTGCCTAGGTTGTCATAGCAACCTGGTGAACGCCCTGGCGTTCGGACCTGTGACAGCTACTATTTTCCTTCTTGTCTTCCTTCCTATGAAAGAAAGAACACACACACACACACACACACACACACACACACACACACACACACACACACCAGAGCCTCTTCTGCTGAATCCAGAAGTACCCTGAAGAGAAGCTATATCGCCATTGCCTACCACTGAGCCAAGGGCAGGCCCACCAGGTTCCCACCCACCTACCCACCTTGCATGGTGCAGGAAGGGCAGTGATCTCTATGATGCTGTGGAAGGACAGGCTCAGGAGGGACAGACAAAGGACAAAACCAATGCGCAAACTCACACGAGAATCGGTTTGTTTGCAGGTTACCTCAGGGTAGCACAATCCCAGGTCACCACCCCCAGCCCCGTCACTCACCCTCTACAATCAAAGGACGGAAACAGAGAGCCAGGCAAATTCCCGTAAGCCCAGATATTCCAGAGGCCGAGCTGGACCAGTGTGAGAAACATAGTGAGACCTCCTTTCAATCAATCAATCAATGAGAAATAAAAGGCACCAAGCCGCGCCAATAACAATACATCCGCTCACCCCAGGAGATAGTCTTTTAGCCTGAGGCTCTGGGGTTGGGCCACCTGAGTTCATTGGAATCTAGGCTGCTGTTTCCTCGAAAGTTCATAAACCTCTGTGACATGTTTTCTTTGCTTATAGGCAGTGACAAGGCCTCAACCTCAAAGAACATTTCCGTATTAAATGGGCTCCTTGATATCAGTGAGAATCACACCTGAAGTAAGAGACACCCAGAAGCTGCCAATGACGGAGCTGGGGACCAAGGTTGGAAACTTTTGTTTGTTGTGTAAATACACAAGGCACAACTTCACAGCCCAGACTGAACCTTTTAAGAGGCTAGTGGATAATTCAAAAGAAACAAGTAACTGGGCACGAAGGTTCGTGCTTGCAAATCTAATATTTATAAGACTGAGGCAGGGGGATGGCTGCGGGTACTGGAACTAGCCTGGGCTACGTACTAAGTTCCAGGTCAGCATGGGCTAAAGAGAAAGAACCTGTCCCCCCAAATTAGTCAAGAGCCGGTCATGGTGGCGCACTCCTTTAATCCCAGCACTTGGGAGGCAGAAGCAGGCAGAACTCCATCACTTTGAGGCCAGCTAGTCTACATAGTGGGTTCCAGAAGAGCCAAGACTATGCACTGAGACCCTGTTTAAAAAAAAAAAAAAAAAAAAAAAAAGAAGAAGAAGAAGAAGTTAAAATAAATAAAACAGAAATCGCTGGGCCAGGCAGTGGTGGCGCACGCCTTTAATCCCAGCACTTGGGAGGCAGAGGCAGGCGGATCTCTGTGAGTTCGAGGCCAGCCTGGGCTACCAAGTGAGTTCCAGGAAAGGCGCAAAGCTACACAGAGAAACCCTGTCTCGAAAAACGAAAAGAAAAGAAAACATCGCTACAGGAGTGTGCTTTGAGAGCAGACAAGAACAACCTGTGATGGCTGACGAGGCCGGGAACGTAGCGGCTCAGCTAGCCTCAGAGAGGGCTGAGCTGAAATGCCGAAGGACCAGGAACTGGGGTTGGGGAAGGGAGTGAGGAACCCAGACATGGGTATGCATGTCACATCCTGAATGGGCAAGAAGAATTGTAGGCAGTCACACAGAAGGGAGCGCGAAGAGAAGAGCCTCTCTGTCCATCTCAGACCCAGGACATCAGGTTCTTGTGCATTCACTATTTACGACACCACAACGTTGTGCCCGACCTGGTCAAAGCACATAAGTCACAGGGAGAACGGCCAAGTCATCCCACGTTTATGGAGTTGAGTTTTTAGCTAAAAGAGTTGAGTAGATAATATACACATTCGAAGACATCTCTTCGTTCTGTAAGAAGGGAGCTGTGCTACAGAAAAATCACTCAGAGGTAGTAAGGGACTGGGAAGTCTTCAAACAGGACAAATGAGCAAAAAAAAAAAAAAAAAACGTGAAACAAGCCTTAGGCACAACAAATGGACGGTATTAAACACTGGTTCTTCATACTCCCCCCACCTTCTAAGGAGGATATCCTGAGATAAACAGCTTGTCTTGCTGAGGGAGAGGGAGGAGCAGAGAGAGACACAAACTGGAATGCCCAGCAAGAGCTAAACTGCTCGGCGTGTGCAGAGGACAGTCTCAGGTGATGAGGTTCAGGAGGTGACAGAGGCTGGGCATGGGGTGGGAGACAAGGATGTCTGCCATGAAACGGGATTGTTGAACCAAGAGATATTTAAAAGGGATTTTTGTAATTAAAGTTTTGTGTGGTGTGTGTGTGTGTGTGTGTGTGTGTGTGTGTTTACATATGGTCACACATGTTTGGGGTGGAGGTGCATGTATGGAGGTGCATCTGGAGGCCAGATGTTGATGTCCATTGTCTTCAATCATTCTGCACATTTTATATTGAGGTAGAGTTTCATGTTTGAACCCAGAGCTCAGGAAACCGGCTAGTCTAATGAACCGACCTCCTCTGAGGATCCCTTGTCTTTGCCACCCATATATTTCTTTGTTTGGTTGGTGAGGGTTTGGACATTTGGGGAGGTTGGTTGGTTGGTTGAGGGGGGTCTCACTGTGTGGCCTTGACTGCCCAGGAATTCACCTTGTAGACAAGGGAGGTTTTGAACTACCTACCTCTGCCTCCCAAGTGCTGGGATTGAAGGTGTGCTCTACCACCGCTGTCCTCCGCACACTAAGATTACAGATGGGCCCAAGAAGCTTCTCACAGGGTGCTGGGGACCCGAACTCTGGTCCTCGGCAGTCGCATGACAAGTGCTTTCTCCCGCTGAGCCATCCCCCCGCCCCTAACCACTGCGCTTCCATCAGCACGCAAAATGATGGATGAATTTCACGGTGACACTTTCTTACATCCCTATCCTTACACTTCGTTCTCATTGGCTGTGCCCACTTCCTTCCTCAGCTCTTTCTCCCATCTTGCTGCACACTGTGAAACAGTTCCCAGACTTGCATGCCATCCTTGCACAGGGGCCATGCTGACCGTCTCCTGTATCGGTCCAGTTTTTAGCATCTGTGCAGCTGATAGGAAGGACTGGAGGGAATATTTAGAGTGTTTGCATCTGTAACGCTCTCACTCACCCTACCCGTGTGACCCCTGGTATGGGAGGTGACAAGAGCAAAGGAGGAACCAATGCTGAGTCAGAATCACAAAGCCTGAGGTCTTGCCTTCACCTCTAACACTTGACCCTGTTTGGACTTGGCTCCTGTGATAGTTCAGTCTTGTGTCTCAACTTGACAGGGTCTGGAATCACTAATAAGCTGCGGGGCAGGCCTGTTAACCACGTAGCAGCCCTGATAAAGGAGATCCAAGGGCAAAACTTTGCTGTTTGCCTCATCGCCTTCACATCCCATTGGCAAGTTCATCGACTGTTGCCGCCGCCGCCGCCGCCGCCGCCGCTGCTGCCTTCCCCCACTGATGCCGGCTTCATCAGGCTTCCAATGGGGACTGAAGACCAGTCACTCTCCAAGAATCCTCCAGCCTCCGGCACACCAGTCTGGGGCTGCCAGGACCTCAGCTGCATGGACTGAACAGCTACAGTTTCCCGCTTCTCTGGTGTGAAGAAAGCCGCTGTTAGGTTGACTATCCAAATCACGTTGGGTAAACCAATCTAATCAACCCCCCTTTAATATATACTCAAACCATAGCTTCTTTCCCTCTCAAGAGCCCTGACTACTACAGTTCTTCCCCGGGTAGTCCTGAGATGCCCATTGGCAACAACAGGAGAGATATCAGGAAACAAAACCCCTCTTTGCTCAGCAGGTAAGAGACCAGGGGAAAAGGAGGAGAAGCGGAGGCGAGGTGAGCTTGGGTGCTGAAAGAAAGACAGGAGGACTAAAAAAAAGAGACGATTCATTTTGCATGTAGGATCCCACAGAGACTTGCACTCTGGTCCCAATGTTTATTTTAATAGCGGTGTCCATTTCCTTCTGCTACTGTAATAAATTATGACAAATGCAGTGGCTTAAAATAACGCATTTAATTATTTTACAATTCCAGAGGCCAGAGGTCTAACGTAAGTGGGCAGTTCTTGCTGAGAGTTGTAGGAGCGATCTCGTCTCCTCACCTGGTCCGGCTTCTAGAGACATCCCATGGTCGTTAGCACATGGCCACACATCATCCCAATCTGGGCTTGTCCTCACATCTCCTTCTCTAATGTGGGGATTTATCAAGGCAACTCCATGTAGTAAAAAAGGAGGTTTATTTTGGGGTAACTTACAGCCAGTAGAGGGGTCAGTTACAGGATCCGGGAGAAGTGAGGTACAGTCCAGCAGGGTTCTCCAGAACTCTGACTCGGTCTGCAATCCAGCATCCAGGATCACCAGGAACCAAGAGCACCAACACATCAGGATCTCGGGTCTTAAGGGCTCCCATCTTGACACTGCCCCAGGGGCAAGTCATAGGCAGGCGTGGCAGTTACCAGAAGCCTCAGTAGGGGTAGTACTTCCAGGTCAAAGCTGGAACAGCTACTTCTCTGGCTAGGAAACTCCTACTTCTCTGTCATAAGAACTCTGGTGGGATGGAGAGATGGCTCCCAGAACTGTCTGTGTGGGAATTTCAACTGTCCGTAACTTCAGTTCCAGGGAATCCAACATCCTCGTCTGAACTCCACAGGCACCAGGCATGCAAGTGGTGCATGGACACACTCATACCAAAACACTCATCGTTCGTGGACATAAAGAAAATAAGGTAGAATACCTCTAAAGAGAGACCCCTTTGCAAACTTGGGGTGTGGCACACTGCCGAAATTCCAGGAGGTGTGGTGGTGCACGCCTTTGATTCCAGCACTCGGGAGGCAGAGAGAAAAGGCTCTCTGTGAGTTGGAGGCCAGTCTGGTCCACATAGTGAGTTCTAGGGCAGCCAGGACTACATAGAGAGACCTTGGAGAGAGAGAGAGAGAGAGAGAGAGAGAGAGAGAGAGAGAGAGAGAGAGAGAGAGTCCAAATTCTAGTGCTCAAGAAGATGAGGCAGGAGGATCTAGAATTCAAGACCAGCCTGGGCTACTCAGTGAGATCCTGTCAAAAACCAACAGCAAACAGAAAAACCCTCTTTTGGTTACAAAGTTCTGCCAAAATAATCCCCATTTCAAGATCCTTTAACTTAATCCATCTACAAAGTCCCTTATGCTAGGCACAGTGGTTCATCCACAAATTCCAGAAACTAGGACAGGAGACCTTCGACTGCTGCTGAACAAACACGACGGCCTGAGTGGACAGAGGCGTGAGCTAACGGAGGAGGATGGTGAGAACATGAGTCACACACACACACACACACACACACACACACACACACACACGTGCGCTCGCGCAAGCCGGGACACCTGCAGGCCAATGCCCAAGTGCGGCTCCTCTCCCTCCAAGCTTATGCCGAAGATGTTTACAGAGGACCGTGTGCACAGAAAGCCAGTAAACGACGGGAATTCATCAAGGCAAATGTTCTCTTGAAATTTTTTATCTTAATTTTTACTTTGTATGTGTATGAGTGTTTTGTTTGCATGTAGGTCTGAGCACCATGTGAATGCCTGATACCCACAAAGGGCAGATCCTCTGGAACTAGAGTCACAGATGGTTGTGAGCTGTCATGTGGGTGCATCAAACCCAGATGCTCTGAAAGAGCAGCCAGTGCTCCTAACTGCTGAGCGCCCCACCCCCAATCCAGGGTCCTTTGAGGGTGGTCACCACCAACATGTGTACCAATACAGGAATATGGTGACAGTAGAAGATTCACCCCAGGAAATCCCTGAGGATGAGACCAGAGTGTTTGCAGAAGGCTCACATACCCGCCTTCAGAATAAAGGAAGCAGCCGGACCTTCTAGTAGTGAAAGCGACAAACATAAATGGACACCGGTTCGGGAGGCTCCTGACAGGGAAAAGGATCTCGCCTGTGGCCGCGTGTGCTGGTGCCCACACTGGGTTGGGAGGGTGAGCAGCCGAATTGGCTGTATGTGTTTAAATCTTACCACCAGAGGGAGTACAAGAGCCAACACGGACCCCTGGGTTGAGGGGGTTTTCCAGAAATAGCATCTCCTCAGGGAAGGCAGAAGTTTTCCCAGTCCCAACTCCATAAAAGCTGGAAGGCCTGCCTGGCTGCTACCATGTGATCTCTGACTCAAGGGCTTACCCACATTTTCCTCTTCCAGTTAAGGCAAACCACATTTTTTTCCATCCCTCCCTTTTCCTGGTTGCCTGTAGCGCTGAGCTCCTGTAACAAACACACTTTGGCCCAGAATGTCCCTGCACCACAGGAGACCAGGGTCCAAAGACAGCTGACCTGTCCAAATAAACCGTAGAGGAGGGACCAAGACCAGAGGTGGATCTCCTCAGGTCCGGCGATCTCATATAAGGCTGCCACACTGTGTGGGCTTGGAATCCCAGGCAGGAGGGTTTCTAGTCCAAGACAAGACTGATTCTGCTTAAAAAAAAAAAAAAAAAAAAAAAAAAAAAAAAAGAATCTCTGTTTATATGTAATGGGGGTTCTTAAGCTGTTTCCATGGGCATAGTGATGACCGACCTCAGTGAGTCACTGAATCAGCAAAGCACTGTTGGCATCCATTCCTCCTGGTAAGAGACTCAGTTAGCCTCTGCCTCTCCTTCCTTGTTCTCTGTCCTCCACCCAGCTTCCCGACTGCCGGTAGCTTCCCTGGCACAGACAGCTAGGTGGTTTTGTTCCTGGGACTTCACACACAGCTCCCCTGTCCCACCTAACTGCTGATGCCCCTGGCCTCTGAAGTCTGCTTCCACCATGCCCCCTGCTTAGGGAGATCTCAGACCGACATAGGAACATCCTTGGACTTGCCTGTTAGGGTCTCTCATGCCACATATCCACGGAGAGAGGTGGCGTCGTGGCGTCACACTCAGGAAGATGAGATAAGACCTAAGAACGTTTAGAACAAATGAAGCCAGCCTTTAGAGATCTGACTCCAGCTCAGACTCCCCCTCTGGCTCCCTCCCACCTTGTCTCCTCAGCAGATTTTTAGGTCCCGATGGCCCTCCTACCTTCCCAGTTGTCCTAAACACTTCCATCTCCTAACAGATCTCTGTACTGCTCCCCCAGCGCATCCTTCATCTCCCTCCACTACTAGCCTTCACCTTACTTAACTTCGCTTCCTCAACCGCACCCAGATTTTCTGTCCAGTACCCCAAAGTTTTAAAGCAGGGACTGGAGGTACAAGCAATGGTCCTTAGCCTCACAGAGCTTGCAGCCTGCCCTCTGGCACTGCCCATGCATGGACATGGCTCCACCTGGAACCCTTAAGGTTCATCCACTCGCCCTCACTCTGAGGACAGAGTCCTCACAGGTTCTCTCCCTGAGACCATGGGAGCCCCAGCCCCAGCGTGGCCAGGCTTCCCTGACTGCAGCTCTTTCTTTGGGATAGTTGGGATGGATACTCATCCTAAAACGGAAAATCAAGGGCCTCTCCTCAGAGTTCTCGGAGACCCCTAAATTGAACACCCCACCCCTCCAGACTCCTGCCTCTCTCCATCCCCCAGCTCCTAAACTGCTTCAGAGAAGAAAGAGGATAGAATCAGCGGCTTTCAACTCATGCCCCCAGTGAAGTTCCTCTCTAAAGTGGACTGTAGGAAAAAAAAAAAAATCTTTGTAAGTGGATCGATTAATGAAACCAGTCCACTGATAAATAACGAAACGAGAGCTGTGCTATGCTGACAGAGGCTGGTTTTGCTACGTGAAAATTTGTCTTGTTTTGGTTTTTGTTTTTGGAGACAGGGTCTCATGCAGCCCAGATTGGCCTCCAACGCACTTCGTAACCCGGGTGAAATTTTAACTCACATTCTTTCTGCTTCTTGGTATTTTCTGATGTTTCTGTAATGAGTATGGTTTACTTTTGCAATAAAGAGCTCTAAGGGAACTTCCCGCAGGGGTGAGGGAGAGAATACTGCAAAGGATGTTAAGACGGACCTCCTCACCCAACCAGAAGAATTAAGAAAGAATGTAAAGAGCCACAGAGCCCCAAGCCTGAAACACCAGCACTAGCATTGCCGAGGCAGGAGGATCCAGGGTTGAGGATAACCTGAGCTACACAAGCAAATTCCAGGTCAGCCGGGCTACACCGCTAGACCCTACCTCAGAAATAATGAAATTGCCGGGCACGATGGCGCATGCCTATGAGTTTGAGGCCAGGCTGGTTTACACAGCGAGTTCCAAGCCAGACAGAGCTACATAGTAAGACTCTGTCTCAAAATAATAAGTGTAAATGTAAATAAAAGACAAAAAAACACAACAGAATTTCCGCAGGTAAAGGAGGCAGGGGCAGCCGGCCACACACCACCTGCAGACAGCGAGGTGGGTCGGAGTAAGGGTGTGGCACCAGGTGCGGCAGGGAAGCGAGGAGTAAATACAGGATTTCAACTAGACTAAGTCAGCGAACGAAGAAATCTTTTGAGCAAAGAGAAATGCTCAGATGGGCACCTGAAGCATTCTAGCGGCCACAGTGCTCTTTCGGTCCGGAAAGGTTTACAAGGTTTACGAGGAGGTATAGGAGAGAAAGCAAGCCAGACAAACGGGCCGGCAAGTCTGCCGCGGGAATCTGAAAAGGTCCTTTAGAGCAGATGACCCTCCCGGGTCTTCCAAAGTAAACTCGGAGGCGCAGCGCCCGGAATGAACCGGAAAGGCGAGGCCTATACTTTACTCCCGGGCAAAAGTGGCCGGGTCTGGAGGTCTGGAAAGACCCCAAGACGGTGGGAAGGAGGACGATGAAAGGAAAGAGGGTCTCAGAAACGCGGCCCGGAAGAGCAGGGTGCAGGGCGGGCTCCGCACTGCAGGGGAGCCGAGTCCAAGAACCTGGGCCTGGGGAGTGGACGAGGCATGGGCGGGGCAGGTGGGCCGGGGGGCGGGGTCGGCATCCTTCGGCACATGCGCATCGCAGCTGGCCGGTCGCCGTAAGGAGTGGCACTTTTTAAAAGTGGAGCCGTAGGCCAGCCCCTAGCCTCAGCGTGTCTCAGTCCGCTGCCGTGTCTCTTCTGTCCCAGCCGTGCGTGCCTCTTGTCCCACGCAAGTCCAGTTTGCACCATGCCGGTCAAAGGGGGTAGCAAGTGCATCAAATACTTGCTCTTCGGATTTAACTTCATCTTCTGGGTGAGTGAGAGGCGACTGTCGCGCGCTCGTCTCCGAGGCCACCTGTTCACGAGCTCCGGACGACGTCCGGGACCGTGGGTGGCCGGGTGGCCGGGAGCTCCGGGGAGCTGGTACTGGGCGCGCCAGACGGACTCGGGCCGAGAAGAGAAAGGCGCGGCGGTTGCCAGCTGGCCGCGGGCGGGACGGGCAGGTGGGCGGGAGAAGCGGGGTCCTGGTGGCCCGGGCTGTGCACTCCGCTCCTGGGTCCCTCTGCCGCCGAGGATTTGAGATGGGGTCTGTGTCCGCTGCCACCCGGAGCACCCCCTGATTGCTAGAGGGGAAGGTGGCAGGGAGGAGCGGAGCACTCCTTTTCGATTGACTCGAGGCCCTCCCTAGCCCGTAAGGCTCCCGGCGAGCAGGGCAGTGAGTGTCTCCCGCCTCGGTGATCCCACAGTGGCAAAGGGGCTCCCACGAGGGGCTCCTGGCACCCTCACTCTGGAGAGGAAGCGGCTGGGGGAAGTCCTCTCTGCACCTGGAGGACGGACTTTCTGTGTTCACAGTCTGGGCTCTCGGTCCCCGTGAGAACGTCCATGCCTCCAAGCTACCTGAAAGACTAGATTGTCCTGATTCTTTTTCAAGAGCGATAACTATCTTGGCTGGAGAGAACTCTGGGAGAGTTAGGGAGAGGAGGGAGGGGAAGGTGCCTGTTGGCGCCTCTAGGTGGGAGAAGTCGGGTGTTTCTGCATTTCTCGGGTAATGAGGTCCTGCGGTCGAGAAGCCTCACCCTCCTAGAACTAGCCAGGCGGGGCCGCCAGGAATGGCCGTTCACCTGGAGAAGACGGGGGTGGGGATGGGAGGCACTCTAGTAGACACTCCCTGCCTCTCGGCATTTGGAAGTCTGGGAAAAGCAGCAGTGTCCGCTTTCTAAGGGACAGCAGCAAGGAAGTACAAGGACGACCCTTGTGTCCTCCTTCTGAGAGGGCACCCCTCTTACACCCCAATGGACATCGTTTGATCCCAGGCAAGTAGGAAAGGGTTTGGCCAGGCAACCCCTGTGCCACCCTCAAGAGTGATGACGGTAGAAACTAGTTATGTGCCACCAGAGACTTTTAACTTAAAAAAAAAAAGTGCACTATTCCCTTGGAGCTGGCAGCTGGGATGCTTACCATCCTCCAGCCAATGTAACACTCTGCAGGGCTGCTTGGAAATGTTCTGCAGCCTACAGAGACTGCCCTGGGTTTCCAGGAGTCACCACACCCATACAACTTAAGAGGATGTCACAGGGGCTTTCCCTCCTGGTGTATCCCCAGCTCTGAAGACAGGTAGGCCGGCTCTCAGGCTTGGCTTGCCCACTCATCTGCTGGAGTAGCACAAAACAAAGTCTAAAGACAGCTGGCCCCACCCAACCCCGCCCTGTCCTTTGGGGAGTTTTCCTCACCCTACCCTCAGGCAGTCTCTCCCCTGCCTGTCTGTTGGTTAGTCCTCAGCTGTCTGCCTAGTCGGGGTGAAAGTTTGGGGCTAGGGGGAGCCACGCAGTGCCACAGCATGTCTGCATCCCCCATCTGCACCCATGGCGTATGAAAGGGGCCAAGGGGAGGTGCCCATGGCCACCCTGTGTCGACTCAGTCTGTTGCCTGCTGGTCTGCAATCTGTCCGGCTTGTCTCCCGCCTGCCTCTCTATCCCTATCCTGAGCTCCCTGCCCCAGGCTAGACACTGCTGATTGACCGGTGCCTCCTGAAACAGAACAGTCTCCCTCTGGAAGGCTTTGGTTTTAGGGCTGGGAATGGCCTTAGAGATTGTGCACCAACTGTAGGTGCCAGCCCCCCTGTGGACAGTGGGAAGCCAGAGTGGCAGGGGCAGTGTTGCCCAAGATTGCAAGCTGAGCTAGTACTACATCCCCTGACCCCTCGTTTTCTCTCTTTCCTCTTCTACCTCTCTTTCCATGGGAGTGGGGGAGTAATTTCCTAAGTTAATTATTGTTACCTGTCCTACCCTGGGGTCTAATAGGGACAAAGCCCCTGTCCTGTTACAGTCTCTGTGAAAGGGATTACAGTCTGCAAAGGCCTCACCTAGCCCCATGATATCACCAAAGAAGCATATTTCCCCATTTTACCTATCGATGACCCGAAATCTAGTCCGTGAAAAGTTAAGTGACATTACCCAGGGTCAAGTAAGAGGACGTTATCAAGTGAGGTACCCAACTGGGTTTGGCTATTGATTGGGTGGGAGTAGAAGCAGGTGAGATGAAGCTCCTCAAAACATCCTTTATGACAGGCTGTGATCTCAGGGGACTGCTGGGATTGTTATGATGTCACCACTCCACTCCCTTGAGGCCAGCGATTTATGAACTTGGCATTTGGAACCCGATATGGTCTGTGGAAAGCAGGGGCCACCTTTGTGTGCAGAGGATGCCGAAGGGATGAGGCAGGGGTCCAAAGAGAAGCCAGCCTCAGTTTCGTGGGACAGTGGAGGAGAAGGGGGACCAGGAAAAGGGGCCGTGCCTCTCTCCTAAGCCTGAGCGTGGTGTCCCCTGTGGGTTGCTCAGTGACAGCTGAGCCTTCCCAGCCTGCCTTCCTGACACTGGGTGTCTCATGCCCACAACCACGCCAGCAATCAGTCTCTTTTTCCAATATCTTCGGAGCCAAACCTCCCGCCCCAGCCTATTTTGGTCATTCCTGAATTTCCCTCAGACCTCATGTCTATCCCTTCCCTCCCTCTAAAAAAGAAAGAGTTGGGGAGGGGGGGAAGGGAGAGAGAGAGGATGAGAAGGAAAACCTCTTTCTGGTGTCTAGAAGGCAGATGATAGAGGTGTTTCAGGCTGTAATGTGGTGACCAGCCTGGGGCCAGGCCAGGAATGTGCCTTTTTCATTAGTTTTTGTCTGTGTGTTGGGGGTCTTGCCCTGTCGCCAGGCTGGCCTGGGTCCTCTTGCCTCTGATCTTTCCCCATCCGACCCATCCGCCCAGATCCTGAGCCTGCGCAGTGAGGACTTCCTATCCTCCGTGGCCTAGGCAAAGGTAGGGTCAGATGGGCTCTGCTGAGAGTCGGACCCTGCTTCCCCTCTGCCCACCTCGACACTCTTCCTGCCCCTTCCCCATCCTAAAGAATGGAAGTGGCAGAGGGGCTGTCCTCTTCCTCCAGTGATGGCCTTGGGGCTGGACGGGGTTCAGAGCCTGACGAGTGCAGCTTTGTCCCCAGATCACTTTGAAACTACAGGGAGCTCACTTTTCTGATCCACACTAAAGTTTCCTCAGCGCAAAATCCATGAGCTGCTGCAAATGATCTTCAAGTTCAGCCTGTAGAACAACACACACACACACATACACACACACACACACACACACACACACACACACACACGCACGCACGCACGCACGCACGCACGCACCCACGCGCCCCGCTACTGCATACACAGTCCTCCTACCTCACCCCTGCCACCCACCCCATACACCATCCTCCCCACCTCACCTCTGGCTGGGCGTCAGGAAATCTCTGATGGGTACTGAGGATTGTTCCCTTGACCTTGACCTGGGTGTACACACCCATTTCTTGAATCTCTTTGTTCCTTCCATCTTCCCTCACTCTAGGGGGCGCGGTCTCCTTGTCTTCAGGTTCTGTTGTGAGTGCTCCACGGCCTTGGCCTTTCGTGGTCCTAGGCTGTAGTGGTCCCATCGTGGACCTGGATTCAGCATCCCCATCCATCCCGAGTGCATGCTGGGCATTCATCAGAGGTCTGGTGGCAGGTGCAGGTCAGCTTCCACCTGCAGCTATTGCGCCTCTCGAGGAGACCCCTGGGTAAGCGTGGATGTTTAGACCACAGATTGGCCCACACTCCCACGTGGCTCGGCCTTCCATCTTTCCCACATCTCCCTGCCATCCGAGCCGGCCTCATTCTCCAAAGCAAAACACTGACTCCATTTTGTGTGTTGCCACACATCTGACTCAGGGAGGAAGGGACACCCACTCCTGAAAATAAAGGCGCAGAGCCTCTAGGGGGGCCTAAGGCATCCGGGCAGCCCACGCTGGGGTGCGTGGCTGTGCCGAGAGCCCCTCCCCACCCAGCTCACGGCCTCCCCGAAGTAGTTGTTTGACTTGGATGTTGGACTGAACTGTTGCATAAAATGGCTTCCCACAGAGCGCCTGGGCTGGAGCGACACTGCCCTGCTTGTACTGGAGCTGGCAGGTTGGGGAGAGGGTGAGCTGAGGCCAAGTGTCTGCTGGGCGATGGAAAACAGGACCTGGCCCCTGCCTGGATCTTTGGTTTCTTCCCCACCCCAGCCATAGTTACCAACAACTAAGATCAGGAATCCGGATCTCTGGGTGGTGGTGAGAACTGGATTCATGTGCACACACTCACACTCGCTCTCACACACACCCACACTCCTCTCTCACAGACTCTGCCCCTGTTTTCAAAGTGCCGGTGGCAACATTCCAGAGCTTGCTATGGATCCAGAGAAGCCGTGGCTGCTGGCTGCCAGTTACTGGTTACTCCCCAAATCTGGACAGGCTGTGATCTGCAGCCTTATAGGAGTGGAACTGGGGTGGCTGGTCAGTGCTAACTCCCCGAAATGAGCCTTGCCTGCCTTCTGCGTTCCCAAATTGCCATTCTCGGCCCTCCCTTTGGGAAGTGTGTTGGACATGAACCTTTAATCTTACACATAGGCCTGTGTATCCTGGAGTGGTTCTGTCTGGTTTTTTTTTTTTTTTTTTTTGGTTCAATTCATTTTTTATAAGGAGACGTGGCCTCTGAGATTGGTCTCCACACAGTTTGGGACCTAAAAATACCTTGGATTTACGGTGGGGGGGGGGGCACATCTTTTCTTTGGTAGCACACAGAGGTAGATAGATGGCTTCTGCCTGGGTATTCCTTGTTTGGGGGACTGGGCAGGGGGCTCAGATCTCAGGGGTTTGGTGGCTTCTGCATCTCTGTTGCTGCCTTGTTTATTCTGGATAAACCCATGTGGCACTGAGAAAAGAAATGACCTTGTGACTCGAGTTCCTTCCTGTCCCCGTTGGGTCAGAGGGATTCTTCTGTCTCTGGTGCTGGGAACTGAACCCGCAGCCTCATGCATGGGAGGCAAGCATTCTGCCCTTGAGCTGCAGCCCCCCCCCCAGCCCTCAAAGTTTTGGGGGTTTGTTTTTGCTTTCCAGTCAAAGCTTTGCAGAAATGCATTTTACTTTTTACACACAGAAGAGCAACAAGCTCTCGGTTTCAAAGGTGGGAAAATCTCCCTGACCCTGAACTACCACCAGAAGAACTGTATCTTAACTAAAGAAATTCAAGATTCGTTTTTTTTTTTAAAGGCCAGCCTCAGTATTTTTTGTATGATTTTGTATTTTGGAGGTCTGACTGCATGTCACCTGGCTTCTCCATGCTGTGGAAAAAGTCAGGCTGGTCCAGGGATATTTTCATTTTCCGTCAAGTGGTGGCATGCAGCTGTGGAAAGCAACATCCTGTCCCCAGATGAGACAATTTTATAAAAATTATATCCATCCGGGTAATTTCCTACCCTATCCACCCAAAAAAATACTTAGTCATGAATCAATTCGGGGAGCGGTTTGTTTCTTTGGGGTTTTGTTTTTGTGGAAATTTTTTTGTTTTGTTTTTGAGACGGGGTCTCTCTATGTAGTCCAGTCTGGACTCTGAACTCAGTAGATTCTCCTGCCTCTACCTCCCAAGTGCTGGGATTCGTGGGCCAAATCCACTCCCGGCTAAATTTTAATAAGTACTATGTGTATGTTATTGTAGACTTCCAGGTCATAACCTTTTTAGGGAATCCCATGAAATTAGTAAGACTTTCTTCCAAGGGGAAAAATGCTACACATGGTTTGTTTGTTTTTCTTTTTCTTTCTTTCTTTTTTTTTTTTTTTTTTTTTTTTTGGTCCTGGAGGCCCATGAACCTGAGATCATGAATGGCCCCCATATTGATTTGTTTCTCTTGGTTTCCAGGTTTCTGCTATGTCCTGGATTCCATGTTTCTGACATAAGTGACTTCCTGGAATCGGATGGGAGAATAATAGAGGGTATTTAAAAGTGATATTAGAAACCCTAAGTTTAGCTGGGCGTGGTGGTGCGTGACTTTGATCCCAGCGGAGGAGGGGGGCCCAGGTGGATCTCTGAGTTCAAGGCCAGCCTAGTCTACATAGGACAACCAGAACTACTAAGTGAGACCCCACCTCAAAAATCAGTAAAAAAGGAAAAAGCTGAAATGACTAATGTAATGCCGTCTTGTTGATTCCGTTTGGGGTTTGCTTAGACAGTTCCCAGCCCTCCTCCACCCTCCTCCCCACATCAGTCACATCTGCTTAGCAACACATTTGAGATTTCCATGACTTTGACGATGGTCCAAATGTATTAGCCAAAATAATTGGCAAGCTATGTCTATAATACCTATTGTGCTCTGCTGTGAATGAACATTTCAAGGTTACTCTGACCATCATATAACTTTGATGTATTTTTGTGGGTTTTGCCTTTTATAATGCTGTGTCCCTAAACTTAGACACCAAGAGACTTTCCAGAGGCTCGAGTCTGCTCTTGGTCTGGCCATCAATAAAAAAAAGATTGAAAACTTTCAGTTGGCTTAATCGGCACAGTTGTCAATAACTATCTCATGTGTATCTTTACAAAAACAAAACAACAAAAAAATCAATTGTAAGTTCAGGACTGGTTCTGTGGGAGCTGGGGAGATAGCTCAGTGGTTAAGAGCACCCGCTGCTCTTGCATCGGACTGGTTTGGTTCCCAGCACCCACATGGTGTCTCACAACTGTCTATAACTCCACTTCCTAGGGATCCCGTACCTCCTGATCTCCTAGGGCACCAGGTGGGTGCCTGCTGCACATACATACATGCAGGCAAGGATAGCCATACACATAAAACAAAATTTGAGACAAGGTTTCTCTGTGTAGCCGTGACTATCCTGGAACTTGCTTTGTAGACCAGGCTAGCCTCGAACTCACAGAGATTCACCTGCCTCTGCCTCCCAAGTGTTGGGATTAAAGGCGTGCGCCAGCACCGCCTGGCTTCTTTTTTAAACTTTTAAAGACTGAGGATACAGCATGCTGAGTCCCCAGTATCAAAAAGAAGAGAGGAGGGGTGGAACTCTGAACTCCAGGGATAATCCAGGGCTGTCTGAGCTCAGAGCCTTCTCCCCACCGATCCTCATAGCTGAAAGGATGATTGGACACTAGCTTAATTTATCTAGTCCACACAAGGAATCCACCTTCAGAAGCTTCCAGGCAGGTTTTGTTCGGTGGTGATTCCTCTTCCTACCCCATGGAGCTTGGGAGACCCAGCGCAGCCTTATCTCCTCCTATCCTCTGGGAACTTCCAGAAAGGCAGGATGTCTTGTTGGACAGGGGTAGGACTGGGTCTCCAGAGAGTTAACGAGCCACCTGGTTGAATGACAGGAACAGACAAAACAGTCTAGCTTGGAAACTGCCCGTGTTAATTGGATTGTAAGGAAGGTTCTGTGATTTGGGGACTGATGGCTTGGAGACGTGTCAACAGCCTGGGTGTTGAGTCCTTCTCGCTCAGTGCACACAATGAGCACTGTGCAGAGGGACAGAAGTGGCCTTCACAGGGACCCAATGCCCATGGGGGGTCCTGTGAACACTACTCACCCAGAGAAGGCTAGTGGCTGGCTCCCCACCTCCAGACAGCTCTCAGCATCAGAAGGCAGCCCCTATTCACTCACGCATGCCCCGGTTTGAACTGCCAGTATGTCCAGATCAGAAACAACACAGCCCTGTGTGGCTCACTGGAGCTGTCCTAGACTTGGGCTAAAAATACCAGAAAGTAAATTGGACCACTTTATTAAAGTCAAACAGATTTCTGCAGTATTCTAATTTCCATCTCTTTCCCACCTACAGTGCGTCTAGAGTGACGCGGTGGCTTTATTAAAGCCGAATGAAAAGATCGGCAAAGCCATGAGTAGTTGTGAGCTCACGAGTGGGTAACTTTTCCAGTGGGTAGAGGTCTAGGGATTGGGGTGCATGTCACTTCTAAGTGAGCCCTGGCAGAGGGCCGCACAGACACCACCACGTGGTCGCACCCCAACTCTGATGGATATTTCCAGTCCGGGGAACCGCCACTGCTGGTCCTAAAGAGGAATGTACACCCCAGAAATGGGCCCTCCCCACTAAGGCAGCTTCCTACTGCCCCTTTGCAATTTGAGTACCACCACCATTATGATGCCCCAAGCGTCCGTCTATTATCCTCACACTCAAACGTGGGTGGTGTATTGTGTTTGAGACTATGTGGCCCAGGCTGACCCAGAATGCTCTGTGTAGACACTACTGGCCTCAAACTCCCAATAATTCCCCAAAGTTGGAATTGTGGGTGCTCCACACCTGGCAACACTCAGATGTTAATGACCAGCCTGGGACCGTCTTGTGTATTCTGCTTTCCACTAATCAAATTGTGACTCCGGGTCTAAGGCACGTAACCTTTACGCGACCCAGAAAACTTGTTGCGAGCAGAAATTAGATTATTTTCCAGTGCTGGGGATGGAGAGCCCTTAGCCCTTTGTAATGGGAAGCTGACATCATCCTCATGCCACAGTTGCCTCTAGGACCCCACGGTGTGTCTTCAGAGCTGGTGTTATTGCATTGCTCCAGATCGCAGGCAGAGGCTCCGGGTTGGAGCTCAGAAGTCAGCTTTCCAAGAGATAAGGACACAGGACTGCCCTGGCTGCCCTGGCCCGTGGGGGCAGTGGGCAGTGAGTGGCCAGCTGCAGGGGAAGGAAAGCTAAGCCTAGAAGAAGGGGCACCGCGTCACTCAGGGCTCTGCTTCCCAGAGCGCTGCTCGCGTGGACAGAGCTCGGAGGCCAGCGGCCAGGGGAAGGAAGCCCAGATTCTGCTTAGGCTGTCCCTTGGCAGCTCACCTAGGAAGACCAGGCTCAGGAGCACCTCAAGCCAGACACGACAGTTCTGGGACTGGGAATGTAACTTCAGAGTCCCTGGATTCGGTTCCCAATATGAGGGTAGAAGAGATACAGCTTGACAAAATGATGTCCAATGAGCACTTTGCAATCGGAATGGAGTTCAATACTTTATTTGTGGTATTATCTCAGAGAAGTAACTCAGCCTCTATGCCCCGGTTTTCCCATATCAAAAGAAGGGAAACGGAGTCTAGACACAGCTCCTTTGATAAAATGCTTACCTACCATGTGTGAACCCCTGGTTTCACTCCCCGACCCCACATAAACAGATCATAAACAGCCTGACATCTTAGGATCTAGGCGGTGGAGGCAGGCTACTTAGTGGGCTAGCCTGGGCTGTATGAGAGCCTGCTTCTCACACATACATAGAAAGGAAGTCAGTGTTGTCTACCCAAAGGCCCGCTGTGAAAATAGTTCAAGTGAACTGATTGCCTAGGGGTAGGGTGCAGGTGTGAGGGCAGATGTGTGGACGCTTGGCATGTAAAATTAAGAGACCTAAAATATGAAGAAGGGAGAGACTGCAAAGGTCAAGACGTGATGGGTGAGACACAGAAATTTGGAAAACCTGCCTGCCTTAGCACTCAGACTATGTCAGGATGGGAGAGGAGACTCAGCCGAGCAGTGCTGTCAGTGCCCTTGGCCAATGCCGCCACCGCACAAGCTCTGTGGCCCTCTGAAAGTTCACCTGCCACCTCCCGGGCCATCCACGCCAGCCCATCTCCACTTCTTCAGCAGATGGGATGGGAGCTGCCAGTCTACCCAGTAAAATGTGGGGAAGCAGGAGTGTGTGTGCGCATCTAATCACCAGACACCTTAGTGAGCGAGCTGTGCACTGTGGAAAACATGTGGTGTGCTGGAATCTAAAGCAAAACATCCTCCAAACCCCGCCCCCATGTCACGTGATCTGGTTAAGGTCAGAATGCCTGCTTTTCAGCAGAAAGGGATTATTTGTGAGCTGGCCGGGGGATGCTGTGTGTCTGGTAAGCAGGCAGTGGAAATTTCAACCGAGATGTCTGGTTTTGAAAGAAAGAGGTCAGCCTGGGCCTCAAGCCTTAAGGACAGACTCTGCTACTGAGGGACACCCCAGCCCAAGGCTCTGGGTTTTAGATGCCGACTCCGTCTATAGAAGGGGGGGATTTATTAATTCCTGAACTTGTCCAGACCGAGTCTCTGCCTCATTATTAGGACGATACCCTGAGAAAACGTTGATGTGGCCCTAGATTCTCTTCCACACCCTAGAGAGGTAAACCCACACATATACACCCTCTCTACCAAGAGTGAGATTTCTCTCTCATGGCCTGTGTCATGCAGGTGACAGAGCCCACAGCTGAGTCACCCAGAACTTGCTGTGGGGTGGGCAAGTTGCTTCAGCTCTCTGATTCTGTTTCCTCATCTCTGACTGATTGACTGACTGACTGATCCTGACTGTGGAAGCCACCTAAGAGCGTTAGAACCCTAAATGGAGCTCCGGTCAGGTCAGTGTGCAGGCCAACAGTGTTCTCAGGGTGCCAGCCATACAGAAAAGCCTGAGAAGTCAAGGAAACAGATGCCTTCTTTAACGTGTGTATTTCACAATTGGATTTTTTTTAATGATGAATTATATGAGTATCATAATTTTTTTTTTTTTTCAAAATTTGGCACCTGGGCCAGGTGCCACATGCCTGCAGTAGGATCGAGAGAGTTCAGGGTTTAATCCCAGTACTCAGGAGGCAGAGGCAGGTGGATCTCTGTGAGTTCCAGCCAGTCTGGTCTACAAAGCAAGTTCCAGGACAGCTAGAGATGTTACACAGAGAAACCTTGTCTCAAAAAACCAAAGGTTCAAGGTTCTTATCAACTACATAGTGAGATTAAGGCCAGCAAGGGCTACATGAAAATTTGCCTCAAGAAGAAAAAAAAGAGCAAAAGTTAATAGCCGGGCCATTATTGGGGAGCTGGTTTGTTAAAAGCACAGGCTTCTGTGAGGAGGTGGCAAATTAGTGTCTTCGCCTCCTTTTCCCGTTTGCATAATGGAGGCCGTAATGCAACACTTAATGCAAAGCTGTTCTCACTTTCCTGGCTCACAGTAAGAGCCCGGGGTTAGGTTAGCTAGCCTGGATGTCAGCAGCCATCTCCGGAGTCACAGCACCACTTGGCTTGCTGTAAATGTTTGGGGCCCAGAGCTGGTCCCAAACATTTCTGTTCGGCCAGGTCTCCCTCCTCCAGCTGTGGAATCAGCACAGGATGGCTCAGAGCTGAAATCGGCTCCAGCCCCCTTCCAGGACATCCTCAGCTCTGTAGCAAGTTAGAGACCAGCCTGGGCTACGTGAGAGCCTGCCTCAAACCAACAGAATGAATGAAATGGGGCAGGGGCGGGGGCGGGGCGGCGGCAGATGAAAGAAGTAGTCTTACTTTACCCCAACCCAATTCTAAGACCTCTGCCCCTCCCCCTCCCCAAAAAGAGGATTGAATACTCTCATCTAGAACCTTCTAGACAATATGGACCCCCACCCCCACCCCCGGAAAAAAAAAAAAAAAAACAGATCCTAGAGCAGCGGTTCTCAACCTTCCCAGTGCTTCAACCCTTTAATACAGCTCCTCATGTTGTGGTGACCAACCATAAAACTATTTTCGTTGATACTTCGTAACTGTGTTTTACTACTCTGTTTCTACTCCGTTTGTTTGTTTGTTTGTTTGTTTGTTTGTTTGTTTTGGGTTTTCCAGACAGGGTTTCTCTGTGTGGCCTGTCCTGGATCTCCCTCTGTAGACCAGGCTGGAACTCACAGAGATCCGCCTGCCTCTGCCTCCCCGAATGCTGGGATTAAAGGTGTGTGCCACCACCGCTAGGCTAATTTTGCTACTGTTATGAATCATAATGTTTTCCAATGGTCTTTAGTTGATCCCTGTGAAGGGTTGGTGGACACCCCCGGGGGTCTCGACCCATAAGTTGAGAACCACTGTGCTAGAGGGTGTCAGGCTAGAATCACCATTGCATCTGTGCAGGCATCGGGGACAGAAAACCAGGGGTGCCTGGTGGAGCTTCCCTAAAGCACTTTTTCCAAGGAACACTTCCCCTCCGGCCTCAGCAGAGGGAAGAACAGTGAACTCAAGCTGACCTCTGCCCTCCCTCACCAGGCAGCTGGCACTTCATCTTCAAGCCTGGGCAAGAAGAAAAATCCTTGTCACTAAGATTTAAGCTAGAGTATTTTTCCAAGTCCAACCTGCCCAGGCCACCGATCCCTGACTTGGGGATTCCCAGTCCCACCTGGGCAATTCTCAGAAGTATAGTTTTTAATCTCTATAACCTTGGTTCAATTTGAGTCCTTCCTGTTCTGACTGTGTGGTTCTGAGTGTGTTGCTTACCATCTCAGAGGATCCCAGTCATGTATAAAAGAAGGACGCTAGCAGAATAAACCACATCCCACTGTGCGTGGGTCCTCACAGATAGTAACTGCTGCTGTTATTGTCCGGCTCTGTTGTGGCCATTGTGTATTTCACTATCACCCACCTCTGGCAGGAAAACCTGCCAGAAACTGAGTCAGTGCTAAAGCTAGAGATCCTGCAACCTGGCTACAATCTCTGTGTGTTTTCTTGTGTAAAACGAAATCTCTTCAAGAGTTTGGGATAGCATGAAGCCCGAGTCTGCTCTCATGCATGATAGCTGAGTGGCCCAGGAAAATCGGGAGGGGTTTTCGCTGCACGTCAGCCCTGGCTGGCCATGGGAGCCTCTTACACACCCCCTGAGTCACTGGGGGAGAGCTAAACGCACCTTTGGGAGCCAAATGCAGGTTCCAACTTGAGCCTTTTGCCTCAGCTTCCTGGCCTTGATCTTCAGTGTGGAGCTGCCCAGCCAGTGTGTCTGCCTCTCAGGCTTCCCACTCCCAGCCTGGCCTTCACGGGTACCAGCCAGCATCCAGGGGGACTTGCTGTGCCTTTGGGGTTGGGTTGGTTAGCTTGCCGGAGCCTCATTCCCTGTGTCCGTGTCCTGTGGGCAGACAGCCTTGCCCCTTTCAGCTGAGGCTCCCACAGACACGGAGCATGCGCCCAGGAGACACTACCTCTCTCTCGGTGTTTTTCAGCAAGGGTGTGAGGAACGCTCCTCTCTGGGCTCACAAGTCCAGAGAAGCCATTTCCTGTCCACCCTTCTTGTGTAGTATTTAAACAAAAGCCCAGGGTAGTGATTATGATCGTGAAAGTATAATCCCCCAGGGTCTGTGCTCACACACAGGCTCCTGGGTAACAGCCCCCACCCCTGACTAGTTGACCTCAGGTCTGGGAGGGAACAGTGAGTGGGTGTACTCTCTGACAGGTTCTGGGAACTACCCCTTGAGGAGCACTGGCCGCCGAAGGGGTCCCCGCGGGCTTGCTGTGGATGTGAATGCTGCTCGCTTGGTAGAGGCTGAGAAAGCAGAAGTCTGAGGCTTGGCCCCGGGCCTGCTGGGCAGTCTTTCTATTAAACTCAAGTTCGTCCCGTGCTCTTCTAACTTTACCACAAGCTAATAGTTTGTGATCCTCAAGGAAGGGCAGCCACGGCGTGGACCTGGGTTTTGTTCATAACCGGGGAGAGGGGCCCTCTGTGTGAGGACCCCCACATCTAGCACTGCCCACACCCTGCCCTTGAGCCAACGGGTCCAGTGTCAGGTGGGGGAGGGGGTCAAGGAGCGGATTAGAGGAGGTTGAAGCTTGGGATCCTGATCCTGTGTTCTTGCTGGCATTGCCTGGCCCAGCCTCCTAACTGGTGACTCGGGCCCATTCCAGGCTTGGCATTTGTTGGCTAGAGGAGGTTGCCATGGGGATGCGTGAGGCCCGGAGCCCACAGATCCCGGTGGCCTGACTTGCCTTTGGACACAAAGGGCCTTATCTCGTCCGCAACAGCTTTCTTCAAGCTTGACTGATATTTTAGGGCCTGGAAACAGGGCTGACGGAGAGAACTGCATTCTAGTAATTTGGTCTGTCACTGACTTACGGGACAGTGTAAGCAGCTGTGCCTACAGGTGCCCAAGCCACCGTGTTCAAAACAAAACACGAAGTGGAGCAATGGCGTCTGCTGAAAGACAGTTGAGAGCTGCTGTCTTGTCCTTTGAGGTCCAGGGAGAGCCCCTCCCTCCCAGGAGAGACCATAGCCTGGGGGCTGAGCATACCTCTCCAGCCTCTCCTCGGCTCCCACCTCATGTCTGCCATTCCATCCAATTCCCCGGCTCTGGCAAGCGTTTTGTGGGTGTGGAGAAGGTAAATTTATCCATTTACCTCCACCACCCAAGACACACAGTCTCAGAAAACAGAAACCCAGTGTCCTGGATGATCCCGCTTCTGCCCGCTGCCTTCTGGGATCACAGGAGGCCATCCAAAGTCGGAGGAGTGCCAGTGACCGCCCCACTCATCAGTGTCTCTCTCAAGGTTTATTACTGTTACTGTTGCCTTTGTTACTGTTTTTTCCCTACAGAGTCTGGGTGGCCACGGCACCCTACAGTTTCCAGAGGGTTTTATGGATTTCTTTGACCTTACCTTCACCTTCAATCTGTGTGTGTGTGTGTGTGTGTGTGTGTGTGTGTGTGTGTGTGTGTGTGTGTTTGCGTGCCTGTAACTCCAGCAGCATTCAGGGGCCTGAGGCAGAGGGATTACCACAAGTTCAAGCCCAGCCTAGCTATGTATCACTGAGCTAGGGTAAGGTAAGGGGAAATGAAGGGAACTGAGGAAAGCGCTTTGTATCGGAGCTTCTGGGCAGTGCCGGAATTACAGAGTCCTTCCCAACAGAGGTGTGCAGTCCCATCACCTGGCACCCACATAGATCCAGGGCAAACGCATGTTTAGAATTCCTCAGGTGATTCTGGGATCCTCCCCTTGTACACCCAGGAACTGGTGGTGTAGCTGTGCAGGTGACAGGTGGCAGCTACAAGGCTTCCTGCTTCTTGCTTGCTACATTTCTATTATGCCACCATCCTTTCCTAAAATAGCCATTGTTTTTTCCAGAAGGTCAACAGGAAGTAGGAAAGAAAACCCTCTCCTTTTCCCAGACCTCCTCCACTCCCCACAGCCCACCTCCATCCCTCCCAGTACGCAGATGAGGCTACCTCAAGTCCATGCAGAGTGGGCTGGAAGTGTAGCTGAGTTCGTCGGTAGAATGTTTTCCTAACATGCACAAAGCCGTGAGTTCAATCCCCAGTACCGCATAAACCAGGCTTGGTGGCATGTGCCTGCAATCTTAGGACTGTCAAGGCTACATTTAAAGTTTATACCTGGGCCACATGAAACCTTGTTCCAAAACCTCTCTGTTTTCTGGATTCTCTAACCCCAACTAGGAAAAACATGCTAAGAATTTTGTCCTTTAAAAAAAAAATGTATGGCCGGTCAGGCCACAGTACAGGAGAGGCCCAGCGCAGAACACCTAATACACCCAGTGTGTTTTGACGGGGACCTGTCCTAGAATCTGTCCTAGAGGGTCGCATGCTGCCTCCCACCTGAGGGGCCGGATGCAGCTTCTAGTCTCATCCATCCGCCCACAGACTTGAGTTTCTAACAATTCCCCTTCCCCCAGTGGGTGCATATCTCCACAGGATCTGGCTGAATCCAGTTTTGCAAGCTTGGCTAGGAATAACTGAGCGGCCCATTATTACACTTCTTTCTTTTTTCTTTCTTTCTTTTTTTTTTTTTAATAGTCCTTTGGAATTGGAGGTATTTCCATCGGCTGGGTCATGTTTCAGGGTGAGACTGTCCCTGTAGTGAGATTTGCGATGTGACTCACTAAAACCCTGCTCTGCACTTTCTGTGGACCTGGGAAAACAGAAAATGAGCTGGGACGTGGCGCCATGGTGGACGGCTTGGGAGCCTGCCTCACAAGTTCCAGGCCCGGGTTCGGTTCCAGCATCGACACCAGAAAGCAAAGTCAGGGAGAGAGGGGTGTTGTGATTGATTCTGAAATTGGCCTAAGCCTTACATGATCAGGTTGTCTGTGTGGTTCACCCAAAGCTGGAGTGGATGGCTAGATTTCTCGAAGGGCGGGGCCACAGAGAGGTTTGCTGAAGCTTGGCTTTTCGGAAGGTTTTATAGGAGCCGGGTGTGGCAATACGCGCCTGTAATCCAGCCCTTGGAAAACATGGGAGGTTCGAAAGTTTGAGACCCGCCCCAGCTGTGCACAGAGAGATCCTGTTGGAAGGCAGTAAAGACGCCATAAGGACTGCCCCTCCTCTCATCCAGGCCCTTCCAAGGGAGGCAAGAGCCCCACCACTGAGCCACTCTGTTTTGATTTTGAGTCAGGGTTTACTGCGTAGCCCAGGCTGGCCTCAAAGATGTCCTGCCTCAGTCTCCCATGTGCTAGGATTATAGGTGTGACCCACCACACCTATGGGGTGGGGGGAGGGGGCAGGATCTCATGTAGCCCTGACCGGCCTGGAATTTACTATACAGTAGTCACCGAGATCCTCCTGCCTCTGCCTCCTGAGTGCTGTGATTAAAGCCCATGCCACCTCAGCCGTACCCCAGCCTCCTTCATGCTAAAATCCCAGGCAGGAGTCACTGTGCCCAGCTTCATCTGTTGTGAGATACTAGGAAAGGGTTCCTTTGGAGTCACCGTCGTCGTCGTCGTCGTCGTCGTCGTCGTCGTCGTCGTGGTCCCGTCCAAAGGACGGATGGGTGGGGAGTGGGGTGACATGAAAAGGAGTAACCTGATCTTAAGGAGGGCGTGCCCTGGTGGGGGGTGAGTTGAGTGCTGGAGCAAGAGCAGCCTAGGTGGCCAGGGTGGCATTTCGGGAGGAGGGACTTGGGTGAGCAGAGGCAGGAATGCTAGGTGCTGAGTTGGGAAACTTAGATTCCATCCAAGGAGGAGGAGCCTGGGTTCCTGGGCATCAGCGGCAGGTTGGGACACTTGAACAGTTAGTGACCTGTCCATGAGGGTTCAGGACTGCAGGGACAGTGTTGGGGCGCGAGGCTGAAGAAAGGGAGCTTAGGTTTCCATTCTGCTGTTGCTTTCTTTTTAGGGTTGAGAGACCTGCCGGTGTAGTATTGGCAGAGACAGAACCCAGAGGCAGTCAAGAAGCTAATTAACTGAGCAGTCCTTGAAGGAGACGGAAGCCTTGTGGGGGAGAGACAGACAGGCGGCAGCTGCTTTTTAGTAGGGAAGCAGTTGCCAAGATAGGGTAGCCTCTGCTGGCTTCTGGTGTCACGGCAGACCTTACTGTGTCCCTGCTCCCACGGCGTTACTGGATTCTTGTTTGTTTAGGGTTTGAGTTGGGGGGAGGCTTTGTGAAACAAGTTTTTATGCTGGAGCCCAGGCTATCCGGGAACTCACTCCTGTCTCCCTGCCCCAGCCTCCCGTGTTGTGGGAGCAGAGGCGTGCATCACCACACATTGCGGCTCACCAGTGCCAACTCGCTGCCGTTGGTGTCCTTCCTGATGCAGTATCTCACCCAGGACCCCACACAACAGTGGTGCTGTCCTAAACCGCTGTCTACAACAGGCTCCTGACTTTGCTCGTTCCTCACGATCCTGGCTGGAGTTTTTGAAGATACCGGTCACCTAGCCCTGGGGAACTGAAGTAGAAGGATGGAGGAGAGTTCAAGGCTGGTGTAGACCACATCACGAAACTTTGTCTCAGAAACCAAAACGGAAAGCATGGGGTCTGGGGAGATGGGTTCAGTGGGTTAAATGCTTTCCCAGGACACCTGAGGTCCTGAGTCCCCGTCCCCAGAACCCACATAAAGCCAGGCGTGGTGGCACTGGAGTTTGTAGGGACATAGAGAAGGGAAACCCCAGCAGCTCTCCGGTGCTAGCCAAATAAGAGACCCTGTCTTAGGGTGGAATGCGCTTGACCTCTGACCTCCACATGTGTGTTATAGTGTACATTAAAGAACACACATACATGTAGACAGAGCTATAGTGTACATTAAAGAACACACACACACACACACACACACACACACACACACACACGCGCGCGCGTATACAGAGTTTAAAAAAAAAAACAGAAAAAGAAGAAGAAATTCTGGTCAAGGTTCTTTGTGGACTATACACAGTGTAGATTTGTCTCGTTTTCCTTATGGCCCATCTTACAATACTAATTTTTTTTTAAATCCATATGAGTGACAGAACAAAGCCAGGCCCCGTGAAACAATGGGAGAAACTCCTTTTTTCCTTCACTGTCACATGGATGGAACCGTCTGGGGCCAGATGGCAAAGGAGCTTTTCGAAGCAAAACCAGACTGTTTCCATTTGGCTTTTGTTGGAAACAAAAAAGGTAATAAGGCCAACTGCAGGCAGGCAGGGCCTCTGGCTGGGAATGCTGCCTCCGGACTGTCTTCGCTCTCCTCTCCAGCTGGTGGTCGGGCACGCTGCGGGCCCCGTTCTCAGGGCCCTGTCCGAGCATCCGCGTCAACCTGCCTGGGTCATGTGCGGACAGACACCAGAGCAGTGGCCTGGGCCGTTCCGTAGCTGATGTGGCTGCCCAATGTCGGTTAGTTGACCTGGAAGGAAACTTTTATTAGCTATTTTTCTCGTGATAAAATGCCGACCGCCCCACTCGAGAGGAAGGGTGGATTTTGGCTCCAGTTGAAGGACACAGCCCATCGAGGAAGAGAAGTCCTGGGTCCGGAGCTTGGCAGTCAATCTCTTTGCCTCACAGATGCATATATACAGCCATTCCTTGCTCGCTGTCTCCAGGGTCTCCATTTCAGGAACTCCTACCCTACCCTTACCCAGGAGCTCTTTGCCCCCACCCCACCTCTACAGATGCCACAGTCCGAGGATGCCTTAAATACAATGGTATTGCGTGTACATGTAACCCACACATGTCCTAATTCTATATAAATGCTGTATGAGGAGCTATACAGTAGTGCTGAGGGAATAATGTCCAACAAAAAGCCTCTACATACACATTCAGCACAGCAACAGAGAGGCCTAACTACCCACTGCACCCGAACCTGCAGAGGCAGCTCCTTCTCAGACAGTGTGGAGTCCCTTGGTATTTGATTGACAGGATGCTTTTTTAAAGGCCAGAGCTGCCTGGTTCTTTGCAGCTGGTCTCTTCTTGTTTAGTTTCTAGTGGCTGGGGGGAGAGCAAGGAAGAGGGCTATGGAAGTACCCCAACTTCTGCCACCAAAAGCAAGCGCCTCTGGGAAGTATTCAGCTCCTTAAACAATACTGCCTGAGTAGCCAACTGTGAGCTATTCAGGTTTCACAGCCCCACCACCCTAGCCGACCTAGCCTGTGGCTGTCTTTCCATTACGCAGACCAAGGCAGCTAATGACTTCCATAGCATCCCCTGCAGCCACTTAGCACCAGGGATCAACAAACACCGTAGGAGGTACGTGCCTGGAACCCCAGCCCTTGGAAGGCAGGAATAGGTTCAAAGCCAGCCTGGTCTACACAGCAAGTTTCTCGAAAACCTGGCTGCAACTTGTCTCACAACCAAACAAAAGCTGGGGGTGGTCGCGCACACCCTTGATCCCAGCCACCACCGAGGCAGAGGTCAGCCAGAGCGACATAGTGAGACCTTGTCTCAAAAAATAACGCAAACAAGCCGGGCGGTGGTGGCGCACACCTTCAATCCCAGCACTCGGGAGGCAGAGGCAGGCGGATCTCGGTAAGTTCCAGGACAGCCAGGGCTACACAGAGAAACCCTGTCTCAGGGAAAACAGCTAAGCACACAAAAAGTTGGCAGCTAGCTCACAGCCCTGATCAAGTGTCCACCTACTGCTCCATCGTCCCTCAGCCTGCCTGTCATCTGCTTTCTTGGACCTCCCTCCTCCCTGGTGACTTTTTCAACAAAGTACCCGGGGCTTGGTGACTTTTTCCAAGTCTCTGCAGCCGTCTGCATTTACTTCTTCACTGTGGTGTGGACAGCCCAGCGGTGCCACACTCGGCTTGTGTGGCACTGTGGTGTGGACAGCCCAGCGGTGCCACACACAGCTTGGGGTGGAGCCCACAGGTAGAATCGACTTCTACCGTCAGCCCCAGCCCCAGATGAGACCTGAGATGTCTCCTTCCTGCCAAGTGTCTATTTTCTGACCCATATTTCTTCTTCCCACCTGTGCTCACAGACTAGGGTAGCAGGCCTTCTCACATTTTCCCACCCCTTTTCACCACAGAAGAAAGTGTCGTGGCCTAAGGTAGGTAGGTATGTCAAATATGTGTGTGGATCATTTCTGATACTAAACCAGAGTCTAGCTCAGGGCCCCGCCGAGCCCATCCACCACCCCACCACCCCGCCCCGATCCGGGTGCTCCCTGTGGTCGGGAGCACTCTGCTGGAGATGAGCTAGCCTCTGACCAGGCATGACTCTCCCTTCTCCAGCATGAAATCGTGCTCTATTTGGACTCTGCCTAAAGAGACTCCCTTGCTGAGGAGGAGAACCTGACCTGTGTCTTTGAACACACAGTTCTCAGGTTCATGTTAACCCTGTAATTCCCGCACCATGAACTTTTCCAGTGTGCAGCCAGGGACTCTCCGCCTCGGGACCTTCTTACTGGTGTTCAGCAATGTCTTCTCTGAGAGGAGGACTGAGCAGTGTGGGAAGATACCGGCTGACCATCCACAGAACAGAGGGTGCTGGGTCATGCCACCTTGCGCTGGGAAGGTCTAGCTGCTTTCCTAAAGCCTGGTGAATACCTCCTCTTTAAGGAGCATGGGCTCTAATGTAAGCCCCTTTATTCTCTGGCCAACTGGGGAGGCACAGGCAGGCCACAACCGCCTGTTTACAGGGGGAAGGCTGAAGCAGCAGGACTCTAAGCCAGGAAAGAGCCCACACTGTGGGAACTCAGTACATGATGGGCTTGAATCACCCTACACTTGTGTGGGTACAGGCGAGGTGGTTTCTATAGGCTGATGCCCTGGGTGGCCCTACCCACTGTCACCACATGTCCTGGGCACTCGATGCACAGAATCCGATTGCTACTTCATGGGTAAATTCAGGGAGAAAGGATGGGAAGGGGGTGATGTCCACACCGCAGACTCTCACAGCTCCTACCTAGGGCAGAGAATCAAGATCCCCAAAAAGCAAGGTGGTGGTATTGGTATAAATAAGTACCTCTGTTAGGATGGGCAGATGAGCAAACTCAGGTCTGTCTCCCTCATCCAGCCGGCCACTACACTGGAGGACTGTGAGTCACTCCCCCAGCAGGCCCTGGTACCAGGGATGAGAGGTCAGCTGGTGCTGGGGAGTGAGGGGTGAAGAGGCTTGGCAAAAGGCCTCTCCACCAGCATCTGCTGCCACAATGCCAGGAACAGGGGTGGGCGGGCTGGGGAATAAAGGGCTGATGTGGGTAAGTGAGGAGTAGTCCTGATAGGTCATGTGCTGAGCATTTCACAGCTGCCCCTAACCCCCATGCATGTGTTTAGCATTGCTCAAGGTAAAAGTCACAAATCTGTGCTTGGCGTGGTAGTATACACCTGGTCTTCCATGAGGCTGAGGCAGGGCGATCGCTTGAGCCCAGAAGTTCAAGACTTGCCTGGACAATGCAGCATGACAATTAAAAATATCATTAAACATCCTATTAAGCACTCCAGATACTCACTCACCCTGCTTAGCACTTCCTCCCCCTACCTGAAGCTAAGCACTCAGTTTATGTTCATTGCTTTTTTTTCCTTTATCACTTCTATGACATCGATTTTTATATGCGTGCAGCTTAAACAGCATACCGGTATTTAACTATATAGAATCCTAGTTTATGAGTTCAGTGGCTCCTGCTTTTGTTAAACATTGTAAGATATGCTGTAGCTTGTAGCCATCGTGATGTATCTTCACGGCTGTATGGTATTCTGTACCCGCCTGCTGTATTACTTCTGGTAGGGTATTGTTTCGTTTTGTTTTGTTTTTCTTTTTTGGGGAGGCAGAGGGTTTGAAACAGGGTTTCTCTCTGTGTGTAACCCTTGTTGTCCTGGAACCCACTCTGTGGACCAGGCTGGCCTCTAACTCAGAGATCCACCTGCCTCTGCCTCTCTGAGTGCTGGGATTAAATGTGTGGCACCATCACCCTTGGTAGGGAATTGTTAATCCAAGTTTACTGATCATTTTGGCACAGGGGTTGATCACACACTTCCCATCGCCTTCTGCTACTGCCAGATGCTCTTGGAGGGCAGAAGGAAAGGATGGTGCCAGAGTCCTTTGCGAGTCTCTTCAGCGTGTGTTGGCTGTGTTATCCCAGGCAGTCAGGACTAATGCCTGTCAATGCATTGTGTGTCTTGCAGCTTGCCGGAATTGCGGTGCTTGCCATTGGACTATGGCTCCGATTCGACTCTCAGACCAAGAGCATCTTTGAGCAAGAGTCTAACCATTCCAGTTTCTACACAGGTGAGTTGGCACTTCAGCTCTGGAGACTCTGAGCTGACCTGGGGACTTGGGCCTGGGAGAGGCTGGCTGCGTGAGCCAGCCCCGTCCCTTTCAAGTGAGGAGGCTTTGTGAGGGTGTATAGCTGTGTCCGTGCGTCTGCGTCTGACTGATGTGGTTTCTCTCCTGGCCAGCTGGGTCTGTCATCTTGACCGTTCTCTGTGAAGTTGAATCTGGCAAGGCTGCTACCACACGCAGTGTGTCTCCAAACTAAGTCATGATCTTAAGTCAGAAACCTTTGTCCTACGTGGATCTGCAGAGCCCAGGAGAGAAGGGACTCCCCTCCCCGCCTCAGACTAGCTTCCTGGGTCTACAGTCAAGATGAAGATTAATGGGAGTAGAGGGGGGCCTGTGGTGGAGGAGCTTGCATGAGGCCCTGAGGAGGAGGTCAAAAGAGAAGCTAAGAGTCAAGTGATAGAAAGAAAATAAAGAGGCGAGGGATGGAGACAGAGAGACTATGGAAGGGAGAGAAAAGAAAAAGGAGGTTTATAGGAGAGACTCAAGAGGCCACCCCGCCCTTTGTGAAGACTGTTTTTGCCTTAGGGGAGGCTTTCCACTTCCAATATGGCTGGGATCACCGGAGCTGGAGGCAGCTTGGTCCTTCCTGCCTCCGTTCAGCCCCTTCCTCTGCCTCTGTAAGAGGAGATGGCCCTGAGCATCCTCATCCCATACAGTGGCCGGCTTGAGTAAACTCGGCCCTCGGCTCCCCTCCGCCTGGTCTGGAAGTAGGAAACCCCCTATTTTTAGAGTGACCCTGTCAGTCATCGGACCCAGCGTGAGTTGTCACTTCCTTTCCACCCACCAAAGTTATTTTTACAAAAGACAAGAAAGCCATCTGACATGGTTATCATCTCCCAGGCTGCAGGGACCAGGGCCTGAGGCTCCAGGCAGCCTCTCCCCACCCCAGCCCCCCATCCCCACCCCCGCCCTCCTCCAGGGCTCCAAGCAGCCCTCCCCCCCCCCTTACCCTCCTCCCTGGGGCCAGACATGGCCAGGTAGGGGAACAGGGAGGCCTCTAAGTCACAAAGCACCCGAACTCTCTGTCCAGATCTCCTAATTGCCTGCCTTTTATTGTTGTTCATTGGCAGTGGGGTGGGGAAGGGCTGGATGTGTTACCCTATTGTTAAAAAGAGAGTGGGAGAAGGAACGCCTGTGGTTTATGGTCTGGCCGTGTGTGTGTGTGTGTGTGTGTGTGTGTGTGTGTGTGTGTGTGTGTGTGTGTGTGTGTTTTAACTACAAGCAGAGTTTTTAGGGAGCAGGTTTCCATAGTGCCCGGACTTGTTTTAGCAACAGAGCTTTGAGTCAGGAATGCTACAGCCAGAGCAGGAGGGGGTGGGGTGTGGAGGGCCACACTACACAGAGGAGCGGGGAGCAGGATGCCGAGGGACCCTTCCTACTCCATGCCCTAGCACACAAGGGAGCTGTGAGATCACTCCCTGGGGATGGCAGGTTCCCGGGCAGGAGTGGGTACCTTTTCAGGCCCATCTCCTGGGCAAGGGCCCCACAGTCCCTGTGCGTCTTCTGAGAGTCCTGAGTCCTCAGCCTCCCATCCTTTTGACTGTTCCTGGTCACCTGCTCATTCTTCCACCACCCAGGACTCAGGCTAATTCTGTGTATTTTTAGATGTGGGAAGCGAAGTTCTCGCTGGTGGCTGGGTGACCTGGGAGGAAACCGCTCCCGAGTCTGAGCTCTTCCTGGTGTAGTTCCCTGGCTCCATCCCTGAAAGCTACAAGAAACAGGGTATGCCTCCCATCTCACAACCTAGAGAGCCCAGGCACTTGGGCAAGCTCTCATCCTTAGGTCATAAACCCCGCTCCTCCTGGGGTTCCCTGTGCTAGGTTGTGCGGGGAGCTCCCCTTGTAAGAAGTGACTATCGTACCCCCTTGTCAGGGACAGGGTAAGGCTTTCTGAGCCTTTTGAGTTCACACAAGTGGAGGCGAAGAGAAAAGCCTCTGCACCCGTGGCCCCGGTTAGCTGGAGACAGCGGTGGCGGCGCACGCCTTTAATCCCAGCACTCGGGAGGCAGAGGCAGGCGGATCTCTGTGAGTTCGAGGCCAGCCTGGGCTACCAAGTGAGTTCTAGGAAAGGCGCAAAGCTATACAGAGAAACCCTGTCTCAGAAAGAGAGAGAGAGAGAGAAAGAGAGAGAGAGAGAGAGAGAGAGAGAGAGAGAGAGAGAGAGAGGAAATCATGCAAGGAGGCAAGAGTGGTGACCACGTGAGTGGAGGCATGGGGCGCAGCTCTGGGAACCTCCTAGCATTCTAACCCTGCAGGTTATGATGGGGTCAAAGCGGTCTTCAGTGGTCCTCCCCAAAGAGACCGGAAGATGATTGAAAACACAGTCCTAACCGGGCAGTGGTGGCGCATGCCTTCAATCCCAGCACTCAGGAGGCAGAGGCGGGTGGATCTGAGTTTGAGGCCAACCTGGTCCACAGAGTGAGTTTCAGGACAGCCAGGGCTACACCGAGAAACCCTGTCGATAAACAAAACAAATAAACCAACAAAGCACGTCCCAAAAGACAGCAGTCCCCTGCTGGGGCCTGGCATCCACTGCCCCTCAGCTCTGTCAGTACGCAGCCCCTTTGCACTGGACCCTGTTCTTAGGGTGGTTTTTTGATTTGGGGGTAGGGGCTTTCTGGAGATTGAACCTGGGGCTTGCAGCATGCAGACTCTACCGTTGAATTGTAGCCCTAGCCCTCTTTTCCCTTAAAACTTTGAGACGGGGTCTCACAAAGTTGTTCACACAGCCCTTGAACCTACTTAGAGTGGCCTTGATATCTAATCTCCTGCCTTAGCCTCTGGAGTAGCTGGTATTAAAGGCCTGTGCCACCAACCCTTCTAAAAGTTAAGCTTTGAACACTTTATTCTGCTTCTGGGACAATGGGCTGTTTGTCAAAGCCACTAAAACATCAGGGAACCAAGTGGTGTGTAGGTCTGGGCCCTGCCTGCACGACCATTACATTTTGGGAAACTGAAATTGTTGTCCCCAGGCAAAGGGCCAAGGAGGCTTTGTCCTCTGTGTCCCCTTTCCCATTGGACTGTGAGATGAACCTTTTGTGTGGACCACAGTTCTCCCAGCACATGAAGTAGGGATGCCAGCTACACCCAGGCTCACATCATGTGGTGGCCAACCTTCCTCGCACGTGGGCACCCTCAGGCCAGCCTAACTATGCAACTGACTTTTCAGGAAACCTTCTCAGGTTTCGGGGGGGGGGGGGGAGACCACAGCTTGCACAGTCAAAAAAGCGTGTGTAATGAAGCAGAGACGCAGGACTTTAGAACGGCTGATAGCTTCCCATGAGCCTTCTCTCCAGTTCAGGCCCTGGTAGATTCATCCTGTCAGCAGGACCCTGTCCCAGGCTGACAAACATGTCAAACATGTCACAGAACTGCATTCTTTCTGGTCCCACACACCCACAGCTCTTCTTAATATGGTGTCTTTCTAGAACCATGGCCGGAGGCCATGAGTGTCCACCCCTCCTTGGGACATTGTGGATGTAAATGTCCTCGTAATGCTGGCCTCCCTGCTCTGGTCCATGATTGCCCACTGCCTCGTTTTCCCCCGCCTGAAGCCAGCATGGCGTGCATACCCACACCTCTCTGAGTTAGCGTGCTCGGCCACACGGAATAGGGATGAGGCTGTTCTGAGTGGAGAGGAACCGGCCATGGGAGGGAAGAAAGCAGTGAGCTGGGGGTGGGAGAGCGGACTGGGGCCAGTTATTTGGGGATAATGACTTTAAGCAAGTGTGGATAAGCCTGGAAGACTGGCTTTTCTTCCACACAAGTGGGCAAAGGGAAATGCTTATGAGGCGGATTTGAGGCCTTCAGGGGAGGCTGCTGTGTCCTCCCTAGCCTGAGCCAGGGCCCACTACACAGGTAAGACACAACACCCTAATTCCTGTGCAAAGGACACCAAGGAGGGGGGGGAGTACAATAAACAGCCCTTAAGCAAGTTAGCGCGGAGATCCTGGAGAAGGCCCTCTGACAAACAAATTTTTCCATGAGTCAGACAGAAAGCTAACATTCACTTGTTTTACAAAAGGGAACACTTTGTCATTTATCACTGCCAGCCCTTGCTAACAAGTGTGGGGTGTGGGGCTGTGAGCAGCTTTCCCGAAAGGAAGCAGTGGACAGTTCTTTTTTTTTTTTTTAAATAAAATAAAATAAGCCAAGTGCTGGGGTGGAGCTCCGAGGTGAGCGCTGGCCTGGCCTTCAGGAAGCCCTGAAGGCTTGAGCTCTGGCCCTGCAGAACCACGGTGAGGAGTGGACACAAGCCAAGGCTCACACTGGGTCCATGACTCACAAGGGTTGGGAGCCCTCGTTCCAGATGGGCCACTCTCTAGCTTAAAGGCTGCTTCAAGGGTTGCCGTCTTTTCTCCCGACTAGAGGAGGCCAGCAGACGCTCCAGAGCTGCAGCTGTAGGAGCAAGATTCAAAGCCAACAGACCCTTTCGTTTAAAATCTTTCCGGGGTGGATCTGTCATGTGAACCGAGAGGCCCGTTCAGGGAGCACTCTCTCTCTCTCTCTACATGAGAAATGCTGTCTCCTCTTCGAGTCACCGCTACCACAACTGCCCTGGCTTTTCCAGGGGGTCCAAGCTCCCGTACTGGGGTGTGGACTCAGAAAGGTGCATCTGTCTCTTTGCACTTGATTCTATTTCATGTGCTCACAAATCCTTTTGATCTCTTAATGCCACCCCCCATTTATTCAGCCCTTGCTCTGCAGCTCAAAGGAGTGACCTCATCCTTCATTGTCTTGCCCTGATGTGACAGTCAGAAATCAGGACTGGACGACTGCCTCACTCACTCGGTGGCATCCCTTTGGCAGCTGGCACCCCTCCCCAGGGGCCGCGCACGGGACTGCACTGCCTCCCAAGTTCAGGCCCCATTGCGTTTGACTGGCTAGGAAGATGACTTGAGGACAAGCTGCATCTGTCCCCTTGCTCGGTCTAGGCCAAGCATGCACAGAAACAATACCCATATTCATCCCCCATGGGGTTTGCCAGCAACCCCACGTGACTTCACGTCACGGCAGATGGGAGGGGGCGAGAGAGGCACAAATGGCCACTGTGTGTGCTCTGCTCTGTGCTGCCTCTGAGCATCAGCTGCAGGCCAGTCCCACAGTCTCCTGCTTGCAGAGTCCAGCCCTACGCCGGGTGCTGCAGATGGGGGCCAGTGAAGTCACTGTGGCATCTGCCCAAAGTTCTTGTCATGGAGCGTGCTCTGTGTTGTGAGAAAGCATCCTATCTCTCCCTCTCGTTTTCAGCCCCTATTTGAAGAAGTCTCTCGGGCTCCAGTGGGGGCATAGGGAGAGAGGATCAAGGACGTAAAAGTCACCACATGTTTTTGCAGTGGTTACCAAGTCCTTACATCATTGAGCTTAATAACCGCTGACCCTTCCTATGCACGTATGGACTACATCCTCACAGTTCCAGGAGCCAGCACTGTTGCCATACCCCTCTTGTGGTACTACAAGTGGAACCCAGTGCCTCACATACAGTAAACATGCCACCATCCCAAGTCCCAACCACCCCACTTCTTTTAAATTCACGGGTGGACACGTGGAGGCCAAAAGAGAAAGCCGGTGTCTTCCTCTGTGTTCATCGCCCTCAGATAGGGTCTCACTGAGCCTGGAACTCGCCTTTCCCCAACCCCAGCTACATAGCCCGTGCTGTCCTGGAACTCACTCTGTAGACCAAGCTGACCTGGAATGCAGAGATCTGTCTGCCTCTGCCTCCATGTACTGGGATTAAACGTGTGTTAGCCGGGCATGATGGTGCACACCTTTAGTCTCAGCACAGAGACAGAGGCAGGTGGATCTCTGTGAGTTCCAGGCCAATCTGGTCTACAGCGAGAGTTCCAGGACAGCCAGAGCCACATATGGAGATCATATCTCGAAAAAACAACCCCCCCCCCACACACACACAAAAGAATAATACTGTGCCAGCACACCTGACTGGTCCAGTACACCTTTAAACCCAATACTCAGGAGGCAGAAGCAAGTGGATCTCTATGAGTTCAAGGCCAGCCTGTTCTACATGGAGTCCCAGGCCAGCCAGAACTACATGAAGAGACTCTGTCTCAAAATAATATATATAATATGTATATATATATATGTGTGTGTGTGTGTGTGTGTGTGTGTGTGTGTGTGTGTAATTTTATAGAATAAATATAAAATAATTTTTTTCTGAATAAATTTCTCTGGGATTACAAAACTGGCCTTCAATGAAAACCAAGCATTCTGGGCTTTAGAGCTGAGGCTCTTGACATGTCACAGTAGCCCTCCCAAGGTTGGCTAGAACATGGGTAGCAAGATGGGAGGTATTGGGGCTGAAGAAGTGGCCCGGTGGGTAAAGAGTGCACACTGCTCTTCAGAGGACCCAAGTTCGATTCCCCGAACCTATGTTAGGTGACTTAACAACTGCCTGTAACTCTAGCTCAAGGACAACTGCATGTATGAGCACAGACACCGAGACACACACACACACACACACACACACACACACACACACACACACACACGTAACTTTAAAATACATTTTTAAAATTTGTGTATATGTATATGTTCTTCTTTAATTATGGGAGGCACTACAGCCTCTCTTGGCTTTCCCAGAGGACTTGGGACAGAGTGGGCTTCACAGGAGCAGTCCCTGCTCAGCAGCTATACGGTTCCTTGGGAGTGTCACGGTATGATGGACTCCATGGGCACAACCAGGATGAGCTGGAATAAATGCAGCCAGGGCTGTGGCTACATGTATACACCTCCACTGTGGTCCCAGATGCAGGGCTTTGCATCCTCTGCGTGTGGATGAGAGTTAAAGACTCGTTGCCCTCTCCTACCCCTTCTCCCCATTAGCCACTCACACTGAAGACTTAGGGGTGGCTACTCACGGTCCCCCAGCATGATAAATCCGTTCACCCTTAATCTAAATAACTTACTTCCAACCGTACCATTTCTTCTTGGCATGTAAGACTGGTGTGTGTGTGTGTGTGTGTGTGTGTGTGTGTGTGTGTGTGTGCGCGTGCGCGCGCACACGCGCGCGCAGTACGAGGTGGCCTGCAAAGGCCAAGAGAGGACATCAGATCCTGAGTGCTGAAGTTACAGGCATTTGTGACCTGCCCAACTTGAGTACTGGGGTCCGATCTCTGGTCCTTAAGCAACAAGTACTCTTAACCACTGAACCATCTCTCCAGCCCTAAGAAACACGTCTTAAGTAAAGGTCACTCGGCAGTTAGCAGCAGTGTTGAGGCTAAGACAAGGATCTTCTGATTTGATACCCACATACATGTCCTTTGCACTAGAACAAGAAACAGCATTTCCATCATGGACACTTGCCTATTATGTGCCTGGCAGCGTGCAGAAGGGATTTCTAAGGGGACTCATGTTCTCAAGTCCCAGGCAGTTAGCCCTAGTTTGAGGGGTCTGAGTTAATTAGCTCAAGTGGGAAGCTAACGGGAAGGAACATAGCTGACTGAACCAGAGTTGTGTCCTAAGTAGAATCTGAGGGTTCCTGTCCTTGGACCCCTTCTAGGGAAACAAAGGATAAGGTAGAGTATAGACATGACGGAGCAGAGTTCTGGGGAAGAGAGAGGAGAGAGGAACCAGGAACAGAGGTGGAGAGTGCTGTTTGGTTAAGAAAGGGGCCTCTTTCCCAGGAGTGGAGGCAATAAACATGGAGGCTCACCGAGGAAGAGGCCTGGGTCTCCAAATTGATGTTTCCAAACCTGTGTCCTTATCCCCCCCCCCCCAGGAGTGTACATCCTGATTGGAGCTGGGGCCCTCATGATGCTGGTGGGTTTCCTGGGCTGCTGTGGAGCTGTGCAAGAGTCCCAGTGCATGCTGGGATTGGTGAGTACTCTTCTCTACTCCCAGGAGCAAGTCAGTCTTCACCTTAATCCTCTTCCTTTCCCCAGATGTCACCAGACCCAGTGCAGAGGACAGGTAGAGGGGGTGGGGTGAAGAAGGCGCCCAGACAGCTGGGCTCTGCTCGGCCTCCCCTGTGTCCTCACTTCAGCCCCAGCAGCATCTGCCTGGCTTCCACCACCTTGCCCACGGCCCCAGGCAGTGGTGTTATACTGCTGCCAGGGTCCTAACTAACACCCTTCAAATACCAGCTGAGAGTGGGCCGAGCCCACATTTCCCCCCAGAGTGCCGAGGGACTCTCTGCTTTTCCTGTCACCCCCTCCCTGCCTGTTGATTTGGGCACCTACACGCTGCCCGTTCTCCACCCCTTTGGGCTTCTGACGGACTTGCTGGAACCTTCTCACCGCGGCCCATATGTCTTCTAGTTCTTCGGATTCCTCTTGGTGATATTCGCCATTGAGATAGCTGCAGCCGTCTGGGGCTACACCCACAAGGATGAGGTAAGAGTTTCCCAGAAGAACTCTTGGGTCCTGCAGGGATTGGAGTCTCGGAGCTGGGAAGGGGGCTGGTGAAGATGGAAGGGCCCAGGCTAGTCACTCGCTTGGGCTTTCCACAGAACACACCCCTTTGTCCAGTGTGGTCTCCACGTGGGAGCAGGACAGGCACTCCTCAGGGCTGGGGACGTGGAGCTTAGCCTGCCCTGTGTGGGTACCGCACAGTAAACATTCAAGAACTATTCATTTTGGAAGCCATTGTATAGATGCACCCATCTGTGTATCTGCCAATCACGGCTAAGCAGCTCTTCCCACCCCCTAGAAAGGCTGCTTAGAACAAGTACCTTGGGATTTAAAAGGTGAGGCTGGACAGAGGGGTCTCTTTTGGTTTGTAGAGAAGGGAATTTGGACCTTGAATAATACAGGGGTTTGGGGGGAAAATGGGAGTGGGGGACTGCTGGGCTGAGCACGCCTGAGCTTGAGGTTCTATGTGAGCTCTAAGGAATTCTAGGCCAGGCTGGCACAGACTAGTGCAGTATTTGAAGGCGGGGCACCTAACACTCCTCTGGTGACAGAGGAAAAGAACATGGACACTTGAGGCAGGATCCCTGTTTTCAAAACACCGTCCAACTGATAAAAGATTTTAAGGAAAGCTAGGGCCTGGGGATCCCCGGTACCACACCACCACCTCAGAAGAAACTTAGCCAAGCACCATGGTCAACTCCTGTCACCCGGGCGCGCGCTCTGGAGGCTGAAGCAGGGGTGACGCTGAGAGAGATGGCACAGGTGGCGGGTTAACTGAACACTGGAAGAGATCTGCGAAGACGTTTTCTAGAAACTCATCTCTACTACTGATTCGTTTGTCCCTCGCAGGTGATTAAGGAAGTCCAGGAATTTTACAAGGACACCTACCAAAAGCTGAAGACCAAGGATGAGCCCCAGCGGGAAACACTCAAAGCCATCCATATGGCAGTAGGTCAACCTCTGGAAACCACTGACCCTTCGGCTACACCCCTACAGAGCCACACCCTGGTGTTTCTGTACCGGGCTGGCATGCCTCTTTTAATTATCGCGTGCGCACACACCCCGCACCCCCCCCCCTCATCCTCACCCCTGCTTGCTTTCTTCAGTTGGACTGCTGTGGCATGCCTCTTTTAATTATCCCCACCCCCCACCCCCCACCCCCCCTCCCCCGCTCATCCTCACCCCTGCTTTCTCTCTTCAGCTGGACTGCTGTGGCATGCTGGGCGTCGTGGAACAGTTTATCTCAGACACCTGCCCCAAGAAGCAAGGTTTTGAAGCCATCCAGGTTAAGGTAAAGTTAGTGCAAACTTCCGGCACCCATCCCTACTGTTTAGGCAAATCCCTGCAAAGGCAAGGGTGAATTTAGTAACATTCTTCCCTGGGGCTTCTTTCCTCAAGAGGCAGCAAGACAAAGTCCAGATCAGAGATACAGCAAGGTCCTCCAGCACCTGGAATCCCTCAACTGCTACCCGAGTCCCAAGCCTTAAAGCAAGCATACTCTAGGGAGGGGAAGCCTGCTTCTAACGCTGTAGAAACAGGTCCTGGTGGGCCAGTCTTCCTTAATCCAGAAGCAGAATAATAGGTGATTCTCCAGCCATGTGGGAAGAGACCCCAGAGGGGGCTCTCTGAGTGGCGGAATACTCGCCTGGTGGGTGAAGCTCCAGGTTTCATCCCCAGTACCGCCAAGTAGAGAAAGAAGGGGGCGGGAGGCGGGGTGCCGAGAGAGTTGACTCCGTGGTAAAAGCATTTGGTGCTCTTCCGGAGGACCCAGGTTCCATCCCCAGCATTGCGTCTCAGAACCATCTGTAACTCCAGTCCAGGGGGATCCCGTGCCCACTTCTGAGCTCCACAGACACAGGAACAGACCTGGTGCACACACACACACACACACACACACACACACACACACACACACACACGCAGACGAAATACTCACCTGTAAAAGTAAAAGGAAGGAAAGAAAGACCTCAAGCCTCCCCCTGCTCTGAAGTCTTCTCAAAGTCAAAACTGTTTGTGACCTGTGTCTTGTGTGCCTCCCTCAGAGCTGCCCAGAAGCCATCAATGAGGTCTTCAACAGCAAGTTCCATATCATTGGAGCAGTGGGCATCGGCATTGCCGTGGTGATGGTAAGTGGGGGGGCGGGGTCCACGGGAGATTCGCTCTTCCTAAGCCCTGCCCAGGCACTGTCTGGAGTGCTGTGGGGTCGGCAGCTAATGCAGCCCTGGCTGTCCTGGCCAGGTGGGTGCTATCAGCGTTTCCTTTTTACTACTAAGAGGTAGGAGCTCTGAGACTGTGGCTCAGAGGTTGAGCACTTGGTTAAAGGGGCAAAGCCCTGGGTTGCATTCCCAGCACCGCAGAAAGGAAAGAGGGTGGCGTGTGTCCTCCTCTGCATATTGTGTTGGAGATGCTGAACTGAGCATTAGAGCTGAATGTTCAGCCGGGCGGTGGTGGTGCACGCCTTTAATCCCAGCACCTGGGAGGCAGAGGCAGGTGGATCTCTGTGAGTTTGAGGCCAGCTTGGGCTACCAAGTGAGTTCCAGGAAAGGCGCAAAGCTACACAGAGAAACCCTGTCTTGAAAAAAAATAAATTAAAAAAAAAGCTGAATGTTCTCTGAGGAAATGGTTCAGGCTGTGTAGCTCAGCGGCTGGCTGGTGGGGTCCAAGTCGGCTGTCCTTCCTGTTATCCTGCCTGCATCCCTCCCGCATCAGAGCCCTTCCTGGACCTCATTGCCCTGGTCTCTTGTCTTGGCCTGAGTGACGCTCTTCCCCTTTCACCCTTCCTGTCTTTGCAGATCTTCGGCATGATTTTCAGCATGATCCTGTGCTGTGCCATCCGCAGGAGCCGAGAAATGGTCTAGAGTCTGCCCCGACCCCGAGCAGGAACAACGGCCCCTCAACACTGTCGGGCTGTTGGGATTATTGCCACTAACAGTAGTGTTCATTACGCATTTCTAAACAAGTTATTCTGTGTTTGTCTTTTTAATGCTCTGTTCATCATTGACATTTGTAGTCGAGGGGATCTGGGGGTTCAATTTGATTTTTTTTTTTGGTTGTTTATTTTTGCTTGTTATGTTAAGCGAAAATCCTGCAATGAAAGGTACTATATTTGCCAGACTCTAGACAGAAGATATTGTACATAAAGAGAACTTTTTTGCCTTTAAATAGATAAAAGTATCTATCAGATTTAATCAGGTTGTAAGTTATATTGAAGACAATTTGATACATAATAAAAGATTATAACAATGTCTAGGACTGCTTGGGGTATTGCTTTCTTTAAATTCGTTTTTTGGAGCTTCTTAGTTTGGAGGTATTTTCAGCTTTTTTTTTTTTTTTCTTTTAATCTGTAGTCCTTGGTTGGGTGGTGGTGGCGCACACCTTTAATCCCAGAACTCAGGAGGCAGAGGCAGGTGGATCTCTGTGAGTTGGCGGCCAGCCTGGTCTACAGAGTGAGTTCCAGGACAGGCCCCAAAACTACACAGGGGAACCCTGTCTGGAAAAACCAAGTAAATCAATACGTGAAATGAAATCTCTAGTCCAGGCTGGGCAGGAATTCTCTCTGTAGCTCCGCCTGGCCTGGGGTTCCAGGAAGCCCCCATGCCTCCCATGTGCTGAGACTGTCCTTGTACAACACTGCATCCAGCTCTTCCAGCTGCATTGGATTCTAACGACACTAAACGAGAAGCAGATTGGAAGGTGGGTCTCGTTCTCGCCTACTAGTGAAGAAATTGAGGCCCGACAGATTGAGAGATTTTGATCTGATGTCACACAATTTTGGGATGAGTCTCCAACTCAGCAGTGGGTGGTGTCTTAGGGTCTCATGAGTCTGTTCTATACTCACTGTTTAGCCTCCAGCACTAAGCCCAGCCAGTGCTCAGTAGTCTTATCTACGAAGAGCTGTTGGTTGAAAGGCTGAGGAAGTACACATCCATCAGGATGTAGTCAAAGGAACAGAACCACTCTAAGATACTCCTATGTGTGGCTTCATCACAGGAAATCTGTCTCTGCACGGTCCCTGGAGCTAGTCGAGGAGACTGATGGATGTCAAGGGGGGCACAGGAACCAGCTGGAACCATAAGCTCCCGCTGGTGCCCAGGGACAGGCAACTGTCTCTGACCCAGGAGAGTCCTGCCTGGGCTGGATCCTCTGCAAGAGGACTGAGCAAGCTGAGCTGATATGAGGTATGGCCAGGGGGAGTAGGGACAGAATGTAGGCCCCAGGGAATCTGCTACTTCATTCCTCGATGAACCAGAAGTACCAGGGCGGGGAATTCTGGGAGGTGTACTTCAGCATAATCAGATGGAGAGGTCACAGAGCCCCACAGTATAGGCAGTGGCTCCAGCTTCGACCATGCACAGTCTGGTCCACAGGCAGTGCAGAGAGGTGAGGAACGGCGCGTAGGAAACACCGTCATTATCTACTCCTTATTTGGTTTAGATTCTTTTTAACATTCTTAAAAACAAGAAAAGAGGCTGGGCGGTGGTGGCGCACGTCTTTAATCCCAGCACTCCGGAAGCAGAGGCAGGTGGATCTCTGTGAGTTCGAGGCCAGCCTGGGCTACAGAGTGAGTTCCAGGAAAGGCGCAAAGCTAAACAGAGAAACCCTGTCTCAAAAAAAAAAAAAAACAGAAAGAAAGAAAGAAAGAAAGAAAGAAAGAAAGAAAGAAAGAAAGAAAGAAAGAAAGAAAGAAAGAAAGAAAGAAAGAAAGAAAGAAAGAAAAGAGAGTAGTGGCTGGAGAGATGGCTCAGTGGTTAAGAGCACTGGCCACTCTTCAAGAGGACCCAGGTTCAAGTCCAGCCCCCTATGACTGCCCGCCGCCACCGCCGCCACCGCCGCCGCCATCTATGACTCTATTTCCAGAGGATAGGATGCACCTCTTCTGTGCCAGGCATGCACGTGGCGCACAGACATACTGTCAACCAAACACCAATACACATTTTTTAAAATGTGTTGTATGGGGAAACATCCCTGTAATCTCTGCATTCAGGAGACTGAGGCAGAAAGAAAGAAGTGAAGTGTGGCGCAGCAATGTGAATGTGCCCTGAAGACACTATGGTATGTGACATAAGCCAGGCACAAAGTAGACAGAAAGTAGATCAGAGGGAACTCAGCTAGGGAGAGGAAAACAGGAAATAACTAGAGGGCGGGTTGTTACTTTTTAATTGCATATGTTTATATTTAGCCAGGGAGGGGGAATTCATGCCACAGTTCATGCATATGTGGAGTCCCAAGGACGACTTGTGAGAGTTACTTCTCTTCCCACCATGTGGGTTCCAGGGGCTGAATTCAAGTCCTCAGGCTCAGTGGCCAGCGCCTTTTACCCACCGCGCCGCCGGCCATCTTGCTGGCCCGGGAGTTACTGTTAATGAGTCCGGAGATGCTGTTTGGGATAACGAAGTCTGGGGAGGTGTAAAGAAACAGGGCTAGTGCCGGGCGGTGGTGGCACACGTCTTTAATCCCAGCACTCGGGAGGCAGAGTCAGGCGGATCTCTGTGAGTTCGAGGCCAGCCTGGGCTACAGAGTGAGTTCAGGGAAAGGCACCAAAGCTACACAGAGAAACCCTGTCTCAAAAAACCATAGATAGATAGATAGATAGATAGATAGATAGATAGATAGATAGATAGATAGATAGATAAATAAATAAATAAATGAATAAATAAGTAGGAAGAGAAACAGGGCTACGGTTTAAAATGGTGGAAATGGAATGTTGTACGTTGGGTATATTTTGCTAGACAAGCCACAGTTCACTGTGGCCTCGGACCCCTTCTCCATTCAAGCATTTGAAGACAGGTAGTATGGCTCCAGTTGTGGAAACAGGTCAGCCATTAGTTCCGTCTAAGCTGCCGAACGGGTCTGAGGACAAAGGAGAAGTCCCGTGACAGGGTTGTCCATATGAGAAGTCCTCCCGGAAGCTGCTCTCTTCTAACCCTCACTCTGCAGGCCGCAGTGACCGGGGCCGTGGCGGGTGCGGCCACCCCCAGCCTTCCCCGTGCTGGCTTGGCGAGTCCTGGCAGATAATGCAATTGTCCCCACTCAAGTCTTGGCCATCAGACCCCTGGAAAACTAATTCAATTTCTGTCCTTCTAAATTGGATTTTCCCAAACCATCTGCTTCCCTTGTGGAAACACAGGCAAGGTCAGCCCTTCTCCTGACACAGAACCTCCACTCTGCAAAGTCCCTACGCCAGACCTGTCTTCCTGGCCAGGCCAGACCTTGAGGACTCCTTCCCCTGTCAGAGCAGGGTGTATTCTACCAACCTCTACCTCCCTGGGCAGTCGCTAGCACCCACAGGTCTCAGACTGACTCACAGGTAGGTGCTGTGGACTCATAGGACCACAGCACTCAGCACAGCCTGGAAAAGCATTGTTCTCGTGGCAGGAACAGAGGCCCTGGACATTGCTCCATGTTGAGTCCATTATCTCTGACATGTCACCTGTCAGGAGACATCCAGGGCAGTAGTTAGAATAAGCATTTCCAGGGCTGAGGTGTGACTCGGTGGTGCTTAAATAGCTTGAGTGAGGCCATGGATTTAATCCCTACTGAGAAGAAAGGCATGGGCATTCCTGTGTGTGCCATGGTCGGGTGTATGAACTGTGTACAGCCGGGCAGCAATATGGCAGCCTCAACACATCAAGGCCCAACAGGTGTGATATCCCAGGACTCATTGGATGACGAGGTTCCACAGCCCTTGAGGGAGCCTGGGAGTGTGGGAGGCAGTAGCTTACCTGAATTTCCGTCAGGATGAGTCTTGGCATCTGACACGTGGGATGGCAAAGCTGGTTCTGGTTGTTGTTGTTGTGTTGTTTGTTTTTGTTTTTTGAGATGGCATCTCCATATCTAGCCCAGTCTGGCCTTGAACTCACGGTCCTGTGCCAGCTTCCGGTGCTGGTATTATAAGAGGGTATGGCTTAGATTAAGGTTACTGTCACAATTAAAGAATATACCTAAGCCAGAGCTTCCTGGTACCCACCTTTAAGCTCAGCACTTGGGAGGCCGAAGCAGGAAGATCAAGGAATTTAGCTTCAGGCTAGGAAGTAAGTTTGAGGTAAGCCTGAGCTACAACCCTGTTTCAAAATAAATAAATAAACCAGGCATAATGATGCACATCTTTAATCCCAGCACTCAGGAAGCAAAGGCAGGTGAATGATCTCTGAGTTTAAGAGCCAGCCAAGTCTCAGAGCGAGTTCCAAGACAGCCAGGGTTACCCTGTCTCAAAAAACCAAAATAAATAAAATAGTACACTGAAGGCATTTCAAAGGAAGGAGAAAGAAAAAGCATCCTGGCATTAAAGCTAGGACACGGACACGGACACACACACACACACACACACACACACACACACACACACACACACACGCACGCACGCAGCTGTGCAGAAACATTGAGGACCACATGGAGCAGCTCTCCTGCTGTACCTAAGAGAATGAAGAGAAGGAGCTGATAAAACACACAAGTTGAAAAAAGTGGGACTCCCCTGACCGTCTGGGAAATAATCTTGTGGCATCAAAAGAGAGAGCAGGGGCCGGGACAGTTGAGCCCAGTTAAGAACACTGCGGCTCTTGCTCAGTTCCCAGACTCCTAACCACCTGTAACACAACTCCAGCTCCCTCACACAGGGGGCATACACACATACACGTAAATAAAAATAAATCTTTTATTAAAAAATATTTCTGAGGTAGGAGAACTTCCAGCTCTTCCCACAAAGGCCCAGCCCCAAGTAGACCTGGAAAAACCCAGCCCGAGGTCAGCAACCACACCCTCTGTATCAGGCTGCCCTCTTGTTTCCTTCTGGGCAAGCCTGGAAGTCCCCACCAACTGCTGCCCCCCACATCCTCTGGGCAATGCCCAAGCAGCAGACAGCACAGCCATCGTTTAGACTGAGTGATTCGGCCACCTGCCGAAGGTGAAGGTAAGTGGCTGAGTGCAGGTCACCTGGGAGCCTCTGACGGACAAGAGCGAAGATTAATCATTTTCTCCTCAAGCAGTTCGGCCACTGTATGCAGTATATAATTTATATCTCCTTCCAATTGTAGTTGATTGGGAACTGTTAAATGACCAGAGGAGAGTCAGGGTCTAGCCGGGAAAACAAAATGTAAAATAGGTCATTCATTCATCAGGATAAATTTAATCTGGGAAATTGGTTAAGTCCTGGCAGACTGAGGGATCTCTGGGAGAACAGGGCAGTAATGTGGATGAAGAAACAGCTGCCAGCCCTGTGGCTAGGGCGCTGCAGAGCAGGACTGCCTGGAGGAAAGGCATGTTCCTCCAACTGTAGGTTCCTTTAGGGGGACTGGGAGAGGCTAATTCTCAGAATGTTGGAGTCCACATGTAATATTACCCATCACACCACACACTTCTTTGAACCCTGGCTGGTGATTTCTAGTTCCCTGGGGGCTCAAATAACCAGCAAATATTTGGGGGGTGGATGCTCAATATCATTAGCCATGAGGAAACAAAAATCAAAACTACGATGAGGTACCACCCCATTGCCACTAGAATGGCTGTGCTGATGGAAATTCTCATACACTGCTGGTTAGAATGTAAGCTAGTCCAGCCACTATGGAAATCAGCACTCTTCTTCAAAACAACTAAAAATAGAACTACCACATGATCCTGCCATACCACTCCAGGATACATACCTGAAGGAATATAATCTGCCTGCCACAGAGATACTTGCACATCTGTGTTTATCACAGCACTGTTCAAAACAGTCGGCCAGCAGATTCAGCCTAGATGTCCATCAACCGGTAAGGGGATAAAGAAACTGTGGTATGCATACTCAGTGGAGTATTATTTGGCCCTAAAGAAGAAAGAGATCTGCCGTCCATCACACAACAGAACTGAAGGACATATTGCAGGAAATGGGCCCAGTTTCAGAAAAACACGTTTCCCATGTTCCTTGTCCTGTGTGGAAACTAAAGGTTATCCTGGAGGTAGAACTGTGATTGCACGGGATAGGGAAAGGTGGGGAACGGAGTGTGAGAGAAGTCTGATGTGATCAGTACACGGTGTGTGCACATACAGATACATCACACTGAACCACGCTAATATGTCCAGCTAATAGATGTATAAATACATGTTGATTAAATAATAATAATAATAAATGCAGTTAGGCGAGCAGAAATGAGCAAGCAAGAAAAGGAAAGCTGTTCCCAGCTCCCTTCCCTAAGGTGTTCCTGCCCTGAACAGGGACAGCAACCATTGTTTTAACTATAATTAGAGGCTTTGATGACGACCTGTGACAAAGATCATTTTCAACGAGGGAATTCTGGACTCGAGACTTTATTGTGCTACCCAAAATTGTCGCAAGGCTTCACCTGGAAGTGACTGGAGAAATCTGAGACCACCACATGTGGATCCTGGGCAACTGTGGGCCCAGCTGGTTTGGCCCACTGTATGCAAATGTGAAGAGTGCCTGGTACAGACACACAATGATGAGGCTGTGACTGAAGTTCATTTGGTTTATTGTCGTTGTTGTTTTGGGAGTGGTGTGTGTGTGTGTGTGTGTGTGTGTGTGTGTGTGTACACCAGAGTGAAGGTGCTCAGAGACCGTGGATCCCCTGGAGCCGGAGCCATAGACAACTGTAAGCTACCCAATATGGGTGCTTGGGACCCACACTCGGGTTCTCTGGAAGAACGGTGAGTGCTCTTAACTGCTGAGACATCTTTCCAACCCTTTGTATTTTGTTTTCCAGTTCTTCCTGTGCAGCCCTGGCTGGTCTGGAACTCAGTATGTTAAGACCAAGCTGGCTTCAAACATGCCCTGATCTCCCCCACACACACTCCCGCCTCTGGCTCCTGAGTGTGGTGGTTACAGGCAGAAACCACCATGCCTAGCTTGGGATCTCAGGTCCTGACCACTCCTGCAATGCCTTACTGACTGTAATGTAAATTGATTGCCCAGCATGTATGAGGCCCTAGGTTCAGTCCCCAGAACTGGGGGCGCGGGGGGGGGGGGGGGGGGTGAGTTAGGAACACACACACACACACACACACACACACACACACACACACACTTCCCTGAAAGATTACAAAGTCCTCAGGTTCTAGGGAGCTAAAAGCAGGGTTGTCTGAAGTCACTGGACACTCATTGTGGGTTACACCGCAAAGCTCAGTTAGGCCTGGAATTCCCCGCTCTGTGGGCAGGGCTCTCCCCAGCTCAGCTTCCCAGCAGCAGAGATTGGCAGATGCTGGGCCGTTCTGCACAGCCGCCCTAAGCTAACATGCCCAAATCCAGAGGATGAAAGCAGTCCTTTCATTAGCAAGATAACGATGACATTTCCTGTGTGTCTTGCTGACTGGGTTTGTGACTCTTCTTCTTCTAATCCTCACCCTCAAAGGGATGAGCCTTATCTTCTACCCAGGGTGCAGGATCCAGTGTGGGATCCAGTGGATTTCATCCTGAGTCCTAGGTGCTTAACGGATGAGAGATAGCCCGCTCACACCGCAGCTCCTAACCGTGAGGAACTCAGGGCAGAGGTATGTTGACCTAAGTTCCAGGCTCTCTATTCTCATTCTTCTTAACTGTGTTTATATACCTTTCCATCTTGAGTGCAGACCCCACCCAGTGGGTTCTCCTCTGGATCAACACCTAGCCTCAACACCTGCTGTGCCCACCACCCACTCAAAGCCCCCCTTTCCAGGGCTGGAGAGATATCTCAGTCACTAAACTACCTGCCACACAAGCATGAGGCCATGACATCAAATCTTTAGAACACACATAAAAAGCCAGGCACAGCGTACACATTTGAAACCGTGGGCTGGGAGTGTGAAGACAGGAGGATGCCTAGAGCTCATTGGCCGGCCAGCCTGGCCAATCAGTGAGCTCCAGGTTCAGTAAGAGACCATGTTTCGAAAGGCAAGATGGAGTGTGATTAAGGAAGGCAACTGAAGTCAGCCTCTGGCCTCTCACATGCATGTGCGCGCACACACACACACACACACACACACACACACACACACACACACACGTCGTCCTTGGCCATCACTGCCACAAAGACCCAGCTTAAACCCATCACAGAGCTGATGACAGAGACGCCCCCTCCCCAACTAATGGTTCCAGGCCTCTGCCCTCTCTTGGGTGGGCAACCATCATACAGGCAGTGGCTTCATGTGGAGGGACCACGTAACTGCCTCTGGCCAGTAGAAGTGATGAGTGTCATTAGCAGCCCAGAGGACTGAGAGAGCTTCGTGTCCTCCCCATCCACTGGCTCAGCAGAGACAGCTCATGGATGGAGAAGATGCGCCCGTGTACCCTGGGCCTGGAATGACCCCACACATCACACTGGTGAAACCGCATGGACAATGATGCAGTGAGGACCGTTTGACTTCATATTTACCACACACTGACTGAGCTTCCCGCATCTCTGTTCCAGCAGCCAGCCTGTGCCTCTGGCTCCGCCCCCTTTTCTCTGTCCACCTTCTCCTCCAGTACTTGTTAGCAGAGAAGCTCAAAGTCAGAGGTGCGTGCATGAGGGGGGGTGTGAGTGTGTGTGTGTGTGCGTGTGTGCGTGTGTGTGTGTGTGTGTGTGTGTGTGTGCATGTGTATGCATGAGGGTGTGTGTGTGTGTGTGTGTGTGTGCATGTGTATGTGTGTGCATGAGGGTGTGTGTGTGTGTGTGTGTGTGTGCGCATGCGTGTGCGCGTGGGTCTGCAGGTGTGTGTACACGCACATATGGAGGTCATAAATCAGCCTTAGGTATTATTCCCCAGAAGCCATGCCTCCAAGTGGATCTGATTGGCTGTGCAGCAAGCCCCAGGGACCTGTTTTTCTGGGATTACAAGCACACACTACCAAGCAGCTTTTTCCGCTTGGGTTCCAAGGGTCAAATCCAGGCCTTCATACTCTAACATCAAGTCAAGTCCAAGACTTTTATGCAATGAGGAAATTGTATCACAGACAGGAAGTTCAAAGTCAGCGTGTTCCATGGCTGAATGTCCATAGATTGGTTTTCGCCCTTAAATTTGTTCCAGTGTGGTCACGTGATCGCTGCAGCAAGTCAAGGCCTCATCTTGTCCCACAGTGTCTGTATTTAAAGACTGGAAGAGAAAAATATCCCTATGCTGGTACATTATGCGCACTCTGTGTGTGTGTATGTGTGCACACACGCGTGAGCACATACGTGCTATTTGAGTTTTTGTTTTGTTTTTTTGGGGGGAGTGGGGTGAGACATGGTCTCACTAGTAGCCCAAGCTGATTTCAAACTCATAATTCTCTTGCCTTGTCCCCCCCCCCAAGTGCTGAGATTACAGGTGTAGCCCCCCACCCCATATGTAGCTCTTTAAAATATGTAAATTACTCCTAGGATTCTCTCAGGAGACATCCTGTCACATCTCCTTGGTCAGAACTGACCACGTGACTGTTTTCCATGACAAACGGAGGAGAGTGGGATTAAAGTGACTGGATTAGATAGACTGAACAGGCCCAGGCCTGAAGAGGGTCTGACTTCAGCTGAGGCATGTGGCCTGTGGAGCCAGACAGGACACGGCACCTGGGCGGGGCCTTGCCTGTAGGTCAGATACACCAGTCCATTGTTATCCTCCTCCACTCTCAGCCTGGAAAAGGTATAAATGCTAAGCAACGTATCTGTATTCAAGAATTTGTAGCAATTAGACTGGGAAGATGTCTCAGAGGCTAAAGAGTTAGCCATGCCAGGATGAGGACTGGAGTTTGGATTCCCAGAACCCAGGTAAACGTTGGGACATGGCATGGCAGTCCACATCCAATTCCAGAGTTTAGACAGTAGAGAAGGACCCTTGAGGCAAGCTGGCTATCTAGACTAATAGAATCCACAAACTCCAGCCTCAACAAGAGACCCATCCATACCGCAGTAAATAAAGAGGACAGTGGTTGAGGTAGGCATGTGACATCAACCTCTGGCCTACAAACATGCACTCACACATGCATGTGCCAACAACATGTGAACATGAATGTATGCATGCACACCACCATGTATGCATAAAATAATAATAAGGAAGGTGTCTTGGTTAAGGTTTCTGCTGCTGTGAAGAGACACCATGACCACAGAAACTCTTATAAAGGAAAATATTTAATTGTGCTGGCTAGCTTACAATTCAGAGGTTCAGTCCATTATCATCATGGTGGGACATAGTGGCGTGCTGGCCGACAGGATGCTGAGAGTTCTACATCTTGCAGGCAGCAGGAAGTGGTCTATCTCACAGGTATGAGACAGATATTTTACCAGGTACCAAAATCTTCAAATAGACCTAGTGTTTGACACAGTGATAGCCCTGGGATCCATCTCCACCACTGAAAAACAGGGAGTTAAAAACATTAAGAAATGGGGGGGCACTCCTGACTGCTCAGTGTCAGGATCTTAACTTGCCCCTGTCTTGTGACACAGTCTTATCACTTGTCTAATCTCAAAGGTTGGAATCTCCTGAGGCCAGCAGGCTGGTCTTTGCCTCTCCTCTATATACAGCTCTGGGTATAGGGTTGACCTGCAGTGAAGACAGTGGACGTTCACAAGTGTTTACACTCCAGCTGGGGAGAAAACCCCCACACAATACAGCGTGATGGTCCAAGGGACTGGTCAACCGACCGTGAGGACAGTCTACTAGTGAGGGAGGCTGTGAGCGCAGAGACAGACTCAAGTTCAAATCCTGCCTGAGCCATTCACAAAGTGGCCTTGGGTAAGTCAGTTAACCCCAAACTCCTGGCTTTCCTCCGTAGATAGGAAAATGTTCTATGCTGCAGGGTAGTGACTTAATAGAGCCCAGGGAAGGGCTGAGCACAAATTGGCCAACCTGGTTTCGATGTTGTCATCACTGATAAGCAATGGGGGTCTAAAAGGAAATCAAGGACTAGGGATGTGGCCTAGGTGACGGAGTGCAAGCATGAAGTCCTGGCTTCAGTCTCCAACATTTCATCTAAGAGCAATCATAGCAGTTGTCTTGGTCTACTGCTAGAAGAGACGCCATGACCAAGGCAACTCTTACACAGGAAACATTTAATTGAGGGCTTGCTTACAGTTCCAGAGGTTTAGTCCGTTATCATCCTGGAGGGAAACATGGCAGCACACATGCTGCTGGAGCAGGAGCTGAGAGCTACATCCTGGTCCACGGGTAGAGAGAGAAAGAAAGAGAGACTCCGGGCTTGGCATGAACTTTCGGAACTCACTTTCTCCAACAAGGCCACATGTCTTTTCTCTCTCTCTCTCTCTCTCTCTCTCTCTCTCTCTCTCTCTCTCTCTCTCTCTCTCTCTGTTTGTTGTTGGTGGTTTGTTTGTTTGTTTGTTTTGAGGAGAGGAGAGAAGAGATGAGGAGAGAGGAGGAGAGAGGAGAGGAGAGGAGGGGAGGGGAGGAGAGGAGAGGAGAGGAGAGGAGAGGAGAGGAGAGGAGAGGAGAGGAGAGGAGAGGAGAGGAGAGGAGAGGAGAGGAGAGGAGAGGAGGAACCAGGAATGTAGCATGAGGCTGGACTCAGGAAGTTGGAAGTGAACTGTAATAGTGGTGTGATGACTACAAACGCAGGTTACAATGGCCGGGGAGCAGAGAGCCAGCAGCAGGCTCAGATGTAAAAGATGCTACAGTTGAAAGTCAGCCTCAGAGCAAGTACTAGGGGCACCTTGAAGTAATTCTCTCCCCGCTCCTGTGACATGTCTTACGGATTATTTTTGTTTTCTTATGTTTCTCTGTGTGTATCGCATGTGTGTTCATGTGCACGGTCCTGTGGATGTGTACCCCTGAGTGTGGACATCAAAGGTCAACGCTGGATGGCTTCCCCAGTCACTCTCCACCGTATCCTTTGACACAAGCTCTCTCACTGAATCTGGCACTCACCAGAAATGGCTAGCCTGCCTGGCCAGTGAGCTCCAGGCCTCAGCTGGTTTTAATTGGCCCGCTCTGGGGTGAGAGACACACGTCGCCACAGCCAGCGTTTTGACGCGGTGCTGGGGACCGGAAGTCAGGTCTTCACGCTTGCCCAGCAAGCCCTGCGCTGACTGAGCCACCTCTGGTATCCCTTGCTTTTTATGTTTTTCTGAGACAGGGCTTTGTTATATCAGCCTGGCTGGGCGGATCTCCCTGTATAGACCAGGCTGGCCTCAGATTTGAGGTAGTCTCCGACCTCTACCTCCAGGGTACTAAGACTACAGATAGCTTCCATCATGTCCAACTCTCAGAGAGTTTTGGTCCTGGAAAAATACTTTTCTCCCCAGCACCATATCTTATCTAGTCTTAGAGAGTTCAGGGTTCATAATAAAATCCTTCCAGTGGGTTCTGGGGGATGTAGCCTAGCATGTAGCTCCATTCTAGGGGATGGGACATGGGTTTAGCATGTATAAAGCCCTGGCAAATCATGAGACCTGTGTCCTTTCTCCCAAAAAGGATCTTCCCAGTGATCTGACCCTCCCATCTATTATCTCCTCAACTGCTCTCCTAGCCAGTGGCATTTTAACCATTGTTGCGTCTTATGACCCAGCCAGACAGGTGTGGCTCAGAACACACAAATACACCACATATAAACACCCTATCTACACACACATAAACGAATTGAAACAACTATATCATACTTACCCTTGCTACATATATTACACTATTTTCCATTTAGAGATGTTGATTGCAACCCACTAATATAATTGAATGAGTCACCAATGGGCCTTATCTTTCAATTTAGAAATCATTGTCCTGACTTGTCATTATTTCACCCTGGATTTGGTTGTTGTGATGGTTTGCATAAAATGGCCCCCATAGGCTCATAGGGAGTGACACTATTAGGAGGTGTGGCCTCGTTGGAGTAGGTGTGGCTTTGTCAGAGGAAGTGTGTCATTGGTGGGTGGGCTTTGAGGTCTCCGAAGCTCGAGCCAGGCCTAGTGGCACTCACTTCCTGCTGCCTGTAGTATGGAGAACTCTCAGCTCCTTCTCCTGTGCTGTTTCTGCCTGGGTGCCACCATGCTGCCCACCATGATGACAATGGACTAAACCTCTGAACTGTAGGCCAGTCCCAGTTAAATGTTTTCCTTTATAAGAGTTGCCATCGTTGCTGGGCGGTGGTGGCGCACGGCTTTAATCCCAGCATTCAGGAGGCAGAGGCAGGAGAAAGCTCTGTGAGTTCAAGCCCAGCTTGGTCTACAAAGTGAGTTCCAGGGAAGCCAGGGCTGTTACAGAGAGGAACCCTGTCTCAAACACAAAAGAAAAAGAAAAAAGGAAGAGAAGGAAAAGCCAGAAAAGCCAGACATGTGCTACATGCCTGTAACACCAGCCCTGGAGATGCTGAGGCAAGAGAATCGTGAGTTGGAAGTCAGCCTAGACTACACAGCAAGACTCTGTCTTGACAACCAAACAAAAATAAATTATAGGAGCAGGTAGGATGGCTCGGTGGGTAAAGGCATTGGCTGTGCAAGCTTGGTGACCTGATCTCAAGCTTCCAAATCCACAGAAAGGTAGAAGGAGAGAATTGACTCCACAAAGTTGTCCTCTGACCTCCACACACATCCCAGAGCATGTCCACCCCCACCCCGGCAATACACACACACACACACACACATCACACACACACACACACACACACACACACACACACACACACACACACACATCACATACACACAATACTAATTAAAAATGAAGGAATGAATGCACTAAAGCAATGCAATGTCCCCAAACAAATGATAATAAGTGTAAAGATCTTAAATTGGCTTTATTTGAGATCTTAGAGTGAGACCACACCTCATCCTGTCAAACAGAATTTGTTTGGAGAGCCCGAGTAATGGAAAGGAAGGAAGAAGAGGCCACCTCAAAGTGACTTCTCTTGCCTGGCAGGACAGGGAGACAGAGCGACAGGAAATAACTGGTTAAGGTCAGGTTGCTTCAGGTGAGTTTTTTGTAAGGAGGAAAGCGGAGAGACTTCATTATCATGGCCACTGAATCCAGGCCGCTTGAGAACACTGGCTCTTAGCCGCCTTGGTTTCTTGAGAGGTCAGATTACCACCGAGTTTCTGCAGGTCACTGTGCAGCTTTGTCAGAAGGAACTCCGGGTCTGCTTGCTGTCTCGTGTACTGGGGCCTACGCCAGGAGCTCAATCTCTGCTGATGCCGCCGCCGCCGCCGGCACTCAGTAGCCACAGCAGGAAATGGAGTCAGGATTTCAGCCATGTCTGCCAACTAGCTAACCCACAGCATCCCACTGCACACCTCTCAGGAACCCAAAGGCTTAAGAGCTTGGGATCTGAACTCCAGGATATGGGATGTGTGGCCGTCAGTGCCACTCACAGAGAGCAGACACCCCAGCAGCACAGAAGACCAGAATACAAGAGTCCATCTATCCCAGCAGAAGGGCTGTGACTTCCTAGTGACATCAGAGACATCAAGTACAACCTCCAGCAGACCAGCCCCTCCTGTCCTGTGGCCACCCTCCCCATGGATGAACCACAGAGGTAGATAGATGTATCATGAAGTTGTTTGAAGTCAAGCCTGGTGTCTGCAGCCCAAGTGATAGGCACCTGTCCTCACAAGTGACTGGGCATCTGTCCTCACAAGTGATGGGCATCTGGCCTCACAAGTGATGGGCATCTGTCCTCACAAGTGATGGGCATCTGGCCTCACAAGTGATGGGCATCTGGCCTCACAAGTGATGGGCATCTGGCCTCACAAGTGATGGGCATCTGTCCTCACAAGTGACTGGGCATCTGTCCTCACAAGTGACTGGGCATCTGGCCTCACAAGTGATGGGCATCTGGCCTCACAAGTGATGGGCATCTGGCCTCACAAGTGATGGGCATCTGGCCTCACAAGTGATGGGCATCTGGCCTCACAAGTGATGGGCATCTGGCCTCACAAGTGATGGGCATCTGACCTCACAAGTGATGGGCATCTGTCCTCACAAATGACTGGGCATCTGGCCTCACAAGTGACTGGGCATCTGGCCTCACAAGTGACTGGGCATCTGGCCTCACAAGTGATGGGCATCTGGCCTCACAAGTGACTGGGCATCTGGCCTCACAAGTGATGGGCATCTGTCCTCACAAGTGACTGGGCATCTGTCCTCACAAGTGATGGGCATCTGTCCTCACAAGTGACTGGGCATCTGGCCTCACAAGTGATGGGCATCTGGCCTCACAAGATCAAATCACTTGCCATGAGCTAAACAAATGAAGGTAACCTTCTCACCTAGCCAGGACTGGGAAGGCCAGTGTTCAGGGTGGCCTCAAATGTCACCTCTTCCCAGCTCCTGTGGGAGGACTCTGGCCTCACCCTCCCCAGCTCCTATGGGAGGACTCTGGTCTCACCCTCCTAAAGGCACCCAAGAAAGACATTTGATGCCTGTAATCGAGCACCCAAAAGGAGGCTGGGAGCCAGGACAGAGACTCAGGGCAAGAGAGGGCGGGACTTCACTGCCAGAGAAAATGGAGGAATTCGA